>NW_020185322.1:1142718-1144592 GCF_003031525.2 Neophocaena asiaeorientalis asiaeorientalis
TTTTTTTTTTTTTTTTTGCGGTACGCGGGCCTCTCACTGTTGTGGCCTTTCCTGTTGCAGAGCACAGGCTCCGGACGCGCAGGCTCAGAGGCCATGGTTCACAGGCCCAGCCACTCCGCGGCATGTGGGATCTTCCCGGACCGGGGCACGAACCCACGTCTCCTGCATCAGCAGGCGGACTCTCAACCACTGCGCCACCAGGGAAGCCCCTGATTTCTTTTTAACACCTAATGAAAGGCAAAGGATTGAGAAGAAGGATTTATTTATCAGCAGCACAGGTCAATCTTCTTAAGGTAATCAGACAAAATGAGAAAAAGAAAATTTTGATGAGAACTTGGTGGCTATTGCTAGTATGGTGTTTTAGGATACTTCTCTCATAGTTGTTTATCAATGGTACAAAATAGCAGTAGCTGTCTTTCTCTTTCACTACCCTTTAAATGATGGGCCTATTGGTAGTTTTTTTTTTTCTAAGTACAGGACGCATCAACACTCAGTTCGGAAGCACAACTTGTGTGCTAAGAATAAATGGTAAGTGGAAGCAACCTAATTGGTTGCCACCAACAGATGAATGGAGAAAGATGTGGTATATACATACAATGGAATACTACTCAGCCATAAAAAAGAACGAAATTTTGCCATTTGCAAAAACACAATGGACTTGGAGGGCTTTATGCTTAGTGAAATAAGTCAGACAGAGAAGGACAAATACTGTAGGTTATCACTTGTATGTGGAATCTAAAAAAGAAAACAAACTAGTGAATACAACAAAAGAGAAACAGACTCACAGATACAGAGAACAAACTAGTGGTCACCAGTAGGGCAAGGGGGGCCAGGGGGAGGGGCAAGGTAGGGGTAAGGGATTAAGAGGTATAAATTCTATGTACAATAAATAAGTTACAAGGATATATTGTACAGTACAGGGAATACGGCCAACATTTTGTAATAATTATTAATAGAATACAATCTTTAAAAATTGTGAATCACTATGTTGTACACCCGAATCTTATATAACATTGTAAATCAATTATACCTCAACAATTAAAAAAAAAAGAATAAATGGTAAGTAAAAAACAGTAAATAGAGGCAAAGGGCAAAAGCTGAACACACGTGAACCTAGACCTGCGTCAAGGATTTGAGGTTGCTAGTAGCTTATTTTGTGGGCGGGGCGCCGCACATCAAGCAAGAATCAAGACCAGTTCTGCACCTTTGTTCCTTTGGCTCCTGACCAGTCAAAGCCGGCCTGTACTTAACACCCAGTCAGATTCTGTTGGCAAACCCTAGCACCGTTTTGATAAAAATCGGAGGCCAGATGCACGAGTTCATCAATTTAAAAGAAAATAAGTTGTTTAGATAAGCTGAGCCATTTTTAAAAGTTGACTTGGTCTCACATTTCAGAAGAAATGGCAACACTGGCCAATTTTTTAAGCTGGTGATTTCATTCAATAATTCCAGGAGGTCATTCCACTGTAATTTTAAGAAGTTGCTTGCTAGAACAGGGTACTTTCTAAGATCTGTATGAAAAAAGCTCTGGTTCTTCTTCACCCTGGGGTACTTTTAGGTCGAACACCTAAAACTGCTTCTGGAAATTCCCCCACGGGACTTTCTTAAATCTAGACCCGTTCCTTACCACTTTGTACCTTCCTCACCAGCCATATTCTTTAGCCTCTCCAGTTTTCAACTTCCTAAATCTTTAACTTCACCCCAGGAATTAGTCCAATCAAACTTTCCCTTCTTAGAGCTCTTCCTTACGTTAACTCCAAGAAACGCCCATGAGAATCACGTGGCTAAATTTGTCCTTAATGGCGCTCCGTAACTCGCCTACTGTGCCACCACCCTTCCTCACCTCCTGTTAGCTCCACCCCGCCCCCTTCTCG
>NW_020185322.1:1144769-1242867 GCF_003031525.2 Neophocaena asiaeorientalis asiaeorientalis
CAATTCCAGAGCTTTCCCTTTCCTGGCGACCAATCCACTTCCTGCCTCCGGTCCTCGGAACATTCCTCCCCTCCCTTGAGGTCCTGGCTAGAGGTGCTGGTTGTGGCTGCCCTGAGGACTGCCTGTCTGAAAAATTCGCTCCTCTCATTGACAGGGCAATTTGAAGCAGTCGCTATGTGTGTGGCACCTTTCTGAGTATTTACTCGCGATTCTCCGCCCCGGAGCTAAGCTAAGCGCGTGGGGATGCCGGCGGAAGGAAGCACCGGGCTGTTTTCGATCTGGCAATCGCACGGAAAGCTGCTTCCTTTCCACCTCCCTCCGCCCCGCCCCCACTCGCAGCCCGGCAGCGCTGGTGAGTGGCGGGCGGGAGGGCCGGCGGGCGGAGGGAGGAGGGGGAGCTGAGGGAAGGCGGGCCCTCGGCTGCGAGCTAGGTTGGGGGAGGGGAGGGGAGAGCCCGAGCGCTGGAGTTGGTGCTGGGAAACCCGGGGCTAATGTTGACAACAGGCTCGAGGTGAGTCCCGGGGAACCTCCTTCCCCTCCGCTCCAACGATCGGGAGGAAGCGGGGCTGGGGGGCACCGGCCTGGACTCGTACTCCCTGGGGGACCCAAGAGGCGCCTCCGCACCCCGGCGCTCCGGGGGTGGCGAGCAGGAGCCGGACCGCGGGTCCGGCGTCGTCCTCACACCCCTCTCCTCCGGAGGCTCCCATCAACGCGGGAGCCCCTGGCCCGGGGCAGGCAGGAGGTGCGGTTGAGGGGGTGCCTGCCCCACATGCCCGGGCCGGGCCTCGGGGCCGGAGGCGGGGAGCCCGCCGTGACGGGCTGCAGCCGTTTGGGGGTGTGGAGGAGAGCGAGGGGAGGTTGGGGAAAGCGCTCGGGGAGCCGGGAGGGAAGCGAGGGCGAGGAAGTGGGGAGGGTGTGTGTGTGGGAGGATGTGGAGCGGGGAGACTGGCCGGAGCGTGTCGGGCTCCGTCGGTGAGAGAGTGTGGGGTGCGAAGTTCGGGTTGGGGCAGGGATGGTGCGCGAAGGTGACCGTGGACCCGCGTGGGAAGGGGAGCTGTGGTGGGGAAGCGTGTCGGGCAGAGGCGTGTGGAGCAAGAGCAGGGGGTTGTGGGAGACGAGGGTGTAGGGGAAGGGGTTTGGGTGTATTGGGGCAGGCATTAGTGGGTGTACTTTGTTTTTTAGTCCCGTGGGCTGGTGATTCCTCACTTTGCCTTCATGCCGGGCCTCCTGGTCTTCTCTTGTTGGCCCTGTTGAAGTAACCGGACGATCGTGGGGTGTTTGGTCTCCAGGTTGGCCAAGCAGAGCCAGCTTTCAGGCTTGAGGGGACACTCTGGACCGAACCGTCAGTTCTCTTGCTCCCTTGGGGCTTGTACGCAGTGATGCCTCAGACCTGAGGAAAACTATTACTCGCATTGCTCCTTTAGCAGAGTTGTTCCGTGTTCATGAGGACTGTACAACTCCTCGAGAAAATCGTTTTTGAACTCTGGTGAAATTTGTAAAAGCTTTGAAAGAGTCCTTTATACTGAGGACGTTCTTTAAAGTCGAAGACTGGGAGGTAATGCCCCTGTGCGGTTCTGCCCTTAGAACATTTTGAATGAATAACCGAGAATGAAAAGAAAAAACAGCATTCTTTTACTCTGGAGTATTTTCAGAGCAGTCTCTTTGTGATTTCATACATCGTCCATATGGTAGTTTGCGAAGGAATATCTTTGAAAGGGAAACACCCCTTTCTCTGCACTCTCCCCGTACACGCCATTGCTAGTACCTGTTTTGCCAGTAAAGTAGTTTTTACTTTCTTCTGGAAGTTCAGAGTATATTTAGAAAACCAAAGAAAATATACAGCCCAAAGGCCAAGACACTATTTTGGGAGCTAGGAAGGTGGTTTTAAAGCATGGCTTCCTTTTAAGGACTGTGTGAATGTAATTATACTCAGTAAAATAGCTTGTAAGAGCTAATCATATCCAATTAAAAGGTCACTAATTTTTACCTTATTTTGAGATAGAATCTATTTAAAAGTTTTAGTTTTTATTTGAAAAACTTGTGAAACATTTTAGGTAAAATAGATGTTTATTAAAGCATGAGTTTATTAAAATAATTTAAAGAAATTCGAGCATTTCATTAAATATAATTTAACACAGTTCAGTTTTTGAAACTTGATGTGGTACAAATGCATACTGATCTGAATCATGTTGTTCGTATCTTTTATTTGTCTTTCTAAATCTTAGAGTCAGGGCGTATAGTGGAAAAGAGCACTGGACACAGAGTTTCAACCCAGCCACTAAACTAGTTGTGTAATCTAAGGCAGGTCACTCAACGTAAAGATTGAGAATTGGAGGAGGTAAAATCTAGTACTCCTAACTTGAAAAATCTCTCATTTTAGGATGAACTTTTCAGTGTTCTCTGTGAAAGAGAATAAACATTTGTTGAATGCCTTCCTCATGCTGCTACTGGTTTAGAAATTTAAGAAGTCTGTAATTCCAGAGAGGTAGCAATAGTTCCATTTTACTGATGAATAGACTCAGAGAAGTTACATTGGCCAGTTGCCATAGCTAGCAGTTTGCAGAGTTGGGATGCAAACTTAAAACTCTGACTGACTTTAAAGCTCATATTAACTTTCACATATTGCATTGCTGCCTCTACATGAACCTTTAGATTTCCATCGTATTTTTTGTTCACTGAAATTTAGTTCCAAGTGTACTTTGGGTATATATTTGTAATACAGGGATGAAATGATTCAGGGGAGATACCACTCCCAAGACTTAAGGGTCTTACTGAGAATCTGTTTTGCCATGCTTTGGAGCAGAATTTTATTCATGAATGACTACTACAGTTTGATGTAGAAGGCACTTAAAAATCTGTTGAATAATTGAGTACTGGGGAGAGTCACAAAAGTCTGGGAGACTCTTGTGCTAATAAATGATGATCCTTTATGAATTTGTCAGATTCCGAGTGAATTTCTTAATGTTTTAACAGAACTTAATGTCTAATTTCATCTTCATAGATGAGATATCAATTATAAAATTTGATGCCATTCTTTTTTATATCCTGAGAACTACACTTCCTCGTATCAGCTGAAATGTTGCTGGTTGCTGCTTCACAACAAAATACAAATTCTGTATAAACATTATTATTATTTTTTGCATAGAATTACAAATATTCCTAAGTAAGATTATCTTGTTACCTAGGAATTACCTGTCCCCATATATTTTAGCAGAGAATATGCCAGAAGTTGAAACATCATGTGAAAACTGCATAGCCATTATCAGGGACTCTTTCTACTCTGAGATACGTAATTCTGATTTGTTGTAGTCAGTATCTGTTGTCAAGTTTTCCAGCTGACAGTTTCATATTCTAAAGGTTCTTCATAACTTGAGTTAAGAGTATGAGTTCAGATTCCAGTTCTGTCACTAGCTGTGGCGGCCTTGGTCAGGTTACCTGGTCAGGTCTCCATTTACTCATTTATAAAATAGGGAAAGTAATACCCACCTCATAAAGATTTTAGTATCAAATGAGATAATGTATGTAAGATGTTTACTCTGGTACCAGTGAGTAGTAGCTATTAGTATTCAATCTTTTGAAAGTTTGCTTGCTTTGGGGCAAAGGTGGTTATTTAATTGAAGCTGCATGAGAAATTGATAACTACACTTCCCAGATAATATAAATATTAACAGTATCTTACCACGTAAATATGTAGTTATGCTCTTATATATTTTAATGATTGTTTGAACAGGATTAACAGCCTTTTTTTGTTCAAGTTCTACCAATGGTGTTAACTAAAGCCTTTGGGTGTCATTGTCCAAAAAAATGCATAGAACATGGAAGTGGAGGAGAATAAGAGTAAAAACAGAGAAAGGGAAAGGAAGAGGTGGCTGAGAGAAGGTACAGACTATGGCATGTGCCTCCAAAAATTACTGAAAGTGCTTCTGTTGGCTTAGATTGTCTTTCTGTGGTAATATTTTATTAGAGGGATGAAATAAATGCTTTGTGTCTATAAAATATTATTGCAAATGTTTTCTTTGCTAACCTAGTTTTTATTGATGTAATTTAAAACCTATATTTGAAAATACTTAAAGAGTACTCTGTCTTTAGCTTGTAAAAAAAAAAACTAGGTAAAGTCATTCTATATTTCTTAAATGGAAAGTATTTTGATTATCTTGGGTACAACTTTCAGATGATTTAGGAATTAAAACATGAAGTACTGTCCATAAAAGAAATTATATGAGGACATTAAGTTCTAAGTAGAGATGTATTTTTAGAAAAGAAAATCATGAATTTTGATGGGGAATACATTTTTTGTTCCAGAGTTTATTTACAGTTAATTGTATGGAACCTGTACTATAGACCAGTGCTCTCCAAAAGAATCTTCTGTGATGATGAAAATGTTCTGTATCTGCACTGTCCGTACCCACTAGCCACATGTAGAGTTGAGCACTTGAAATATGGATAGTGACTGGAGAACTGAATATCAAATTCTGTTTAATTTTAATTAATTTACAATGTAAGTAGCCACATGTGGCTAGTGCAGTGGTTTTCAACTGGTGGTGATTTTCCTCCCAGGGGACATTTGGAGATGTCCAGAGTAATTTTTGGTTTTTAAAACTGGGGAGATACTACTGGCATCTACTGGATAGAAGGCAGGGATGCTGCGTTTAAACTTTGTGCAGTGCACAGAATAGCATCTCCCTCCTCCCATCCAGAGAATTGTCTTGCCCAAGATGTCCTGAGGCTGAGAAACCCTGGGCTGGTGGCCCTTGTATTGGCCGATGTAGAAGAGAATATACAGTTTTTTTATAATCATTATTATGTTTATTTATAAACTAATTTTGACTAACACTAATAAAGAGATGAAAGGTCTAGTCCAGTTTGGGATAGTTAACAGTTTTTGTATTTGAAAGTTCGATAAGGTTAGAGCAATGAGGTGAAATTTATGAGTCTTCATAGGAGGCAAGAGCTCGTTTATGCTCCCACTTAGATACTTGTATTGAATATTGTATGAAGTAGTGTCACCAGCATTTCTTAATGGCTGTGAAGTGGGGGGGGGGGTAAAACTGATTCAGAATGTTCTCAGTTACATACTGAAGTATTTATGATTAAATATGTTGTTTTGAAGTTGACAGTGGTTGAATCTAGGGAACGGTTACATGGAGTTCCTTATGTTGTGCTCTCCACTTCTGTTTGTGTTTGATTATTTCCTTAATAAAAAGTAAAAAAAAATACTTAGACATAGGCATAACTAATAATGATAGAATATGGAATTTTATCACTGAAATAGTATTCGTTTTGCATGCATTTTATTTAATCTCTCACAATTGCCAAGTTGCATTAATATGTTCTGCTTAACAAAATAGTGTCACGTCACTAAAAAACGTCACTGCGTCTACAATGCTGACATTCTTTTACTCTTACAGATTGTCCTGGGTAACATAATGCCAGCTGAGCGTAAAAAGCCGGCAAGTATGGAAGAAAAAGAATCTTTACTAAACAGCAAGGAAAAAGACTGCAGTGAAAGGCGGCCAGTGAGCAGCAGGGAGAAACCAAAAGAGGAGATCAAGCTTACCGCCAAGAAGGAGGTTATTAAGGTCCCTGAAGATAAGAAGAAGAAACTGGAAGAAGATAAGAGAAAAAAAGAAGACAAGGAACGCAAGAAAAAAGAAGAAGAAAAGGTGAAGGCAGAGGAAGAATTAAAGAAAAAAGAGGAAGAAGAAAAAAAGAAGCATGAAGAAGAGAGAAAGAAGCAAGAAGAGCAGGCAAAACGTCAGCAGGAAGAAGAGGCTGCCCAGTTGAAGTAAGAACGTTTATTCTGACTATTGATGTGCAGGAATGGGAAGATTGGAATGTTTTGGAAAAACAGTGATTATTTGAAATAAAACTTCCAGGGTGCAGTTTCTTGAGAGTTGGGAGTATCTTAATTTACTTGTTCTGTTAGTTTTACTGACGAGCTGCATGCGTACAGTGCTTTCATTCTTTAAATTAAATAATAGTAATCTTTAATAAGTGTTTTTTGAGGTGTGGGGCAATCTGGGCTGTTTTTGTTTTTTAAAAAGGCTTTTTTTCATGGTACCTTATGCCATCTTTCTAAGTTGAAAATCTGTAGTTTGTTTGTTTCTTTTTGGCCGTGCCATGCGGCTTGCAGGATCTTAGTTCCCTGACCAGGGATCCAGCCCGGCCCCTGGCAGTGACAGTGCCAAGCCCTAACCACTGGGTTGCCAGGGAATTCCCGAAAATCTTTAGTTCTAAATGGCTGCTATTTGTTGAGTTCTTATTGTATGCCAGGCACTACGATTGTATCAGTACATGTCTTCAAGGCAGTCTAATGAAGTAAGCTCTGTGATCCTCATTTTACGCATTAATAAAATGAAGCTTCAGGAGGTTAAATGACTTGCCTAAGGTCACAGTAAGTAGTAGAACAGCTGGGATTTGAACCTATGCTGGGCTGACTTTAAAACTTTTGTCCTTAGGTACAATTCCATAATGCCTCCCATTCTTATCTTTATCTAAATCTACTTTTAACCATGTAAATCTGTGCAAGTGATATGATGAACTGGTGAAAAATGAGGTAGTCCTCATGGGAAGACTACCAGGATGTAGCAGAAATGACAGTTGTTGAATAGTGCATGAGCTCCTCCCTTCATATATATAATTTAAAAAGCTGTTTGCAAACATGAATTTTCATGAATCTCTAGAACAGCTCAGCTACCTGCTTTCTTACCAAAGCTCTTTTGTACCTCTGTTTTTAATGAGGAACTGGAGCCTTGGGTCTGAAAAGCAGTAGTAGTGACCTGTTTTGGAATATTCAGAACCATGATTCTTGAGAGTTTCTTGCTTATTTTCTATTTTAGTTTTAAAAAAACAATTCACAAGGATATTTAATTTCACTGTAAGTTTTGTTCTCTCACCCCTCCTATACAAAGAGCTTAAAAAAACAACAGCAACCAAAACCCCAACTTCTTACTGGGAAAAATTCAAGGGTGCAAAAAGTAGAATGAAATGATCTACCACCCCTCCCCATCTACGCAGCATCAACAATTCACATTTTTTTCCTTTGGAGTATTTTAAAGCATCACATTATTTCACCTGTAAATTTATAAATATAAATAAATACCTTGTGTGTGTGTGTGTGTGTGTGTGTGTATGTATGTATATATATATTCATTATATATCAAAGTGTTTCTCATAAAGATGGTAATGGAGTTCTTGAGTGCATACACGTAATGAGTTATGCTTTCTTAATGTGTACTCTCACTGCTAATCTTGCGTTTC
Organism: Neophocaena asiaeorientalis asiaeorientalis; assembly: GCF_003031525.2. NCBI lineage: Eukaryota > Metazoa > Chordata > Mammalia > Artiodactyla > Phocoenidae > Neophocaena > Neophocaena asiaeorientalis. The sequence continues at coordinate 1,152,030 of NW_020185322.1, forward strand.
TGTGTGGCTGGGAGGCTTCCAAGAGATACTCACATGTCCCTGTTCCCAGTGGTAGATGCAACTCTCTGTTAACATATTGTGGCTGTTAGTGGAAAAATCATAGAATTATAGGGTAGCTCAGGGATGGTTATCTCAGAAAGATGAAAATCTATTTTATTAGAAATTTATATTTTAAAGCTACATATTTTGGTATCTCAGAAACCTCAAAGTCAGATTGTCTCCACTCTCCCACTCCTGCCCAAGTTATTTTACTGCTTCTACAGTTTAAACATGTCCCATCTTTTTAGTGGAAACATAGGTAGATTTGTTTTTAATTATTCTTTTCAGGATACACTGAGTCTGTTAACCTTTTATTAAAGTGCTTTTATCCTATAGTTCTTCTGGTTCCTATACAAGCTTTCTTAATTACACTTGAATTTTAAGACCTAAACCTAGCAAGTACTTTTATTAATAAAGGTTTGTTTAATGTTGAAGTATGGAGAAATGGTACGTAACATCTCAAAACATTTTAATGCATTCTTTTATAATGTTTATTCTTTAATTAAAATATTCTTTGTGGACATTTTTTGTTTTTCTGTTTTCCCAATGCTTTTATTTGTTTTAGGTTATCTTTCTCAAACGTATTAGTTTTTTCATATTAAGCATCATGTGTTTTATCCATTTATTTATTTTTTTCAGCTTTATTGAGTTAGAGTTGACAAATAAAAGTGTTTTATCCATTTAGCTTGCCAGTTGGCAGAATGAGTTTTAATCTAGTTATTCAGAATCCTCCGCTCTGCCATTTTTGGTGTTATCAGAATGGGTTCTCATTATCTTAAGTCATTAATCAGATGTCTTTAGTAGTGAAAGGGCCTCTTGCATCTTTTGTTCCTCTTGGATTCTGTTGCTTTTCTGATCACCTTTTCATTGGCTTTCACTCTTATAGGATTCATCAGTGATGCTTCAAAATATACAGGGTATTTTACTTACATATTTGTTTGTTTTTTTATATAGAGAGAAAGAGGAATCCCTTCAGCTTCATCAGGAGGCTTGGGAACGACATCAGTTAAGGAAGGAACTTCGCAGCAGAAACCAAAATGCTCCAGACAACCGACCAGAGGAAAATTTCTTTAGCCGACTAGACTCAAGTTTGAAGAAAAATACCGCTTTTGTCAAGAAACTAAAAACTATTACGGAACAACAGAGAGACTCCTTGTCCCATGATTTTAATGGCCTAAATTTAAGCAAGTACATTGCAGAGGCTGTAGCTTCTATTGTGGAAGCAAAGCTAAAAATATCTGACGTGAATTGTGCTGTGCACTTATGCTCTCTCTTTCACCAGCGTTACGCCGACTTTGCCCCGTCACTTCTTCAGGTTTGGAAAAAACATTTTGAAGCAAGGAAAGAAGAGAAAACACCTAACATTACCAAGTTAAGAACTGATTTGCGTTTCATTGCAGAATTGACAATAGTTGGGATTTTCACTGACAAGGAAGGTCTTTCCGTAATCTATGAACAGCTAAAAAATATTATTAATGCTGATCGGGAATCCCATACCCATGTTTCTGTGGTGATTAGTTTTTGTCGACATTGTGGAGATGATATTGCTGGACTTGTACCAAGGAAAGTAAAGAGTGCTGCAGAGAAGTTTAATTTGAGTTTTCCTCCTAGTGAGATAATTAGTCCAGAGAAACAGCAACCTTTCCAGAATCTTTTAAAAGAATACTTTACGTCTTTGACCAAACACCTGAAAAGGGACCACAGGGAGCTACAGAATACTGAGAGACAAAACAGGTGATTTTCAAATGTTTCTCAGAAATGAGAATTTGTTTTGGAGCTCATACTTAAAAAATTTTAAAGTCTTCATGCCACTGAAAGAACTTTTGGAAAAGGGCTCATTGCAGGTGATTTCTTAACATTCCAGGAAAATTTCACAGTGTAACAATCTAAGTACTCATGTTTAAATGTGAGTCTTCGATAGATTTTGTTTCTGATTTTGAAAGAAATCCGGCAAGTATGTGGTGATTTTTACTTTGTGGATCTGTTTTCTTCCTGTGATTTAAAAAACTCCTTAATGTTGAGGGATAAGTTTTCTTTTTCTGTCACTTTAACTTATCTGCTATTTTTCTGTGTGTTTCGCTGTTCCCTCTCTATAACAGGTTTGCTTTCATTGTTTTGTATTTTAAGTTTATTGATGTCACTGTTGATACTTGCTTTTTAAGAAAACAAGTCATTCATTATCAGTGATATTTTAGATTAGTAATTTGGAAAATAGTGTACCAAAGTAGCTGTGAAAAAATTATTCAAGTGCAACTATGCATTTATGGGAGTCTTTCTCCTGGGGACATCCATTCAAAATTCTAAAGGAATGTGTGTGTCTGATTTAGGCCACCTTTGACAGTTACAAGATACTGTAGACTACTGTGTAGCATTTGCACCTAGAAGGCATCAACAAGCTAGAAGTAGATGCAGTTGGTGGGTATTAGGTCAACTTTATGGAGGGTTGGATTTGGAGGAGGGCTGAAGGGGTACAGAAAGGAGGCAACAGCAGTAGCCTTTGGTTGGATACTCTACAACTATTTAAAGTGCATGTCGGGGGGAGAACACTTATTCCTATAAGCCTGTAGTTGGAGAGGACTGACTGGTTTAAGTAGTTACCACTAGAAGGTGATTGACTCAGCCAGAAAAGACTGCAATAGTGTATGCCGGTAGTTCAGTTAGGTCAGGGGTAAGATAGGTGCAGAGACTATATGGAAAAATCCTTGGTGGCTGAAGATCACTAAGAGGTGAGAATTTAAGATGGCAGCGGTGCTCCTTAATGTTTCTTAAAAAAAAGCATCCTCGTTTTTTTGCTTTTGAATAGCAAGGACTGGTTTTTTAAAATAATTTATTTATTTATTTATGGCTGTGTTGGGTCTTCGTTGCTGCGCACGGGCTTTCTCTAATTGCGGCGAGCAGGGGCTACTCTTTGTTGTAGTGCGTGGGCTTCTCATTGTGGTGGCTTCTCTCTTTTTTTTTTTTTTTTTTTGCGGTACTTGGGCCTCTCACTGTTGTGGCCTCCCCCGTTGCGGAGCACAGGCTCCGGACACGCAGGCTCAGTGGCCATGGCTCATGGGCCCAGCCGCTCCGCGGCATATGGGATCTTCCCGGACGGGGGCACGAACCCGTGTCCCCTGCATCGGCAGGCGGACTCTCAACCACTGCGCCACCAGGGAAGCCCCGTTTCTTTTTTAAAATTTATTTATTTTTGGCTGTGGCTTTTTCTAGTTGTGGCGAGTGGGGGCTACTCTTCGTTGCAGTGCGCAGTCTTCTCATTGCCATGGCTTCTCTTGTTGTGGAGCACAGGCTCTAGGCACGTGGGCTTCAGTAGTTGTGGCACATGGGCTCAGTAGTTGTGGCACACGGGCTCTAGAGTGCAGGTTCAGTAGTTGTGGAGCATGGGCTTAGTTGCACCGCGGCATATGGGATCTTCTTGGACCCGGGATCGAACCTTTGTCCCCTGCATTGGCAGGCGGATTTGAACCACTGCGCCACCAGGGAAGCCCCAAAGTTTTTTTGTTTTTTTTTCTTTCTTTTTTTCCCCAAGTTTTCTACTCTTTTTCCATTTCTCGTGTGTCGTACCTAATACATCACAGCTGATTTTGAAAGTATGTTTTGATTACTTTTTATTGGCTACTTTAAGGCTTTTGTGTGTGTGTTTTTGATTGGCCTCACAGAAGCTTATAGGGTAGAGAGTCTGTAATTATTTAATCTGGTCATCCTTCCAATGCAAAATGGAATCCATTTTATAGATTATCTGACATAAATTATCCTTCTGAAAACTTCTCGAGCTCAGTGCTCTGAGCCATTCCACTGTTGGACATACCTATTTGCTAGGAATTCAAGCTGATGTTTAATGCCCCATGTAATGGTTCCCTTTGATTTATTTCTTTTTTCTGATACAGACGGAATAAAGCTACTCAAAGTGGGGGGTCCATGAACTGTTTACCTGTTCACAATGAATTAACGCTGAGAAACTGAGACTAACCATTTAGACATTTTGATAGCAATTCTCCATTGCCATGATATTGTCACTGTGTTTTATAGCTGTGCTGTGATTGGAAAGAAAATTATTCCTTTATGGCAGATAGTTTGAGAAGCACTGGCATGTGACATGTCTCTTCTTTTACACCAGGATGTCTCAAATATTTGCAGACTGCCAAGATGTTTCCCTTTCATCTTCTCCAGGCTAAATACCTCTGGTTCCCTCAGTATGCTACATGATTTCCAGACACTTCACTATCCTTAGGACGTTTGTTTTGGATGCCTTCTTATCTACTTGTGACCTACAATTCCATTAGTTTTTATAGCTGCCTTGTCAGTCTTGACTTTCTGTTACACCTAAAGACTAGTTTCTCAGAGGAACTGCTGCCCAGCCAGTTCTTCACATCGAACTAGTGAAATAATTTTTTTATACCTAATACAGACTTACCTCTTTGAAACTTTATTTAGATACTTTTGGCATATTATGTTAGCCTAATGATAATCGATGATGATGGGGTGTGTGTGTGTGTGTGTGTGTGTGTTTGCTGCACTGCGCGGCTTGTGGGATCTTACTTCCCCAACAAGGAATTGAACCCAGGCCACGGCAGTGAAAGCACTGAGTTCTAACCACTGGATCTCCAGGGAAGTCCCAATGATGTGTATATTATTAATTGTACTTATGCACTGGTCACATTTAGATTAGATAAGGAGACCTTTTTTTGTTATTAAAGTCACGCAAGAAAATTTTGAACAGGATCTTGTGTTGAGAGCACAGCTTTATGGCCTTTTCCTAGAAACTTACTCATTTTAATACAGAACTATTAACTATGGTTGGTTATTAGAGGAGGTTATTTACTAAGTGTAAATTGACCTTAGCATGGTAGCAGTTATTTTATCGCAGGGACTGTCCAATTAGATGGTAGCATTGGACTGGGGGAATGTGAGAATCTTAATCACAATGTAGAAAATAATTGGCATATAGCTTAATAAGTCACTCGTGCCTTAGGATAGCTTCAACTTGAGCAGCCTCTGTAGTGAGAATTTAAATGCCTGACTGAGCAAAGAAGACATGAGGAATTGGTTAGTGCAGAGTCCCTACTTGGCCTAATGTTAGTCTCCTTACTTCTAACAGGGTACGTTACAGTTAAAATGACCAGTTTCCAAAAGCTTCTTGCTCCCAATCATTGTCCAGTAGGTGTTTTGAAGTTTTTCTGTATCATAGGAATAAATCATAGGCAATCGTTTTTTCCCAGTAAGATTTCTCTTAGGCATGATAATGCTAGAAATCTAAGTGCCAAGCTAGTGAGTATTTAATGCTCGTACATAGTTGAAATACTTTAAGCCTTTATTCAATAACTCATAATGATGGTTTTAAAAAAGTGACTATATTTTCAGTCTATGGATTATAAATGCTCTTGGTCATTTTAATTAACTTGGGAGATGGCACTGTGCTTAGGGGTTGTGAAGTGTTAGTCTGTACTCATTAAAGTCTTTACTTAAAAATTGATTTAACCAATTAAAAAAATAGAGTAATAAAATCTCTGGTGTTTTCTTAAAAACACTGTAATGAATGAATGAAGACGGTGACTGAATAAGACCTATGGAATCTCAGCTATTATCTCAGCTGTTAGATTTTAGATAGCTACTTCTGTTTCTAGCCCCCTGAGGGATTTACAGTTGTCAGCTAGCAATACAATTGACCGTAGCGTTGGGTGAATTCTAATAAATTTGAATTTATAAGCTTTTCATACTTTAAGTACAAATCTTATTTTTAAAATGCATTTGGTTAAGTGATTGATCTGGGGAATTAATATTTACACATTTAAAAGATCATTTAGTAATATTTGCCAATTTAGAATTAATAGCTTTACTTGCTAAGTTTTGTTTTTTATGTTCAGTGCTCTTTATACTTGAAATGCTTTGTACTTTGAGATATTATTCTCATTAAGGTAACATAATCTAGTATTTTTTTGGCATTTAATAAAAATTGGGTAAATAAATGATTTAATTTTATTAGCTGTAACTTGATGTTAATTATGTAACAGTTCATTTCTAGCAGTATAGTGAAATCATGAATTCAGATATTAAGTCAGAATTCTTGCTTGAATAATTCTCAAGTGTCTTAATTTCTTTTTTTTTCCTTATTAATTGGTGGGAGTGGGGGTATGTTTCTCTTTTCAGTACTGGTGAATTATGACCTTCATGATTGCATGCTCAGTCCAACAGCAGTAAATGATTTAAAGTTTAGTAAGGAAGAAAAATGTAGGTAGAATGTAGGCTTTTCCCGTGTTAATAAAACCAGGGAGGTTTCTTTTTTTTTTTTTGAATTTATTTTTTTATACAGCAGGTTCTTATTAGTTATCCATTTTATACATATTAATGTATATATGTCAATCCCAGTCTCCCAATTCATCACCCGCCCTCGCCAGAGGTTTCTTTTATTATTGCAAATTCATGAGGCATTACTTTAACAGTGTTGAAACCTGAAAACACATCAACCTGAAATTAAATAGTGTTGCTTTTACCTTTCACATTCTTTCCAGATAAGTTGTGCCTTGCCTTGTTTAATAAATTGTGTAGTAATGTTTAAGCACTATTAAAATGTTATATCACTGTGCTTTAGACTTACAGAGGCTTTAACAATTTTATAAGTGCTTCAAAATTATTACCTCCTTCCAGATAATTTCTAATTCTGAGTCAAAGACTTTGACATAGTTGGTTAATAAATCTTTGGGTACAGTTATGCTTAACTATTGCTCTAGTCTCTTTTCATATAAGATTGTACAACATCTGTAACCAAATTCTAAAATGAAACCACAAGAAAATTTAAGTTCTCATGAGAATTTGATAGAGCGCTAAAGGAGATGAAAAGTGAAACCTAGTAGTTTTTCATGGGTCTGCTTCATGGTTATTTTTTCAAGATTTGGCCATGTGTTCTATGTTGTTTTGCATGACTGCATAAGAGCAAAGCTAAAATGGATTTTCTGTGGTCTTTTCAAGATTTTTTTCTTTTTTAACTTGGCTAATAGAAGATCAAAATAATACTTGGCCTTGAAGTTCTTGCTTTTTCTACAGTGAGCTCTGGCATTCTTTTTTTTCATGAAAATACTGTTTTACATTGACATAGTGCATCAGATGTATGATTTCAATTGATCCTCACAGTACCCTTGAAAGAAGTACCTGTATTTTGAAGGTGATAGATCCGATTTAGGGATTAAAGAGCTTGCCCAATGTGACTTGGATAGCAAATGATAGAATCAGGTTCTTTCCTACCTTTTCATTCTGTATTTTTCACATCTTCCATAGTACTCATTTTCATCTGCATTTAGTACTTATTTTTTTATTATTATTTTTAATGTTATATATTTTTTAAATTAATTATTTATTTTTGTCTGCATTTGGGTCTTTGTTGCTGTGCGTGGACTTTCTCTAGTTGTGGCAAGCAGGGGCTACTCTTTTTTGTTTTTTTTGTTTTTCTGTTTTTGGCTGTGTTGGGTCTTCGTTGCTGTGCGCGGGCTTTCTTTAGTTGCGGTGAGCGGGGGCTACTCTTGGTTGTGGTGCGTGGGCCTCTCATTATGGTGGCTTCTCTTGTTGCGGAGCACAAGCTCTAGGTGCGCAGGCTTCAGTAGTTGTGGCCCGTGGCTCAGTAGTTGTGGCTTGTGGGCTCTAGAGCTCAGGCTCAGTAGTTGTGGCGCATGGACTTAGTTGCTCTGTGGCATGTGGAATCTTCCCATACCAGGGCTTGAACCTGTGTCCCTTGCATTGGCAGGCAGATTCTTAACCACTGCGCCACCAGGGAAGTCCTAGTACTTATTTTTAAGGTGTCTAGTAAACTCATTAGCTACTCAGGACTTACAAAGTCAAATCCAAACAAAAGAAGGACCCAAAAGAGAATATAAAACAAGAACCTCAATGTGGGAAAGCTTGCCTTTGATATGCATTTGAGAGACATCCTAATTCAAAATAAGGTACCAAGTGGATAATTTAAATTTTATTTGAGAGGCAGTATAATCCAGTAGTTATGAGAATGGACTTTGGAGCCAGACTGCTTGGGTTCAAGTTTTAGATGTCATTTACTCATTCTGTAACTTTGGGCAAGTTACCTCACATCTCTGTGCTTTGGTTTTCTCTTCTGTAAAATGGGATAACAATAGCACTCTACCTCTGAGGTACATGTGAGCAATGCAGTGAACTCATATGTGTAAAAGCATTTAATAACAATATCTGGCACATTGTAAGTATTCAATAAATGTTAGTTCACCATTAATAGTATATTGCCTGCTCAATCCTTCAGAAAGGTTTTTGAATGAGAATTTCTCTTTGTGCCTTTTTATGATTTTGAAAATTTGTATGTTAAACTTCTTAAACTTTCATGGGTTATTTTAAAAATTCATTTTTAAAAACAATACAAAACAACAGAATAAACACTATACAAAATAAAAGAAATAGCAAGAAAGTCAGGCAGTAACAATAAAAATGAAAAAAATGGAAAAAAAGAAAACCGAATGTCTCAATACTGGAATTTTTTGAGGCATCTGTGGCTTTTCTTATTTATGAGAGATAATGCTAGATTCCAGAATGGACTATTTGAAATTTTCTGTCAGTCTTACAATATTAAGTTAAATTAATATTAAATATAAAAAACACTCCAGAAATCAAGGATTGATGTACCTTAGGGGGTCCTCCCAGATAGTGATATCTCATATTTTGGGTGAAGGAAGTCTACTTTCTTATTTGGTCTACTTTCTTATTTTTTTTATTACAGTGAATAAGACTTGGAATTAGTTTTGTTTTCATTGCTTACTTTTCATATCTTTATGGTACTATTTCCTCCCTATTGTTCAGTGATACTAGGAGAGAGAATGAACTTGTTTATAATATATTTAACAGTGATACTCAGTTATCTCCAGTTATGACAGGAATTGGCAAACTATGGCCTGCAGGCCAGATTAGGCCCACCACTCGTTTTTGTACAGCTGGTGAGCTAAGAATGGTCTTTACTTTTTTACATGGTTCAAAAAAATCAAAAGAACATTTTGTGAAATAGTAAAACTATGTGATGTTCATACTTCAGTGTCCATAAATAAAGTTTTATTGGAACATAGTCACACTCATTTGTTTACATATTGTCTGTGGCTGCTTTTGTGCTATATCAGCAGAGTTGAGTAGTCGCAACAAAGACCATATGGTCTGCAAAGCTTAAAATAATTATTATCTGGCGCTTTGCAGTAAAAGTTTGCTGACCTCTGGTTTATGACAATCTCAGAATAATGGCTTCAAAGCAGCTTTGTGTAATAGATGTGTTTCTGAAGAGATTGTAATTAAAGTGATATGCTATGAATCATATCTTTAACTTGATTTTGCTTAGTGATATATTCCCATGGAATTTACATAAGAAATTTTGGTGAGATTTATACTGATGTACAGAAAAGGTACTCTGGTCAAAGGTGCTGTGTATATTTAGTTCCCTCATACAGGTCTAAAATTTAATCAAACTGAAAAACTTCCATATGGACTTCATAAACTTATAAAAACTGACTTATATAGTACATTAACTAGAAACTGTTTCATTTAAATTTCATTAGAACCTCTAAATGACAGGGATTTTGAATTTTCAGGTACCTGTGATGGGTTCTTTCTTTGCTTGAAGTCTATAGTCTTATTACATGCTATAGGATTTGTCAGATGTTTAGGAAATGTATATTAAATAAATGGTCAAGGAAAAAATACATATGACTATATAAGTTTTGTGTATAACAGAACTCTTCTAATGCCATTTCATTGGTATCCTGTACTGCTTTCTGAGTGCGTAGTATAAGATTCGATTAGAAAACCAGTCAACCAAAATCTAACCGCCCTCCCCACTATTCTCATTAGACAATAACCTAAACACGTATAAATTACGTAGTTAGGTAAATTAGTACTGTTAAAAGTTTAATCGTGGAATTGAGGTTTTGGGAGGACGAAGAATATCTCTGAAGCTTCAAAGTTTTAACTGGTTCCAGGAGAAATGGAAAGGAACTGAATGCATACAAAGGGACCCCTCATAGAATTCAGTCACTTTTAATTTACCCATGCAAACTCCCAGGCAAAAGTTTGAAAGTGAAGTTGATACTGGAAAAAAGAATTCATTTTCTGTTCTGATGAAATAGTCACCACCTTGCTACAGCTTGTATGTCATAAATCCTTAATGAATATTGTATAACCTAAACTGGGTGTATGTTCTTCAGATGACCAGAATGTCAACTTATTAGAGAAATAAAGTTCCAGGTTCATGGTATTTCGAGATATTTTCCAATTCCATTTCAAGCTGAAATAATTTTGCATCTTAGTTGTCATTAGAGGTTTTGAAATCCCTTGGAACTATTATCCCTTTTAACATAATTTGTTTCTGAATAAACTCAAGTTTTTATTAATTAACATTTTTCCTAATAATTGTAGAACATTTTAGAGTAGCCTGCCTTTGAGTATTATTTATTCAAATTATTTAATTTTAATGGCTTTTTTAACTTCAAAAATGACATGACTTCTAATTAAAAGTTCTAACAAGCTCATTTAAAGTATTGTCAGTCATTTCTTTCATGGCTTGAATATTTTTAAATGCTTGGGTTTTTGCTTTAAAAAAATTCATTCATAAAACTTACTGAAAGAAACTTTGTTTTTGCCTGTAAAGTTAGTCTGAAATATATGTTTGAAGAGAGAAAGAAACTTCCTTAATGACAGTGTTGTTAGAGGAATACTTTTTAGCCTGGATTATTATGGTTAAACTATCTTGGCATTTTACTTATCTATTTGTAGAACGATATTGTCTGATGTGTATTTAAATCACAAGAAAATGAGTGAAAAATTCTCACTTTAGATCCTAATAGGCCAGATTTGGGGAAAAAAAGAATTGGATTTAATGAATAATAATTGATCTTTGTATTGATCTATCTTGTGCTTGTAAATGGGAACTACTATTCCTAAAAATAGAAAATGTTGATATTTGGAATATTGTAGCATTTAAACAAAAGTTTCTGTGGATAAGAATGGGATAAGATGGGAAACTTTGGAAATTGTTCCAAATAAGCAGGGATAAATAAGTGTAGGGATGGATTTTCTACTTCATTTTCTATAACTTTTAAGGAGATAACACACACAAAACTCTCATTTTCTTCACTGTTCATAAGGAAACTCAAGGAATAAAAAATACTTTTAAATATTACTTTTGAAAATGACTTAATTTACAATTTATAATTGATGTTTGAAATCCATATTGTATTAAGGTTTATAAATTTCAGATGTTACACTACTACATAAATATTTAGTTGTAGAAAAATTGGGTCCAGCTATAGACATTTCAACCATCTAAACTACTACAGTAAAATTTTTACTTTATACAATTTGAAAACTTTCATTAGTTTTACATTTCTAATTATGGGTGGCTTATTAGTGAACTGTTTGCAGAGTGCAGGAGTACTTGTGTCCTCTGCTCCTCAGGGCGGCCTGGCCTTGATTAAGTGGGTTTGCTCAGTTAATATTTGTTAAATGGATAAATAACGAGTGCTTGCACAGTAGCTTGAGAATTGACTACATGGAAGATGTAGGCTTTTTCAAGATAATCTCGAATCAAATCATTGTGAAAGTTTAAAGGTACTGATTCTTTCTATAACATGCTGTTTTTGAAAACCAACTTGTATGTCTGATGAGAATATGGCTGTAACAAAATACTAAAAATTAGTGGTATACTGTTGAATTTTATATTTCTGCAAGCATAATTGTTAATCACACTTCATGTTTTCTGAAGAACCAATGTGAAATTTAATTGTTTAAAAAACTTTAATTGTTTAGGTGAATTTGCTGTACAAGTTTTAATTTCAGATACGTCATGAAAGTTAAGTATTAAAAATAAGTTGTTAAAGAAGATTGTGTTAATAAGCTTGTGTGATAAAGTCAAATTTTATGGAACATTCCCAGTGTAATAATACATGATCCCATCTATTTTGATAAGATTATTTCATCATTTGTTTATAGGCGTATTCTACATTCTAAAGGAGAGCTGAGCGAAGATAGACATAAACAGTATGAGGAATTTGCTATGTCTTATCAGAAGCTGCTGGCAAATTCTCAATCCTTAGCAGACCTTTTGGATGAAAATATGCCAGATCTTCCTCAAGACAAACCAACACCAGAAGGTAAGATATCCTTAAAAACAAACATTGTGATTTTTTTTAGTAGACAATAATCACTTATATCTTTAGTCTTCTCAGATGTGTAATATTTAAAATGGATGTTTTGAAAAGTCTTTAAAATTTTTTAAATGAAGAAGTAGTATTAAGACCTAATAAGAACATTGAAAATCCACTTGAAATGCTTCTCTGAATGGAAAAGGCTTTGCACTTAGAGAATAATAATTAATTCATATGATACGATGAATTTCTTCAGGTTCTTTTCTTTTTTGCGGTATGCGGGCCTCTCACTGTTGTGGCCTCTCCCGTTGTGGGGCACAGGCTCTGGACGCGCAGGCTCAGCGGCCATGGCTCACTGGCCTAGCTGCTCCGCAGCATGTGGGACCGGGGCGTGGACCCGTGTCCCCCGCATCGGCAGGCGGACTCTCAACCACTGCGCCACCAGGGAAGCCCTCTTTTCTTTTTTAATAATAAATTTACTTATTTAATTTTTGGCTGTGTTGGGTCTTCGTTGCTGTGCATGGGCTTTCTCTAGTTGCAGTGAGCAGGGGCTACTCTTCATTGTGGTGCGTAGGCTTCTCATCGTGTTGGCTTCTCTTGTTGTGGAGCACGGGCTCTAGGTGCGCAGCCTTCAGTAGTTGCAGTGCATGGACTAAGTAGCTGTGGCTCACAGGCCCTAGAGCACAGGCTCAGTAGTTGTGGTGCACGAGCTTAGTTGCTCCACGGCATGTGGGATCTTCCCGGATTAGGTCTCGAACCTGAGTCCCCTGCATTGGCAGGGGGATTCTTAACCACTGCCCCACCAGGGAAGTCCCTTCAGGTTCTTTTGTAATAGATATCCTTAGATTGTGTCTAACAGGGGCCTGTCTTAAACCATACTTGGAAAGATTTACTTTATTTCTTGGATAGGTAATAAAGTGAATTGGACATTTGCGATACTAATATTTCTGTGCTTATTTTTATTTGTAATTTAGTTTTTTGTTTTTTTTTTAAGGCTGAGATTCTACTTTATTTTACTTATTTATTTTTAACATCTTTATTTGAGTATAATTGCTTTACAATGGTGTGTTAGTTTCTACTTTATAACAGAGTGAATCAGTTATACATATACATATGTCCCCATATCTCTTCCCTCTTGCGTCTCCGTCCCACTCTGCAGTAGTTGTTTCCACTATTTTATCTTTCAGGTCACTTATCCGTTCTTCTGCCTCAGTTATTCTGCTATTGATCCCTTTTAGAGTATTTTTAATTTTATTTATTGTGTTGTTTATCGTTGCTTGTTTCCTCTTTAGTACTTCTAGGTCCTTGTTAAATGTTTCTTGCATTTTCTCTATTCTATTTCCAAGATTTTGGATCATCTTTACTATCATTATTCTGAATTCTTTTTCAGGTAGACTGCCTATTTCCTCTTCATTTGTTAGGTCTGGTGCGTTTTTATCTTGCTCCTTTATCTGCTGTGTGTTTTCTGTCTTCTCATTTTGCTTATCTTACTGTGTTTGGGGTCTCCTTTTTGCAGGCTGCAGGTTCTTAGTTCCCATTGTTTTTGGTGTCTGACCCCAGTCGCTATGGTTGGTTTAGTGGGTTGTGTAGGCTTCCTGGTGGAGGGAACTAGTGCCTGTGTTCTGGTGGATGAGGCTGGATCTTGTCTTTCTGTTGGGCAGGTCCACGTCTGGTGGTGTGTTTTGGGGTGTCTGTGGCCTCATGATTTTAGGCAGCCTCTGTGCTAATGGGTGGGGTTGTGTTCTTGTCTGCTAGTTGTTTGGCATAGGATGTCCAGCACTGTAGCTTGCTGGACATTGAGTGGAGCTGGGTGTTGGTGTTGAGATGGAGATCTCTGGGAGATTTTCACCGTTTGATATTACGTGGCGCTGAGAGGTCTCTTGTGGACCAGTGTCCTGAAGTTGGCTCTCCCACGTTAGAGGCACAGCACTGACTCCTGGTTGCAGCACCAAGAGCGTTTCATCCACACGCCTGCTAGTGTTGGAGGGTCTCCTGCAGAGGTGGGGGGTGGCTGTGGCTCACCATGGGGACTAGGACACTGGCAGCAGAAGTTCTGGGAGGTACTTGTTGGTGTGAGCCATCCCAGAGTCTGCCATTAGCCCCACCAAAGAGCCCAGGTAGGCTCCAGTGTTGGGTTGCCTCAGGCCAAACAACCAAGGTAATTTAGTTGTTTTGAATGGTATATTATATTAAATTGTTACTTAGAACTAAAGCCTAGTTTGCAGTTTTATAAAATAAATTGTTTATCATTTTGTAAGATGAGTTACTTTCCATATTATTTCTAAGGTGTTTTAGACTTCCTTTTTGTTAAGGCTCCTAATATACTATTCTAACATATCACAAAAACTACTTGAAAAATTACTTTCGATAGATAAATGTTAATACATTATTAATCTTAAAACTATCTGAAAATCCTATTTACTTAAAAATCTAAGAGTGAAATATTTGTAAAGTGTCCTTTTATAATACAAGAAGGTGTTTTATATTTTACATCCTCAATAAGAAAATACCCGTTGTATACTGTGAATACATTTATGGTCCTTCCTTGGTATCTGCAGGGGATTGGTTCCAGGACCTCCAACGATGCTCAAGTCCCTCATATAAAATGGCTTAGTATTTGCATATAATCTGCACACGTCCTCCCATATACTTTAAATCATCATGTAGGTTACATATAATACCTAATACAATGTAAATGTAAATGCTGTGTAACAAAGTTGACAAAGTTCTGCCATCATTTTTATTTAAAATAAATTTATTTATTTATTTTTGGCTGCATTGGGTCTTTGTTGCTACACGTGGGCTTTCTGGTTGCGGGGAGCGGGAGCTACTCTTAATTGCGGTGCAGGGGCTTCTCGTTGCGGTGGCTTCTCTTGTTGCGGAGCATGGGCTCTAGGTGCACGGGTTTCAGTAGTTGTGGCACGCGGGCTTTAGAGCACAGGCTCAGTAGTTGTGGCGCACAGACTTAGTTCCTCTGCGGCATGTGGGATCTTCCTGGACCAGGCCTCGAACCGTTGTCTCCTGCATTGGCAGGAGGATTCTTTACCCCTGCACCACCAAGGAACCCCTCAGGGTGAATTTTAATCTGCAGGATCATTCTCTAGTTTGGAGAGATGTACAGTGAGGATAGATAAAATCATGAATGGTCTCATGATCATGAAGTAGGAAATTAGTTACTTTTAATGCTCTGAGTTTAAGAAAGTGTAGTTGTATGTAAGGTAGACTGTGTGTGTGTGTGTGTGTGTGTGTGTGTTATACATGGTTTTCCACTCTCTACTGAAATATATATATTTTCCTCATCATTCCTTCCCTTCCTTTCCAGTTATTTATCAATTGACCATTTATGGCAATCTGTCTTATACCAAGTAAATACCAAAAGGAGGGTTGCTTCTTAAGGGTTTATGGTAAGATAAACCATAAACTTGTGATGATAATTATGATATAAATTGTACAGAGGGTTGCAAGTCTTAAAACAATGCTTCATAAGGGAGGTGGGACTTTAAGCTGGATGTTTAGGAATGACCAGGCTTATATATTTCTTATATTGGTTTTAAGTTTTATGAAGGTGGGCGTAATATATCAAATAGCTACTTAATCTCATATCAGTTGCTTAAAACATTTAAGAGAAAAGCATCTTTATCCTGTGCTTTCCTCTTGTCTGTCCTGGTTTAGAGCTTTACTTAAAACACAGTTTGTGATTTTCTGGTAAAGATTGTTACATGAACAGTTCAGAGTGCTTGTGGATTGAAGAAGCATCTGTTAATCAAAACATTCAAGGTTTATTGGTTTTAATTCCTTGTGATTTACTTTATTGTAGAGCATGGGCCTGGAATTGATATATTTACACCTGGTAAACCTGGAGAATATGACTTGGAAGGTGGTATATGGGAGGATGAAGATGCTCGGAATTTTTATGAGAACCTCATTGATTTGAAAGCTTTTGTTCCAGCCATCTTGTTTAAAGATAATGAAAAAAGTTGTCAGAGTAAAGAGTCCAACAAGGATGATTACAAAGGTAAGTGCTGGAGGACAAATTTTTTTATATTGAAGTGCTATAAAGATTAGTTTCAAAATAATATTTGTAAATTTTTTTTTATTTACTAGTTTTGTAATACGAACATTGAGTCACTAGATTAAATGAATGACAGAATAATATGGACATCTTAATTAATTTGAGTTCACTTTATCTAATCAGCTTTATCTTCCCCTCATCTTTACCACCGATCCTCATGCCATGTATGTCTCCATTCATCAATTCATCAATCCATCCATCTGTTCATTTCTTCAGTGAACAGATGGCATACAGAATCAAAGAAGTTATGGTCTTTGTTCTCAGTGAACATAATGTATTTTAAAAAATCTGAATATGTCAAATTTCTTGCCAGGTATAAATGTAGATTCTAAGACAAACGATGCAGATTTTGTGAGTCTGTAGTTTTTGCAGCAGGATTTCAATATGACTTTT
This sequence comes from Neophocaena asiaeorientalis asiaeorientalis, assembly GCF_003031525.2. NCBI lineage: Eukaryota > Metazoa > Chordata > Mammalia > Artiodactyla > Phocoenidae > Neophocaena > Neophocaena asiaeorientalis. The sequence continues at coordinate 1,168,665 of NW_020185322.1, forward strand.
AATTCAGAGGTACTGATTCTTTGATTTCAAACAGAGGCAAAGGAACCTAAGGATAATAAAGAGGTATCAAGTCCTGACGATTTGGAGCTTGAGTTGGAGAACCTAGAGATTAATGATGACACTTTGGAGCTAGAGGGTGGAGATGAAGCTGAAGATCTTACAAAGAAACTTCTTGATGAGCAAGGTAAACACTTTTGCCAAAAATTTTAATTTTTGACTAGTTGTTGTTTTTTTTTTTTTTTAATGTCTGTTTTATTTTATTTATTTTTGCCACACTCTGCAACTTGTGGGATGTTAGTTCCCTGACCAGCGATTGAACCCGGGCCCTCGGCAGTGAGAGCACGGAGTCCTAAACACTGGACTGCCGGGGAATTCCCAAGTTTTGATTAGTGTTTCTACACAAAGTCCTTGCCTGAGAATATGGGTCTTTACTCTTTTATTCCTTGTTTTCCTGTTGTTTCTAGGCTATCACTTTTCTGGAATTTGATTTGGAACAGAAATACTACATGTCCTATATTATGTGACTACAAACTTTAGTGATAATCTGAATGTTAATATATATTTCTTACACTTCTCTACTTGCTAGCATTGTCCTTAATGTATTCTAATGCTGATATAATGTTTACAGTCTTAACATAAGTGTATTTGAAAGTTGAGAGTTAAAAAGACAATTAGTATATCAGTTCATCTGTGGTAATTTTATCTTTATAATTGAGTAATGTTTTATATTTAGTAATAAAATTATCACATTGTTAATTATTTCCTGAATACTTCCCATCAAGTTTCTTTATTAGTTAGGATTCTTTATTAGAAAGATACCTTCTGTCAGTATTGCCTGTCTCTCTATGGGCTTCATTGTTTCCTACTGCAGATTCTGTTTATCCATGTCATGAAGGGAGTGAGGCATGGCTGGAGGCTACCCTTGGCTCAAACCAGTTAGTGACATCAGAAGAAAGGAGGGCTTGTCTCCCACTGTCTGTGTATAAGCCTCATGGAAGGACTTGGCTAGTCCTGTGTCATGCTTGCCTGTGGCCGAGAGGAGTGGTGGTGTCTGTGCTTGGGCAGCACCCTTCCCCATCAGAATCCCATGGATTGCCTTCGAGGGCAAGCGATGATCGTACTGTTAATTGAAGACATGGGAGAAGGGATGCATGCATGGCGGATGAAAATAGCAGATCTACTATAAAACTACATGCAACTTATGACTTATCATGTAAAAGTTTGCCTTTTTATAGTTGATATCTGAAAGACAGTAGTGATTTAGGGTTATGATTCTAAAGATACCCACACTTTCTAGGGTAATATCTCAAAAAATGCTTCATTTTTTCATGAGTAAGAAAAGTGCTCTAGATTATCTATGCCCCAGATAACTTCTTACTGGATGTTTTTATTCTTATATTGTCTATGTATATATATTTTTAAACCTGTTTAAAAACGAATTTCATGTTAGAACAAGAGGATGAAGAAGCCAGCACTGGATCTCATCTCAAGCTCATAGTAGATGCTTTTCTCCAGCAATTGCCCAACTGTGTCAACCGTGATCTGATAGACAAGGTATGATCGCCTCTGTGTGACTTTACTCAAGCACGTAGACCTTGTAGGATAGCTTGAATTAGGAACGTCTATGGTTTTTGGACTGTTGTGGCTGTAGAATGAACCATTTCGTCAAATGGAATCTAATATGGGAATTCAAAATAAACACATACAGTGGTAGCCAATTTGTAGATGTTGTGTTTGGGGGTCGAACTCTCTAGAATGCTGTTAGCTTGACACCTCTCCCCTTCACAGAGGGATTCCTCAGTGTGGGAAATACTGTGTTAGACCAGAAGTTCTTAAAGTATGCTCTGTAGATTCCTGGTGTCTTCTGAGGCACTTTCAGGGGTCTGTAAGGTCAAAACTCTTTCCATACTAATACTAGGATTTTTTTCCCCCACTTTTTCACTGTTTTTGACATTTGCAAAAGTGGTGATGGGTAAAGCTGCTGGCATTTTAACATGAATCAAGCTGCATGGGTAGCAGACTGTACTAGTAGCCACTGCCGTGCATTTGCAATTAAAAGAACAATGCTACTTTCACTTAAGAATCTCTGATGAATCCATAAAAATTGGAGTAATTTTGTTTCATTTCAGTCTTCGAGTACACTTCCTTTTTTTTTTTCGCGGTACGCGGGCCTCTCACCATTGTGGCCTCTCCCGCTGCGGAGCACAGGCTCCGGACGCGCAGGCTTAGTGGCCATGGCTCACGGGCCTAGCCGCTTCACGGCATGTGGGATCTTCCCGGACCGGGGCACGAACCCGTGTCCTCTGCATCAGCAGGCGGACTCTCAGTCACTGCGCCACCAGGGAAGCCCAAGTACACTTCCTTTTAACTTGATAAAATAAGAAGGACGTGTAAAGCACATATACTATCTCAAAGTTGCCTCGAGAAAAGGTTGCCTCAATCATTTGTGTGATTGAGTTGCAAGCTAAACTAGTTGCTTTTTACATAGAATACTGTTTTTACTTGAAAGAACTGATGGACAAACTGTGGTTATTCAGACGTGGGTGTTTAGCAGACATTTTTCTAACATGAACAGGTGAGCCTCTCACTTCAAGGAAAACAACTAAAAGTATTTATTGCCAGTGGATAAATTTGACTTTCCAGCAAAAATTAGAATTTTGGAAAACTTCTGTTCACCACCATAAGCTTGACATCTTCCCAGTTCTTTTCTGAAGAGGCTTTATTGGTGAGACTTTTCTGATAAGATGAGTGGTGATGTCAAATAATGTAATTTAAAAATACTGTGTAAGTGTTTGGAAGATCTGCATAGCTCAGTGAACCATTGTTCTGAATTACCAGTACATAAGGTCAACAAAATCTTGATTAGATATTAAAAATTCACTCAGTGCAAGATAGACCAATGGGTTTTAATCTAGCAGAGCATGAGAAGTTGATTGATACAGTTTCAGATTTCACATTGCAACTGATGTTTACGAAACTACCACTTGTCAAGTTTTGGTGAAGTATCAAAGAATATCTATAATTACTGAAAACAATATTAAAATATGCCTCCCTTTCCAGCTACATATATGTGTGAAACTGGAGTTTCTTTTTTTTTTTTTTTTTTTTTTAATTTATTTATTTATTTTTGGCTGCGTTGGGTCTCTGTTGCTGCGTACAGGCTTTCTCTAGTTGTGGCATGTGGGCTTGTTGCAGAGCACGGGCTCCAGGTGCTCGGGCTTCAGTAGTTGCAGCATGTGGGCTCAGTAGTTGTGGTGCACGGGCTTAGCTGCTCCACCACATGTGGGATCCTCCTGGACCAGGGCTCGAACCCGTGTCCCCTGCATTGGCAAGTAGATTCTTAACCACTGCACCACCAGAGAAGTCCCTGGAGTTTCTTCATATACTTCATCCAAAACAACGTGTCACAACAGATTGAGTGCAGAAATAGATACGAGAATCTATAGATATGAAAATCTAAGGTATCTTCTAGAAGAATGCCACTCTTCTGTCACTAAATTTTTTTCATTAAAAAAAAATTTCCAAAAAATGTTAACAACTAATAGATTTATTGGTATTTTTATGTGAATTAATATTTTGAAAATTTCTCAGTTTTAACTTCTAAAAACAGTAACTGCTGATAAACATATTAACCCACAAAAACAAAGTTCTTTCAGGTCCTTAATAATTTTTAAGAGTGTAGAACACTCTTGAGACCCAAAGTTTGAAAATCATTGCTTTAAATCATTTTTAAGTCAAGGTGTAATGTAATCTTTTATCCTTTTTTCTCCCCATAATGTATTGAGGGTTCCCTATAGAGTACTACAGACATCAAGTTGTTTTTTGGCTTTCAGCTTGTTTAGCTCTTCTACAAATAATTTAGATGTGTTTCAGTAACTATTCATATAATCAAATAGGCTTGAAAAAATTTCGAAATTGGCTAATCACCTCTTGGAGTAATTAGGTCAATGTACAGTTTTCAAAAACTTAGTAATTACAACATTTATTTCTGTTTTCTGAAGAGATAGTCTCTTTTTTCTTTCATCTGTAGAATATAGCAGGGACTACCTTTTAAACAACTGCTTGTTTTCCTAAGGTTGGGATATGATTGAATTTTTCCCCTGCTAAATTTTCATATATTCACTGGATATCAGCAGGATGAGAGATACCTTGACATGCCTGCCACACCCTTGTAGCCATTTTGAGTGCTATCCTGAAAGTTGAGTGGGAAGATCTCATGTGAATCTGTATTGGAAAGTGTCCTGCAGTGCCCAGCTCAGTAATGACCATATGTTAAATTCTGGGTTAGCTCTTGGAGGTTCAGATGGAAAGTAGGAGGTTACCCTGCCCTGTTGGACCCCAGTGGGTTCCTCCTGGGAGTCAGCTTCCTCATGAAAGGAATTTTTCCATCTATATTGGCAGAGTTCCAAATGGCTTAAGAGGGAAAAGTAGTTGGAAAATAGAAAAATCTAAGAATTCTTTTGAATTCAATACTTATGTAACAATATATAACCTGAAGTGAAGATTTCTTTTAGGTGACTTCTGCAGGTAATGTCATTCATGGTGATGCTTATTTCTGCATGCATTTGATGATCAGAAGAGTTTATTTTTACTTAAAAAAATAAAAAATGATTGTTGAACTGTCTTTCATTTACTTACAACGTTTTGAAACAAGTTTTCAAAAACTGCTTGTTGAGTTGTCAGGCAGCACTTGTAACCTGGACAGACAGACACCACACCAGTGATTCCTTTGCTTTCATTTCTCCCCAGAGGGCAGGGCTGGTTAAATCTAAGAATTAATATACATGTGAAGCTTTTTTTTTTCTTTTTAATTTCCTCAAATTTATTAATTCTGGCAGTTTTCATGTAGTCTTTTATTCATTTATTCTACATATTTATTGAGCCACTACTATGTGTACCAGGCATTTACATGTTTATGAACTCCTGATCTTTGCAGTTTTGAGCATTGTAGTTTTTTTCCATCTAACTGGCCTTTGATTATTGTGGTAGGAAAAGTGTTTATTGCCTGTTAAAGGATAATGTTCTAAAATAGTTATTGAAGTACATCTTATTTTTTGTTTCCTAATTTATGTTGAAACATAGGCCATTATTAGCCATTAAAATTTTTTCTTTATATTTTTCAAAAAATGTTGATTTGAGGGGTGTGTGTGTGTGTGTGTGTGTGTGTGTGTGAAGTTTTCCAGTGTTAACCAATTTTCTTTTCTGAGTACATGACCTTTGGGATTTTTATTATACTAGTCCAGAATTTTTCAGTGTTTCATATGGGTGAATTACTTGAAGGAACTTTAGTATATTTTCAGCTTTTCTCTTTGTTATTCTAATTAGCTGTAAGAAGCTTTAATGTTATACAATATAAACTTTAATAAAATGTATTATACTTCCTTTACAAGCAGAAGAAAAAATTTACATTGGTTTTACTTTTGACTAATAGTGACAGTTTCAATCTTGGTGAATACTTTCAATGTGAGTTAGTTTCCTGGGTTTGAATCTAATCAGCATTAGTTGTGTCATTTTTTTCAGCAAAAGTTTTAATCAAATGGGAGGTGTTTCAGTGAGTGTATTGTTGAAGAGTTGAACCCCTTTGTAGGGAAGTCTGAGGATCTTTGTTACCTGATCCTCAAATCTACCTAAAGATTGGGATTAATGATAAAATAATCATGCGAACCTATGGAAGGAAAATACTTGAGATACCCAAAAGGATATTTGATAATAGTTTTTTTCTTTCTAAAGTATAACTTAAACTTGTTATTTTCTTAAACCATGTATATTGAAAATCTTTGATAATGTTTAAAATATATATATGCCTATATTTAAAAAATACCAACTACTCATAGTTTTGTTTTCTAATGGCTTCCCGGAACATACACTTCTCGTAGCTTTTCTTCTACACTTATATTAGATGTTAGACATATTGATGAAATATTGAACACATTTTCTTTATTAAAATATAGAATAGTGGATTGCTATACTAAATAATAATTATGGGTATTTATTGTAGTCCTATGATGTGGTTTCTTTAGTTTGTTACCAGATCTGACTGTTGACAGTAAACATTTTTACTCAGTGTTGAAGCACTTACTCTTACATGTTTCTGGGAATAATCTGTGTCTATGTCTCATACGTAGTTGGTCTTTATTCTTTTTTGGTTATCCTTATTAGCATTAGTAATTTTCTTGGTTCCTGGCTTCTTGTTACTTTGTACATTTTACCAGAAAACTTTCCTGATATTAACATTGATTTATGAGATCAAAAGCATGGATTGCACATTTCTTATAGTTATTTGCCAAACATGTCATGGTGGGTCTTCAATCTACTCACTTGAAATTCTGTTTCTAACACTAGATTGCAATTAAAAAGTTTATGAAACATATATTTTGAGATATATAAGGAGAGAGGAGTTTAAGCTTAGTGATCTTTAAAGTTTGGGATATGCTTATAATACTAGGTGTCTTAAAACCATTGTGAACTGTTTAGGAACTATTAGAAATCCATTGTAGCATGCAGAATTTCTGCTTTCAGTAGCTAAATGGAGATTTTTTTAAGAAAAAAGTTTGCTTTTTCTCCTATAGGCAGCAATGGATTTTTGCATGAACATGAACACAAAAGCAAATAGGAAGAAGCTGGTCCGGGCGCTCTTTATAGTTCCCAGACAAAGGTAGGTAAAAAAAAAAAAAAAAAAAGAGTAATTTCTTAGTGTTTTTACCCTGCAATGATGATTGTAAGGTCTAAGTTCTTGTTTATTTATCTCTTAGAAAATATCCCTTGTCAACAGAACTTATTATCATTGTTGTTAGCATATTTTCTAGAACTTATTTCTCATTGATTTTTGTTCATGAGCTCTAGTGGGAATATTTCTTCTGATGCTTTCTTGTTATTTTGAGAGAAAAAATTTAAGAATTATAGGAACTTAAGTAACTTAATCATTGCTAGAAGCAACTTGTTTACACTTTTGCCTCTGAGGAGAAAAAATAATAAATGATATATCTTTTTTTGGAGAGTTTTTATTTTGTAGAAAGATCAGACTAAATTGATTGTATCTAATTTTTAAGAGTTGTGTTTAAATGAAAAATTTCAAGTTTTTTTTTTTGTAATTATGCTAGTTTGGACTTGGAAGTCACATTAGTGATTATGTTGCTGGTAATTCAAGAAATTATGAATAATGCTGGTAGACAATTCTAATGCTGTAACTTACACTAAATTAAAACCCCTACTTCACCCGCATATTTTAGGACCACAACAGGTCATAGATTGTTGACCTTAGGAACCTGGAGGAGATCCATTTCTGTTTATTCAACAGTGAATAATTAAAGGATTTTGTTAGTTATTATCATGATTACATACATCATAGCTAAGATATATACTTTCCCCAGAAGATACGGATTCTGAGGGATTTCACTGAAAATTTCTTAAGCAAAATTTTAATTTGGTTCATTCATTGGTCTCTTAAATGGTAACATTTCGCAGTGAAACCAAATCACTACTTTTTTCCTTTATATTGGTTTTTATCTCCTTGTCGGCAGCATTAATGAGCATTTGTTTTTTCATTTTAGTGGGACAAGGGAGATGGAATGTGCTAATATAGTGAGTAGATAATTCAGAATTATCTAATTGAGAAAATCATAGATGAATTATTTTCATTATGTAAAATTATGTACTGCATTTCATCAAATCTGAGGTGCCATCAGTTATGAGGTGCATCATTATTTCATGTACAACTAAGAAAGAAAAGAATATTGCCAGTTACTTTTAAGCCTTTGATTGTGAGACACATTTTACTTTCAAACTCAAAATTTCAAACTCCAATATTTTTTTCCTTAATATTTTGGACCAGTTTTTTAAAGTGATTCTTTTCTTTACCTATACAGTGGAGTGTTTACTTTCATAGTTTTCTTTTCAACTGTTTATTTGAATGAAGAAACGTAGTAACAATTATCTGGACTTCTAGCATAGAATGAACCAAATTTAGCAAAAATAAAAGGCTTTGTTAACAAAAGAAATTATGCAGTAATATTAAATAGTTTACTTATAAGAGAGCATCTTGTCTCCCTTTATCCCCATTCCTTCCCACTCCCTCACCCCAGAGAAAACTCCTGAAAAACTATATACTATTACTTGGTTTTATGCCAGTTACATCCTTTATAAGTGGATTTATCTGCTTAGCTCAGCAGTTGGCTGCAAATTAGAAGTAGTTGGAATCTGCTAGAAACAGACTTGAAAGTAGTAGGAAGTGACAGTTATGGTTTGAGAGGAGAGAAAAAAATAAAGATACAAGTACTTAAAATGTATATCCTTTTGGAGCTATGAGGAAGAGACCACATAGTCTTATATACCTGAAATATATAAATATAATAATTTAGGTTTCTTATATTCAGCCTGAGTGATCAGGAAAGGTTAAATTATGTTCTAAAATTTATTCATTAACTAAGGGTCTACTCTATACTGTGATTAGTGCTGGAGATACAGTGGTGAACAAGACAGATTCAACTCGTATTCATGCAGCTTACAGTTTTGAGAGGAAGAAAGAGAATTCTAAGTGCAGTTGACAGGAAGAATCCCAGCATGCTTTGAAGTATGTAACACGGGGAACTGATTGACTTAGTCTCGGCAGTAAGAGAAGGCTGCCTGGAACAAGGGTCATTTAATCCGAGACCTGAGAAAGGAGTGAGCTAGGTGAGGGATAGATGAGGAGAGGGAACGTAGAAAGCATTTCTGATAGAGGCAACAGAACCAGAGACAGGAAAGGTCACGCATCAAAACTACTGAAAAAACCTGTTTCTTGGTTTCCCTGGACATTGTTGTCTAGACTAAGCTGTGGGAGGGAGGCCATGTTTACTTATTTATCCTCAGCACTGAGCACAATACCGCACAGACAGAAGGTGATAAACTTATGTAACCTGGTATTTACAATGCCCTTACTCATCTAGCCCCTTTTCAGCTTCTTCAGTCGTCATTCTAGCCACTCTTGGAAAATCCTGATCTGTAACGATTTCTTGAATACCCTTTGTTCTCTGCTTCCAAGCCTCTGCTTTCTGCTCTATCTGGGATATCCTGTATTTTTCCACCAAAAAATCTCCAGTCTTGAACTCTTAGCGTAAGAGTTATCTTCTCTGAACAACCATCTTTATTTCCCTTACGTATATATAGGTGCTCTTTAATAGACTTTCGACTTAATGTCTTCATACATACAAAGAATTTGGCACGTTACATTAGGCATATTGGGTCAGTGTTGGTTTGCGCCTGTACCCCTATGAAACTGTAAAAATATGGGCCCTTTAAAAGAGGACTAGATCTTTTCATTTTGAACATCTACAACATCAACTGTAGTGTTTGATACACAGTAAGGGCTTGAAAATATTTGATGAATTAATATTGGTCATATGCAAATTAAAAATTTTATTTAAAAAATAAGTAATGCACTCACAGGACTCAGAACACTGAAGTATAGAACATTGTGCTGAAAATTATCTTTCCTATCCTTGTCTCCCCATCTACCCAATTCCTACTCCTCCCAGTAGGAAACCGCTGTCTTGATTCTTGCATCCTTCCAAAGTTTCTTTTGCATGTGCAAGAACATGCGAACATTCTTATATTTTCTGCTTTTTTACACAAGGGCAACTTCTTATACCTATTGTTCTGAACTTTACTGTTTTCACTTAACAGTATATCTTGGAAATCTTTTCATGTCTATACATAAAGATTTCTATTGTTCTTTTTAAAGCTGCAGTGTTTCTTTTTATGAATGTACTGTATTTAACCACTTTGGACTTCCAGTCTTTGCCATTACAAACAGCCCTGTATTTGTATAATACCTTTCCTTTCTTCTTCCTCCTCTTCATTATGTTAGCTAGTAGTTTATTCATTTTAGTTTTTTTCACACACACACACACACACACACACACACACACACACACACATACACACACATATAAAACCCAGCCTCTAGATTATCTATGTATTTATTCTACTGTTTTACTGTTTTCTTACTCATTATTTTTGGATTTTATCTTTATTTTCTTCTTTTTTGGTTTCTTTAATTCATTTTGTTCCTTTTTTGGCATTTATATTATATATTGCTGTCCTCTGACCCTGGTTTTAGCTGTATCTCTTAGTTCTGACATGTGGTGATTTCTATTTTTATGTTTTCTGGAAATTCTCCAATTTCAGTTTGTTTTTACATTGTTACCTAAGGAGATATTTGAGAGAGTTTTGAAATTTCCAGGTAGTGGGACTTTTTTGTTTTGTTTTCTGGTTAATCATATTTTTATTGCACTGTGATTAGAGAATACTGTGTTACTTGTGCTTTATGGAATTTTTAAAAATTTTCTTGTGGCCTATTATGTAGTCAGTTTTCATGAACATTCCACAAACATTTTTGGAAAAAGGGGCTCCTCTCTCTTTGTGTTGCATCTCCCTCCCCTCCTCCCAAAGGACATGGATCCTAGTGAATGTCTTTATTCTTCTCTATGGCCAGGATTCCCTCCTTTATCCATTTAGCCCCTCCAGCCTGAGCCGACTATAAAAACCAGAATGAATCATTTTATAGTTACTTGAGTGCCTATGACTGTGAGGACCCGAAGGTTTTATATGTGTGTATATGTGGTAGAGAATTTAAGCTGTCTTACCTAGTTTGTATAGTTTGGTTTAGGAAGCACTAAACTAGATAACTCTTTAAGGTTTTTACAGTTCTTTTCTTTAAAAAAAGCAAAACCAAAAAAAACAGGCTTTATTGGAATATAATTCACATAACCATACAGTTCACCCATTTGAAGTATACAGTTCAGTGTTTTAAATATATTCAACTATCACAACAATAAAATTTGAAAACATTTTTGTCCCCCTAAAAGAAACCTTATATCTATTAGCAGGCAGTTCCATTCCCTCCCTGCCCACTCTCTCCCCTGTCCTAAGAAACCACTAATCTACTTTCAGTCTCTATGGATTTACCTATTCTGGGTATTTCCTATAAATGAAATCATAAAATATGTGGCCTTTTGTGCCTGACTTCTTTCGCTTAGTAGGTTTTCAAGATTGATCCATATCATAGCATGTATTAAAATTTCCTTCTTTTTTAAGGCTGAATAATATTTCATTGTATAGATATATACCACATTTTGTTTACCCATTTGTCAGTTGATGGACATTTGAGTTGTTTCCACTTTTTAGCTATTATGAATATGCTGTTGTGACTCTTTGTGTACAAGTTTTTGTGTGGTCTTTGTTTTCAGTTCTCTTGAGTGTATACCTATGAGTGGAATTGCTGTGTTTTAGGGTAACTATGTTTAACATTTTTAGTAACCACTAAACTATTTTTCGCAGTGGCTGCATTTTACATTCCCAATAGCAATGTGTGAAGGTTCCAGTTTCTCCATATCCTTACCAACAGTTGTTGTTGTCCCCGTTTTGATTATAGCCATCTTAGTGTGTAGTGGAATCTTATCTCACTGTGGTTTTGATTTGCATTTCTCTAATGGCTAATTATTTTGAGCATTTTTTCTTGTGCTCATTGGCCATTTGTATGTCTTCTTTGGAAAATGTTCTGTTCAAATCCTTTACCTCCTTTTAAGTTGTATTATTTGTCTTTTTATTATTGTTGTATGAGTTCTTTATATATACTTTGTACACGTCTCTTATCAGATATAATTTGCAGATGGTTTCTTTCATTCTGTGAGTTGTCTTTCACTTTCTTGGTATCATTTGCAACACAAAAGTTTTAAAAATTGATTTATTCCATCTTTACAGTTCTTAAATGTCTGATGTGGAGCACTGTTTTAACTTTCAGTTGTGTTCTTCCTTCATTAAATAAACAGTGGTTAAAAAAAATCTCAAAAGGCTGGCATTATATCTCTTAGCCTGTTAATTTGAAGGAATCCACAGAAATGAAATCTAATAGAAACCTCCTTAATTATATATTTATATATCATCCTACAGTTAATTTGTAGTATAACTGTCCACACATATAATTGAAATTTCACATAAAGTGCTTACATCTTTTTAAAAAAATTTTATTGAAGTATAGTTGATTTACAATGTTAATTTCTGCTGTACAGCAAAGTGACTCAGTTATACATGTATATATTCTTTTTCATATTTTCCATTCTGGTTTATCACAGGATATTGATATTTCCCTGTGCTATACAGTAGGGCCTTGTTGTTTATCCATCCTATATATACTAGTTTGCATCTACTAATCCCAAGTGCCCAACCCTTCCCTCCCCAACCTGACCTCACCTTTGGCAACCACAGGTCTGTTCTCTACGTCTGTGAGCCTGTTTATGTTTTGTTTCATAGATGTATTCATTTGTGTTGTATTTTAGATTCCACATATGATATCATATGGTATTTGTCTTTCTCTGTCTGACTTACTTCGCTTAGTATGATAATCTCTATGTCCATCCATGTTGCTACAAATGGCGGAGTAGTATTCCACTGTATATACGTCCCACATCTTCTTTATCCATTCATCTGTCCGTGGACATTTAGGTTGTTTCCATGTCTTGGCTATTGTACAAGCTGCTATGAACATAGGGATGCATGTATCTTTTCAAATTATAGTTTTGTCTGGGTGTATGCCCGGCAGTGGGATTGCTGGATCATATGACATAAAGTGCTTACATCTTAAGTATATGTGTATATCCACACCTAGATCAAGATAGAGAACATTCCTAGCCCCTCCAGAGGTTCCCTCACCTAAGCAAACTTTCAGGTGTAAAGTCAGCCAGAATCAGGGAGCGTACCTAAGCATCTCTTAGTTCCTTGTTTTGAATATAGATGGACCTGGTATTGGTTTTAGTGACTTTGAAGCCATATGGATTTTGCTGTGTTTTAGCAGATGGATGTATGTTCAGAATCTCTTTACATTAATATAAACAGAATATTCTTCAGAGGTGAAGTGCTTCACTTAAGTCTTGGACAGCTTTTCCTGATCCAGCTTTTAGGAGCATTTGCTGGAGTTTTTGTGAGAGTCTTATAATTTGACCTCCCCTTGCTAAAAAATGAGAAACTGAGTTTTGGGAAATCTGTTAGCATGTTGCACCACTTGATGGCACTGTTGAATTGGAAACGTGAATGTTGTGGAAAAAGTCATCGGAGCATTTGGTTGTCAATTTCAGAGTAAATGATCCCAGTCTTTTGTTTATTATATTTTCTCTTTTTTGAATCATCATCTGCTTTGGTGTTTCCTATGAAGAAAAACCTTTGTATTCTTTAATTGAACAGTAACAGTGTTCTTTCACATTAATTTTTTTCTAGACATTTTTGAGCACAGATATAATTAATAGCTTTCAACAGTTAAATTCTTTAGATTTTAAAGAGACAGAACAAATCTGGACTTTTTTTTGAAAGCTGATTGATTACGAAATAAAAGCCTTTAAGATTCCTTTTTTTTCCCCCCTCAGGAACCAAAGTATGTTATCCTGCTTTCCTGTTCTTACTTGTAGTTAGTAACTGGATGTTTACTTAGTTGATGATCATTAACTGCTTGTAGGATACTTAAATGTGTGATTTAGGATACCTTGAAAGTATAAGCAAGGTTTTATTATTATTTAAGAAAAAAACACTCTTTTTAAATGGCTCACTCATTAATTGTTGGTAAAAATAATTATCACTCTCAGAAGATTATAAAATTCAGTTTTCAAAGGAAGGGTCTAAGTTTATTTTCTAGTTCACTTTTAGAAAAGTCAAATAAAATAAAATATATATCTAGCTTAAAATTTAACACAGAAATTTGCTTTTTATGTTGATTAAAGTGTTTTATAACTTTCATGTGATTGATATATAATTTAGCACTCCATTCCCTTGGGGCTTGCATTTGTAGGAAGGTGGAAAAGACAGAAAAACATACTCAAATAGGACTAACATTGAAAAAATATGTAATTTCTTGTATTTGCATCATAGGGGATCTTACTTTGTGAAGTAAGGAATGAACATTCACAGAATTTGGAAGATTTAAGTGGGGCAGGATGACATTTAGTATCAACGATCCATTTAATTGTAAAAAGTATAGTGGAAAAAGGAATTTTAGGAATTTCTTAGTTTGAGAAGGATTTGGTGAGTTTATTAGTAGAGGATTCTGGGAAAACAGAATATCTGGCTTTACTTCCATATGACCAGTTCTGAAAGAAACAAAAACTAGGATTACTAACTACTTAGAAAGGCTTAATTAAAAGAGTTAAGATCTTCTAGGGGATCCTTAACCTAATTTTTAAATTCCTGTTGAAGCTGAAAGTGCTGACCTGTGTTCTTAGTTTACTGATGTTACTCTGCATGGATAACACAGGCTGCTTTACTTTAAAATGGGTGGCTCTATCCACCTTTCTTTGGGGGCTGGGAAAAAGCTTTGAAGTATCAATAGATTGAGCCAATTGGAAGAATAAAAAAAAATGAAGCGAAGTATAGGTGATTTGACCAGGAAAAGAAGAAAAAAGGAAATGACATAGTTTGATTAAAATTTTTTGCTTCTACGTGTTATAATCTCAATTTTTTTTTTTTGCGGTACGCGGGCCTCTCATTGCTGTGGCCTCTCCCGCTGCGGAGCACAGTCTCTGGACGCACAGGCTCAGCGGCCATGGCTCACGGGCCCAGCCGCTCCGCGGCATGTGGGATCTTCCCGGACCGGGGCACGAACCTGCGTCCCCTGCATCGGCAGGCAGACTCTCAACCAGTGCGCCACCAGGGAAGCCCTATAATCTCAAATTTTGTTGAAAAATACATTGAAAAAGACAATCAAGATTAGTATTAATTTTGTAAACTCAGAAGCTAATTCTTAAAAAAAAATCCAGGTAGAGAACCATTTAGAAAATATAAAGAAAGCATTAAAAAGTTTAAGAATAAGCCAGATGATATACTAGAAGTTTAAAAAAACCACTTGAAAACCTCAGTGAAACAAGTAATTTTTTTGGAAAAAATACACGTTTTCAAACTTGATTCAATCAAGACAAAATTAAATAGACCAGTGATTATGGAAGAAAATGTAAAAATTATCAGAGTAATTTCTTTGCTGTATCGTTTTTTCCAGAGCATAGGAAGGAGAACTTCCCATTTCATAATATGAAGAAATAGGCAAAATCTTAACCAAAAAAAGAGCGAGGATGTTAAAAGTGTGGACCGGTCTCACTTTTTAATGTCGATATAAAAATTCTAAGTAAAATACTAACAAATTATATTTAATAGTATATTAAAAACAAACATCCAGCATGATCAAAGAGGATTGATCTTAGGAATGAAAAGCTACTTTAAACAGGAAAGTTATTTTTTATTTTTATTTTTATTTTTTTGCGGTACGTGGGCCTCTCACTGTTGGGGCCTCTCCCGTTGCGGAGCACAGGCTCCGGACACGCAGGCTCAGAGGCCATGGCTCACGGGCCCAGCCGCTCTGCAGCATGTGGGATCTTCCCGGACCGGGGCACGAACCCGTGTTCCCTGCATTGGCAGGTGGACTCTCAACAACTGTGCCAGGAATGAAGCCCAGGAAACTTATTAATATATGTAACACCAGTAGGGAAAATAAACTATATGATTATCCCATTGACTGCATAAAAGATATTTGATAGGGCTTCCCTGGTGGCGCAGTGGTTAGGAATCCGCCTGCCAATGCAGGGGACACAGATTCGAGCCCTGGTCCTGGAAGATCCCACATGCTGAGCAGCAGCTAAGCCCGTGTGCCACAACTACTGAGCCTGCACTCTAGAGCCCGCCAGCCACAACTACTGAGCCCACGTGCCACAACTACTGAAGCCTGCATGCCTAGAGGCCATGCACCACAACAAAGAGTAGCCCCCATGCACTGCAACTAGGGGAAGCCCGCGCGCAGAAACAAAGACCCAACTGGGCCAAAAATAAATAAATAAATTAATTAAAAAAAAAGATATTTGATAAACTAGTGCTTGTTTGATAAAATATAAAAGTTGATCAAATTTAATATTATTCTTATAAAAATTGGATGATACTTCATTAATATGAAGAATAGTTTAGAATAAAAGCTGACAGTAAGAAATATCTGTCAAGCACCTATGAACAAGTAAGTAAATTATATATGTTAGAAGGTGATAAACTCTATTTAAAAAATAATAGTGCAGGGTAAGGGGCTGGGGGGGTGGGATGGATTTGCAGTTTCAATGGTGTATTCAGAATGGGTCTCATGGAGGGGGTGTCATTGGAACTAAGACTTGACCTTTGTAAGGGAGTAAGTGGCAGAGATATTTGGGGAAAGCAGACTCCAGCTACTGAGAGCCAGTGCTGAGGCTCTGAGGATTACTGGGGGTCCGGTGAGACTGGACAGAATAGTAGGAGATGAGGTCAGGTCAATTCATGAGGTCACAGAAGTGCTGTTTGAGAGAATTAGAGCCTGAGCCTCCCGACTCCCAGTGCATTACTCTTTGTTATCCCATGACCTCAACTCTTGAGTCTTATTTTTCTGACCTGTAGTTGTGGCAGTTGGGAGGGGTAGAACCTGGGGCATAGGTTTAAAGTCCTATATTTGTAATTGATCATGAACTGAGAAAAAAAGTATTTTTTGCTAAAGTGGATATGAAAAAGCTAACGTTCCAACTAAAATATAATAATATATTAAAATATAATATTCTAACTAAAGTTTGAAAGTTTAGAAAGTAAATTTGGTATTAGTATGAATCCATCTATTATGCATGAAAATTACGTGTGCAGTTGCCCTAGGCTTTTTTTCCCCCACACTAGCAGACGTTAAGAAAATTATTACATATTTGTGAGAGTGTCTTACAGGATACCTCTTTTTTGTAACATCAACAAGGAGTAATGTGACCCACATGTGTGCATTTTATGTGTGACAGGAACTTAACCTTCAATTGATAAAACTTTTAAAATAATGTAAAGAAACATTTAAAATAAGGCTTAACACTAAATGTTTTGATTCAGCTCTTTACATAACGGACTGTACTTCTCATTTCTTTAAAGAAGGGTATAATGCATTTAAAATTTTTTGAGGTACTTTTACAGAGCCACCACATTCTTGACTTCTCTCAACCTCTGTAGTCTTATTTCTGAAATGGTGATTATAATGTCTACCTGATGGGGTGATTATCAGTAGCAACAAGATAAATAATGGAGATTGGATGCCTAGGACAGGGCCTGGCACCTTGGTAAGAAAAATACGTGATAAGTTTTAAAGGAAATTATAATGGTCAAAGAGGAATACGAAAATTTTGAGGCTCTTAGGCATGAATTTGAGCACTTTCCTCTCCTTGACTCCACCTTTCAAATTTCTGTCCATTCTTCCTTCCTTCACTATGTCCCTTCTGAATTTTCCAGGTCTAATTCTCAGCCTTTCATGGGAGGCAGAGTTTTCTCTGATGATCACACCATTTTCATGTTCTGTAGTATAATGATATATTTAGGGATATGTAAGACTTGTAGAATTATTTGTTCTAAATGGCTGCGGGTTGTTGTAGGTTTTGAGCTCTTGCTTTGAATTTTTCTAGTTTTTTGCTTCCTACCTCCCTGTCAGCTCCCATTACTTGCTGCTGTCAGTGCAGCTGCTTTTATTAGTTCCTCACAGCTTCTCATCTTCAGAGTCTGGTCTGCTGAGTGTTGAATCATTGGTTAATCAAGTTTTATAAAATAATGTCTGTGGCAGGAATGGAAAATAAATTTTTAGCTTGTGTGTTGATTCTGATTAGTAGTGGCTGCCTGGAGTCCTGGAATCTGGAGTTGCATCCAAATTTGATGAGAAAGTGCTCTGATGATGAAAGGGGACAGCAGCATAAGGAAATGCAGATTTGCGTTTATTGTCCTGAGTAAGAGTCGAGAAGCCCCGTGGGAGAATCTGAGTGGGTTCTATAATGGGTAGAATAAGTTAGTGTGTGGGTTTTGTGATTATTACTTTTTTTGACTTCTTAGATACCCTTTTGGTTATTGGTTACCCTTTTACTTTACATTGAAGCTTTGAAATAACTTATCCATGGATAAATTGTTTAAAAGGATTGTTTTATACTGTTTGTTATCTTTGTTTATTTACTCAGTAATTATGTGATTAAAACTTTAAGCCATGTTTTCTTTGCTTGGTATTTCATATTTTATCAAAATTGAGTACTCGATGGAAATTGCAAATGTGCAGTAAATGTACTGAATGGAAAATACCATATTATTAATAAACTTTCACAAGGCAAATTGAATTTCCAAATACTTCATTATAATGGCAATACATAGGCATGTCTGTATGATTATTATTAGTTTTTATAATCATTTAATGTGTGAATATATCTGAGAAAGTTTAAATTTTAAAATGAGTTGTTTCTGGTGTGCCTTTCCTTTTACACATATCACATGTAACTTTTGCAGGTTGGATTTGCTACCATTTTATGCAAGATTGGTTGCTACATTGCATCCCTGCATGTCTGATGTAGCAGAGGATCTTTGTTCCATGCTGAGGGGGGATTTCAGATTTCATGTATGTATTTAAGCATTTATTTTGTTATATATATATATACACACACACTTATGAGTGAGGATTCTTTAGTTTAAAAATATGATTATTTTATTGGTAAGCACATTTTGAAACTTGATAGTGGTATAACAGTTCAGAATGTATGGACTTCTAAATTTTTTAAATGTAAATCTACTCAGCAAAGCTTGAAATTGATAAATGCTATTGCAATTTGGAGATCAGCTGTTGCTGCTACCTTGTTTTCCCATTGTAGGGTCTGCACTTCTTGCTTTTGTAAAGTAAAAACATTCTCCAAGGTCAAGAGAGCCAGCAGGCCTCATTGGTGTTCCCCGAAGAAACATAAGATTGGCCATGACAAGTCAGGGCACACAATGCCTGTAGGATGCCTGTTCAGGTGTTGGGGGTCCAACGTTTGGGGCACACGAAGTTGCGTAAATGCTCTGATCTCAGTGAATGCTGTCATGGACCATGTTTTTATTGATTCTTGCCTTAAGAATCCTTAGCTTGAAGAAAGCTTCTTAATAGAGTGCCTATGAGTGGTTCTCCCAAACCCGTGTTACCCCACCATCTTGTGGATACAGGCTTGAAAGGAGTAAAAGGATACCTTAGCGGTGACTGAAAGTGAACATTGGTAGAATTTGAAAAGACATGAAATGCAAGTGTTCATGTATGCCCATGGAAAAATTGTGTTTGTAAAATTTAGCTTTATATAGCAAGTTGCTTGGAATGCAGATAAATGTTTGCTCTGCTCAATATGCATTTCATTGCACTAGCTATACACAAATCGGTAGTATGGCTGAGCACCAGAATAGACATAATTCCTGAGGTCAGGAATCTCATGATGTAATTGGGAAGATAAGGCCTAAATGCTCATAAAAGCAAGAGTGAAATAAAAATTTAAACCCTAAATAAATTTGATATTATAAGGAAGTTCATGCTTAATTGCCAAATGAATTGTTGGAGAGTCAGTGAGTGCCTTGAGTCCAGAGGAAGCAAAAGTCTGTGTGAGGGGTGGAATGGTCTCTAAAGGCTTCTTGCCATGGGTGTTAATTTGTTAGTATGAGATTTGTGGGTAAGATTTTTCTGGGCCAGCTTTTTTGCTGAAGTGTATTTCAGACTTTCATAGATAATATTAATCAAGGACAGGTTTCTATGTCTAGAGAAGTTTGGAAACACTGAAATCCAGAAAGTTGAACCGTTTTGCTTTTGTTTTATGGTAAGAATTCTCAAAGCTTCAATAGGGTAATGAGCACTGTGAGCCTCCTGGAAGGGGCTGAATATACAGTCACTCAAAAGACACACTGTTTACATGCTGCTAGTTCGGGGGCAGATGCGTCTGAAGTCATATTGTTGGTATTTTAATCCCATCATACAGATACAGACAAGACACTATTTTACTAGCAGGCAGTATGACTGCATTGTATGAGTTACATGCGTACACCCCTCCACCAAACCACAGTCAAACAAACCATGAGTTGCTGGACCAAGCATAATTAGTGCTTTTGGTGAGAAACCTAAAATTAAGAAAATTCTGTTCATGTGTACTTCCCATCCCATCTTTGAAAATTGGGGTGAGAGTTGAGGGAATTGGCATTTTTGTTATTGTTGTAAGGTTTCATTACAACTAGAAGAGTATCAGGATTCCAGAGTATATTTGGGAACTGCTATTCTCAGGGGAGAGAAGAGAGGGCACTTGATGTCATCGATCACCTCTGCTTCCTCCAGGGTCTAGCCTTTCCCACCCTCAAATCTGCAGACTTTGCCATTGACTTTTTATCAGGCAAAAAATGTGCTCAACACTCTCCCATCCTGAAAATAAAAACAGGAAAACTTTCCTCAACTGCACCTCTCCCCCCATCCTCTTTCATTTCCTTCTTGTTTGATGTTGTAGAGTATACGTGTCTCTTGCACTTCTGACGTTTACCCTTTGTTTTACCATCATAGCGCCCTGGCAGAAACCACCAGTGTCCTCCTAATCGCCTCATCCTAGTTGATGTCCCTGCAGATTCTGAATTGCTGGACTCTCCTGCCTTTTAGGAAACTCATTCTGACTCTACCACATACTAGCATTGTAACTTTGGCCAAGTTACTTAAGTGCTCCATGCCTCGATTTCCTTGCTTGTTAAGTGGGATAATTTGTATTTTAATAAATTTATTTATTTATTTATTTTTGGCTGCGTTGGGTCTTCGTTGCTGCGCGTGGGCTTTCTCTAGTTACGGCAAGTGGGGGCTACTCTGCGTTGCGGTGCGTGGGCTTCTCATTGCGGTGGCTTCTCGTTGCAGAGCACGGGCTCTAGGCGCGAGGGCTTCAGTAGTGTGGCACGTGGGCTCAGTAGTTGTGGCTCGCGGGCTCTAGAGTGCAGGCTCAGTAGTTGTGGCTCATGAGCTTAGTTGCTCTGTGGCATGTGGGATCTCCCAGGACCAGGGCTCGAACCAGTGTCCCCTGCATTGGCAGGCGGATTCTTCTTCTTCATTGCACCACCAGGGAAGTCCCAATTTGTATCTTTTTAAATGAGATTGTTCTTACTGATTAAACGAGATAATTCATATAAAGCTTATCACACAGATGTCATTATAATAATAATTACCTCTTCTCTACCACCACTGTCTCCTGCTTCTCACTTATGACTACTCTCCTCAGTATCCTTTGCTCTGTTTTCCAGCTGAGTTTATATGTTGATGTTCCTTCCCCAGACTTTCTTCCTTCACCCTCCTTTATGATGGAACACAGTTTACCTGGGGTTCAGGTGGCATCTGTTTCCCAGCAGCCTCACGTATATATCTCTTGCCAGAACCTCTCTCCTGGTGCTTAATAAGTTCTCACGTACTTTTAGCTAAATACATCCATAAAACTCATTTTCTTTTCAAAAATGCCTTTATCCTTCACTTTCTTATACCGGATTCTATATTCTCCCTATAAATTTGCAATATATTTTATCTAATCACTGAGGGAAATACATCTACTTTCACCCCTCTGACATTTGGGAGCCAAATTTGTCAAATTCTATTGATATATCTGCTAAAACACCTCCTCAAGGCTAGCGTCTCTCCTTCATTCCCAGTGCCGCTGTCTTTCACTCTCTGTAGCGTGAATTAGAATAGCTGTTTCACCAGGTTTCCCATCTCTGGCTTCTATCCAGCTCCAACATATTGTCACAATTGATCCTATTTGTCCCGTGCTTAAGAACCTCACCTGAGGAATAACGCTGGTTAGCAAAACAGTATGAAATCTCACCTGGTAGTCAAAGAAATTCTAGTTAAAGCAGGGGATTTGCTAATTTGACTAACAGGTTAGTGAAGGTAATAACAATGAGAAACCATCACATATACTTGAGATTGGAATTTGGAGAAGGAATTTGGCAGTATGTTTCAAGATCCTTAGAGGCATTCATACAGTGGACAACTCTGGGAATCTGTCCCAAGTAAACAATCCTAAGTACCTCCAAAAGCTTTATTCACATCATGAATTGTAATAGGGAAAAAAAGGGAAATAATCTAGAAGTCCAAAAATGGATTAAGAAAATGGTCATATAATCACAATGCTGAAATGATATAGAACCATTAGAAAGTCTTATTTACCAAAAAGTTTTCAAATCATAAAGTGCTTTTTTAAAAACATTTTTATGTTTTTAAAAGTATGATTGCTTTACAATGGTGTGTTACTTTCTGCTTTATAACAAAGAGAATCAGCTACACATACACATATAACCCCATATCTCCTCCCTCTTGCGTCTCCCCCCATCCTTCCTATCCCACCCCTGTAGGTGGTCAGAAAGCACCGAGCTGCTCTCCCTGTGCTATGCAGCTGCTTCCCACTAGCTATCTGTTTTACATTTGGTAGTGTATATATGTCCATGCCACTCTCTCACTTCGTCCCAGCTTACCCTTCCCCCTCCCGTGTCCTCAAGTCCATTCTCTACGAAAGTGCTTTTTTTAAGGGGAAAAAAAGCAAGCTCTAAAATCTTACACATAATAAATTTATAGTTAGGTTAAAATTCTTGGCAACTAAAGACTAGAAAAAATTGTATATCAGTATGCTACCAGTGGCTGTCTTTGGATAGTGGGGTTATGCGAAATTTTTTTCCTTTCTAGTTTTCTGTGTCCTCCACATTTTTAGCAAGGCCTACTTCTTTAATAATGGAGAAGACAACTTTAATTTAAATGTAGCCATATCACCCTCTGATTGACATTTTTGATATCAGTGGTCTTCTAACTTTTTTGATCAAGCCTCTCTGTTGGTAAAATAAGTTGACCACATATCCCAGTATAGGCATATTTATTTATAAATTATATGCATTTGTAATTCTACCAGATATTTCATGTATATCATAAAACATACAAAAACAACTTTAAAAGTATGAGATAAAAAGCAAAAACATAAATAGATGTTTCAACATTTCTTTTTCCCCACACCCCAGTAGATGAAGAGTCTTGCCCTCCCTACTTTGGAGATCAGTAGTCCCTAGAATAAAATAAATAAGTTTCTTTGAAGGCAAATTTACTTATTTATAAACCCAGTGCCTACTTAGTGTTTAGAGTATAGTGGATTTTCCAAAAAATTAGTTGAATGATTGAATGTTTATGTAAAACAAAATGAGCAAATTATGGAGGACAGAAAATATAATATTTGGGTGAAGTTATAGAGGGGCTGGTTTGGGACAAAGGGTTCTTCCTCCAGGGGAATAATGAATGCGAGGCCTTGGAAATTCTTACTTTTGTATCTTGACATATTTGAAGAGTTTTTATTAATGTATATGAATTTAGTTATTTGAGTAATCTCAATTCCAGCTGTTATTAATAAATGAGTTGTAAGCAGCATTTTTGCTAAATTTGATTATGTAAGTAAAATCTGAGACATTATTGAACTAAAATATATAGAAAATTTTACATTGTTAATTCATCTGTATTTACTTTTGCAGAAGTGTTTGACATACCATTTGATCATAAAGAGTCAACAAATGAGGTTGGAAAATATTAAATGAGGAGTCAGAATAAGTTAGTCTGTTTTTTATGTCACAGTCTTTTGAAAAGCCTTCAGTTTTTTCATCTGAAAATGAGGGAGTGAGATAATTGATTTCTAATACTTCATTTAAAAATTCTACAATCTTGTCATGTTAGTTAGATTGTACCTCCTTAACCTCAATAATATTTAGGAATAATACACTATGTTTTGTGTTTTTGTAAATTGTGATGCTCAGTAATACTTAAATTGTATGATCTCCACAGCACAGTTGTTAAGAGCTTGTGCATCCAGAATCACCCAGGGAGACTGTTAAAAACATGTATATCCCAACCCTACTCCCTCTAAAGATTCAGCTTCAGTATATCATTTTTGAAATGCTTCTTTATCCTTTTTCTACTTCTACATTTCTTTAACTGTAAAAGAAACACATGCTCATTGTGGGTGATTTAGAAAATATATAAAGAAGAAAGAAAGGAGGGGGAACCTCATAATTTCATCACTTAAAGCAAACCTTGTTAATATTTTAGTATATTTTCTTTACTTCTTTTCTTCTGTAGTTTTTTTATGGATGCTTTTATATTTTATGTACAATTTCCCACTTTTATTTCGCACTCAGAAGTATTTTACAGCATCATTTAAAACACTTCTCAAGCATCATTTTAAAGTTTGTATACTCTTTTGTCCTAGACATTAATTGCTTAGTATCAAGTGAAGTATAGTTATCATCATTACTGCCCCATCATCATCATCCTTATTTTTATCCTTATTTTACCAAGTGAGCCAGTAGGTTCAGAGAGTTTTATATGAATTGTCCAAGATTATATACCCCTACCCCCACCCCAAATGGCATGAAATGACCATAGGACCTCAGGTGTTGTGACTGTAGACCTTTTACTCTTTCACGTCACTGCAATATGTATATAAACATTAAGCATTTTCATTAATTTGTTCACTCAGTGAATATTGATTTTGTGTCAGTGTATTAGCGATACAACGTACAAATGTGGCTAATATTAATAATGGCTAATACTTAGTGAACTCTTCGTGGTCCCAGTCACTATTGATTGTGCTTTGTATCAGTTCACTTAATGAAGACTCACAACCGTATGATATAGGTTACTTTCATTAGTTCCATTTTACAGATGAGGAAATTGAGGCACAGAGTTTAAGTAACAGTAAGTGATAAAGCTGGGAATTAAACCTAGCAGATCTGGTCCAGAGTCTACCCTCTTAATCTAGAGTGTAGATTAAACTTGCCTCAGAGTTCACAAAATAAGATAAATTAATAAGAGGAGCTTTTGTTTAAAATATATAAATTTATTTATTTATTTTTGGCTGCCTTGGACCTTCGTTGCTGCACGCGGGCTTTCTCTAGTTGCAGCAAGCGGGGTCTACTCTTCATTGTGGTGCACGGGCTACTCATCGCGGTGGCTGCTCTTGTTGTGGAGCACGGGCTGTAGGCGTGCGGGCTTCAGTAGTTGTGGCGCACGGTCTTAGTTGTTCCGCAGCATATGGGATCTTCACTGACCAGGGCTCGAACTCGTGTCCCCTACATTGGCAGGCGGGTTCTTTTTTTTTTTTTTTTTACGGTACACGGGCCTCTCACTGTTGCGGCCTCTCCCGTTGCGGAGCACAGTCTCCGGATGCACAAGCTCAGCGGCCATGGCTCACAGGCCCAGCCGCTCCGCGGCATGTGGGATCTTCCCGGACCGGGGCACGAACCCATGTCCCCTGCATCGACAGGCGGACTCTCAACCACTGCGCCACCAGGGAGGGAAGCCCTAGCAGGCGGATTCTTAACCACTGCGCCACCAGGGAAATCCCAAGAGGAGCTTTCAGTATGCAGTACTTATCAAACACCTATTTGTGAAAACACCTTTATGAAGGCTAAATTGCAAGGCTAGAATAAATAGTCTAGTTTATTCAATATTAGTTTGTTTAATAGACTAATTAAACTAGAATCAAGTTCTATTCTATTTGTCTCTAATCTCAAAGCTATTTTGTATGCTTGAATGATGTGATTAAAGTTCTGTAAGTTGAGTTTTTGTGATTTTATTTTTAGTTGCAGTTTTATTGATGCCTTAGATTAAATAGAGTTTCTAATTTCCTCTGATTTTTTAAGTGAGTAAACATGGTTTTGTTCAAAAATTATCACTGAAGATCTAAAAAGTGAGCACCTACCTCTGTTTGCTATAGAAAGTAGGTCCTTAAAAAGGAAGATGATAAATTCCATTAAGTGTAGGCTGTCTATGTAGAAGTTTAATACTTACGTAAAAAATTGTTACTAATTGTCCAGATGCGGGTGAGGTTTGGACTTATTTTGAATCCCAGCACCTGATAGAGCAGTGGAATTCTCAAGTATGAGTTTAGAGTCTGGGGTTTTGGTACTGATCCTTGGTCAGGTCATTTGACAGCTTTGTGTTCTTCTACTGTTGTTGTTTTAACTATTAAATCAGAATTATACAGCTTTTGCTCCTTTCTCAGAGTGTTGTTATGTGGAACAAATAAGATAGGATAGTACTCTGAAAAAATAAGGAACACTAAACTAGTTCAAAGCACTACCATATTATTGTTGTTCATAGAAAAGGCTTCTAGACTACAGGTTTGGTTTTCTGGTGAAATTATAATTCTGAGGTTAAATCCAATTACATTTATGTGACGTGTCTGTTCACATGGTACTGTTGTAATAGGATTTTGTTATGTTCAGTATTGCTTGAAATGTGTGCCTAAGTAGAGGGCTTATATTTGCAAAGGATTTGAACTTTGATATGCGACTGTGACTGTTGATAAAAAATAGTGATTGTATTGGAAATTTCATTGTACTAATGAATTTACAATAAAAAATGTATATAGTTCATAATTATAACATACTAACTGAGCCTTAATATTTTTGCTTAAGTGAGCTCTTGGTGTTTATTATTTTTAAAGCAGCATTTCCTAAAGTGTATTCCTTATAATATTAATTTAACAAACTAGTCGTTGTTACCATTTCAAAAGAGGGGTTTATGTTGCCAAATAAATTTGAGAAACATTGAATTAAGTTAAACAGGTTTCTTTATTTGAGAACCTCTTAAGGCTGATGAAATGCATTGTTTCCCCAAATTGTTTGAAACAGTTTTGCAAAGCATGTCCTGGCACTGGTGTTCCACAGAGCTTATTTTGCTTTAACTTAAGATAATTTGAATATAGCTAGAAGTTATACCCAAATTTATTTAAAATATCTAGAGTGAATTCAGTCTTATTAAAATAACAATTCTTATCACAGGTTTCAAAGTGTTAATTATTTAAGCAATGTCTCTTCTCTTAATTTGTAGGTACGAAAAAAGGACCAGATCAATATTGAAACAAAGAACAAAACTGTTCGTTTTATTGGAGAACTCACTAAGTTTAAGATGTTCACAAAAAATGATACACTGCATTGTTTGAAGGTTAGTAGTGAATCATTTGAAATATTCTTTAATAGACACATCTAAAGTTTTAATGCTTCAGTTTGTAAGTGCTGGGAAATGATGTAATTAAGAAATATTTGATTAATCTATAGGAAGACAAAAGAGGAGTAAAAAGGAACAATAAACAGATGAGCAAAATAGAGAACAAATAATAAGATGGTAGACACAAATAGAACTATAACAGTAATTACATGAAATGTAGAAGGACAAAGTACATTAAGTAAAAGCCTTAAGAATATAAGACTTGATTAAAACAACAACATTATATACTGACTGCAAGGAAGATACCCTTAAATATTAACACCAGGAAGCCTAAAATAAAAAGATGGGGGAAATATACCATGGAAGCACTAAAAATAAATAAATAAATAAATCACCTGGTTTTATTATTATCAGACAAAGTAGGCTTTAAGGCATGAAGCATTATTAGAAATAAAGAAGCATAGTTCATAATGATGATGAGGTCCTTTTAATAGGAAAGTGTGTTACCTTCCTGAATCAGTATGCATCCAGTACTGTATTTTTAGAATACATAAAGCAAAAAATTGACAAGGAAAGAGAAATAAATCCACAGTTACAGTGAGAGACTTGAAAACACCTTTTAGTAGCTGAAAGCATAGGCAGACAACATTAGTAAGTATATTCAGGATTGTACAACCTTAATCTAATTGACACTATACCCAACAGGATCAGAATTTATAATCTCTTCAAATGCACATGGATGATTTACCAAAATCAACCAAAAAGAAAGTCTCAGCAAGTTCAAAAAAATTGAAATTATTCAGATTATGTTTTTTTTGTCCACAATAGAATTAAGGTAGAAATTCATTAGTAACTAACTAGTTATGTGTGGTAAAGCTGATGCAGCATAGATGAAATAATTCTTCTACATTTGGAATTGGTCATTACTAACAATAACATTTTTTATCAAGTTGATTTCTTTGAGATGTCACTAGGTATGTCACACAAAATGGGTCTCATGGGTTCAAATACATTTGGAAAACCCTGAGTTCAACAAGTTTCTTTACTGCATGATTTCTTAAGAGTATTTAAAATATTAATAATCATTGTAAATATTCAAGGGGTTAAGTCTCCTAAACCTACTTGGAGCATTTCAGGAGACTACGAAGTACATTTGGGGAACTTTGGACAGCATTTTAAGAGAGGTTGTGAAAGTTTTTTCAACACTGTCATTGAAAGGAATCATGCCATGAACAACTTAGACATATTAGTATATTTCTTTGTATTAATTACTGATGTATATAGGAAGAATATACATTTATTTGACACAGGTTCATTTCTGTACATTTGTTTTAAGGAAATAATCATAAACGTGCACAAATTTATCTGCAAGAATGTTTGTCACACCATTGTTGATAGTAGCAAAAAATTGTAAACAATTTGGATGTCCCATAAATAAGAATCAGTTAAGTTTTAGTATAGTTCATATTATAAGTACTATGCACCCTTTAAATCATGCCATAGAAGGATAATAAAGACGTGGAAAAATACTCATGTTAGCCCAAAAAAACCAAATTATTAAATGATATGTGTAAAACTTTTTTGGCTTAGAAAATATGCACAGAAAAATATTGGGGGGATAAATAGTAAAATGTGGTAATGTGTTCGTAAATTTCATACAGTAAGGCTTTTGTTGTCAGAAGTTTAAAGGTAAATGTCATATAAACCAAAACCAAAAAGCTATTTAGAAAATATTAGCTATATATGTGGCATTTGCTTAAATATATAGCATCTCCTGATAAATATAAAATGGGCTTTGATAAATTAGTTTTCATATATCTATCTAAAAGGAATGACATTAAATATCCTGAAGTTTTTAGATAAAATTTTATGGCCTAACACAAAGATACCCAGTGATGAAGCTTGGCATCTAAAGTAGACTAGGTTTTTTTTTTTTAGTTGATTTACAATATTGTGTTTAGCTTTTCTTCTTTTTACAGTGACATTTTAAAACTTGTTGCACACATTAGGTATATAATGTTTTCTTTCTCTAATAGGATTGAATTGTTGTCTTTGTGGTTTTTCATCATTATTATTTTTACAGATGCTTCTATCAGACTTTTCCCATCACCATATTGAAATGGCATGTACCCTACTAGAAACATGTGGAAGATTTCTTTTCAGATCTCCAGAATCTCACCTGAGGACCAGTGTGCTTTTGGTAAGGGCTTGAGGATCCTAGCAAGAGGTTGAGGTTCTTGATTTACTCCAGGAGTTAAAAAATTTGACCAGTGCCTTTTATCTTGCTCTGCCATTTAAACACTTCTACCTAAACTAGAACTCCAGCCGTTCCTGGAGAGCTGTAGGAATTTTTCTCATTTGACTGCCAGTGAGTTCACACTATTGTAAAGGGGGATTAAATTCAGCCCCAGGTAACTTTTTACAAGTGATGCAGAGGAGCAGGTACTCTAAATACTATTGTGTTAGAGCCCTCTTTGTGGATGTTCTTGATACATCTTTACTGTGCCATAAGCACATAAATTATAAAGGTTAAATTTTTTAAATTGGAAAACATAAGCTTGAAAAATTAACATGGGGGGAGAAGATATTTCTTAAGTGAATTAGGATGCCAGCATGGCCATCAAGTTTATTAAGCAATTAAGTTAGTATGCTTATTGGTAATACCCATGCATTCAACTGCAGCCTTTGCAAGGGAGAGAGTGCGGTGGGGGAGGGTGTCAGTGTTAGCCCTGGTTTAGGACTCCCCAGGAATAGACTGTCATTACATCAGTGTTGCTTTTAGGGATGTGTTGATTGTGTCTTTTTCTCTAGGTGTGTTATTTTTTTAGAATCTAGTTGTAAGCTTGAATACTTCTCTGGCAATATTTAAAATGAAAAAAACATGGGAATTTATTTCTAGTGAACGAAAATATTAATGTGAAGGCCATCACCTGGAGTTTATTTCCACATTCTCTCTAGGCCTATTCATATAATAGTCATTCCAAGTTCAAATTTTTATTGTAACACAGAAAAAAATCCTCCTCTTTGGCTCAAGCTGGTAAGGCTAAATGAGACACTGCATATGAAAATGTAATAGAGATGCCAAGAAAGCTTAGGTTTTAAAAATGTCTATATTTTATTTGTAATATTGAACCCTCTATGTTTACTTTTTGCTAGGGAAAGTTTACTAGTTGTGGTGGTGTGGATACTTATGCCATTGATGGAAACCAGAGTTCTTCCTGCCCGACTGGTTTTCTTCGCTCAGCGGATCTTTCCTCCTCTTGTAGCGAAAGCAGCTAGCCTTTATCATTGATTGTCTTGCTTTCTGGATAGGAGCCTTGTTTATCATATAATGCTTTTGGGGCTCCTCCTATGTGTTAGGCACTGAACTCAGTTCTGCAGGGATGTTATGGCTGGTTGGGGGTGGTTAGTACAAAGAAATGAAACATAGTTGCCATCCTCAAAGTGGTCCATATCTAGTGCTAATTCCAGTGTAGCATTTTAAGTGCTTTAACAGAGAGAGGTATGCAGAGGATTTTATGGGCTCATGGAGGGAGTACTTAAGCCAGACTGAATGAGTCAGGAGAGATCTTCCCTAACAGCTTCCCAGTGTTTATTGAGTCTGACTCTTCTGTCAGACCCTTGGGATATAAAAGTGAAAAAGATAGTTCCTGCCCTCATGGAATTTGCAGTCTAATAACCCAGACAGATGGACAGTTGGAAAACAGGGAGGGGGATGCAATATAATACTGTGGGTTAGCATAGGGTATTACGTGTATAGGTAGAAGAGGCGCTTAATCTAGTCTTGGTGTGTCAGGAAAGGTTTCCTGGAAAAAATGGTGTTTATTTTAGAGACTCACCTGAGTCTCAAAGGCAGAGAAGAGAGATACACTGAGTCAAGAGGCTGCAGGTAAGACTGGAGACGTAGGCATAGCCCCGAGTGTGAGCACTGTGCTAAGGAACAAGGGTTTTCTCCCAGTGGTAGAGAGTAGTTATTGAAGGATGTTAGGCAGGGAGGATAGGTATGATCAGATTTATGGTTTTAGGAAGGTCGGTGTGGAGGAGATAACTGAGGTGGCTGAGGCCAGAGGTAGACAGAACAGTGAAACGGCTGTTTTCAAAACCTACGGGGAAAACAATGAAGAGATGGTAAGGATGGGGGAGTGGGGAATAATAACTGGCTGTATGAAGAATTTTAGGAAGCAGAACTGATGAGATGTGATGGTGAGATACTAGGGACGAGGAAGGGAAAGCGCCCTCAGATAAGACCCCATATTCCAACATGAGCATCTGAGCGGGTGATGGTGCCAGTCACAGAGATGAGGGAGGAGGAGGAGGGTTTGGTCTGAAGCGCGAATGCTTGCGGGATGATCTAAAATGTACCCGTATTTGTTTGGGAACACACATAACCTTTTAACTGGTTTGCGTTTAAAATTATTCTTGGCTGATGTTAAAAGTAGTTTGGTGTGGGGACTTCCCCTGGTGGTCCAGTGCTTAAGACTTCTCCTTCATATGCAGGGGGTGTGGGTTCCATCCCTGGTGGGGGAGCTAAGATCCCATATCCCTCGAGACCAAAAGCAACCAAAACATAAAACAGAAGCAACATTGTAACAAATTCAATAAAGACTTTAAAATTGGTCCACATCAAAAAAGAAAGTAGTTTGCTATGTGTGTTGGGGGAGAAGGTTCTAAAGTGGTCTACATAACAGGTTGAAACTAGTCTTGATTTAAAACTGTTATGTATGTACAAATGAAAAGTTAAGCGTTGCGTTATGTTTTGTTCAAAGAACTTACAGGGTGAGGTCATTATCTCTAGCTCTGTTAAACACGGAACTGTTCTCTCTGTCTGGAAGAGTCAACATTTAATAAGCATTTACAAATTATAAAATAGATGTCAGGAGAGGAGCTAGGCTACAACTTGTATACTTTAGCAGATTCATAGACAAGAGAAACAATTGTGAAACTTGGTATACCCATAATTGAACTTATGAAAGAGCAGAATTTCCCCCAGTATACAATGGTTTTACGTGTATAGAAAGGCAGACCATGGGAAAGATTTGAATGTGTTTTAAAAAATTCATTCATTACTTTGTATATTAGTAAACATTAATTGCAAGCCTCCCATGTGCTAGGCCAGGCACTGTTTTAGATGCTGGGTTTACATCAGTGAACATGCAGCAGCCCCTGCCCTCCCTGAGCTTGCAGACACAGCCTTCTTTCCAAAGCCTGAAGTCTTGCCTCCACCCGCCACCACCTGCCACCCCAGTCCAGACACCTGCTTGAAGCTCTTCAGTGCTTTCCCTCTACAGGCTTCAAATCCAGCATTGTTACTATGGTCGGTCTGCAGAATCTGGTCTCACCGAGCCTCTCCTCGCTCCTTAGAACTGATCTCACGCCATTCCATGCTGGCGCCACGCTGGCCTTCATGTAGTTCCTGTAACAGATCCTTCTCTCCTCATTGCCTCTCGTCTTGCTGTTGCGTCTGCCTCAGGTGCTCTCTCTGTGTCTCTTCTCAACCTTTTGTCGTCCTTCAGAGCACAACTCAAATGTCACTTTTGCAGAGAGGCTGTCCCTATCCCACCCTGACTAAAGTGGGCTCTCATTACTCTCCATCTTAGGGCCTTGTTATTTTCCTTCATAACACTATTCACAATTAGTATTTAAAAGGTTGCTAGTTTATTTGTTGGCTTGTTTATTCTGTCTTCCTACGCCGACTCTTAGGCTTCATGAAGGTAGGAGCCATGTCCGTCTTGTTCACTGGTGACTTCCAGTACCTAGCGTAGTGCCTGGCACATAGTAAGTGCCAAGTAAAATGTTAAATGGCTGAATAAATTCAGTAATCTTAATCCTTAGTGTGGTGCTGTTTTTAGAACTAGGAGTACTGTTTGAAGATCTTCAGCTGATCAGTCTGTGGTTCTCAACTGGCATCTGGTGGGTAGAGGTGAAGGTTGCTGCACAGAACACCCTCCCCCAACACACCCAGACAAAGAACTATCCAGTCCAAAACGTCTGTGGTGCTGAGGTTGAGGATCCTGAAGTAGATGATGATTGACTGCTTTTAATCACCTCCTGGAGCTGATGCTGAGGGCTCTGGACAATTTGTGAAACTGGGGGCTTTTAGTTTCCTTGTCTGTAGAGACACGTCAGATTTACCTAGTACAACATTGGATGGCACAAGCTCTCAGAATAAGGTTATTCTCAGCTGTTGTGTGTGGAACAGCCAGAGGCATTCACCCCTTTATTTATATTGTGGGTCCTTAATTTCAGTCACTAGTATATAAGCCTTGTTTTACGTAGAGTTCATATAGTTTGGCAGAGTTACAAGTCAAGTTATATTTGTAGCAGAGTTCTCTTGAGTATTTTATTGGACAAGGCATAAGACCAAGCAGTTATGGGCTAATTTGTTTTAAAAACATGATTAGTGATATAACAATTAGTATGCTTGCATGCTCTTAGAAATACCTAGTAATTGTTTTTTCCCTTTTCTAGCCCTTTATCTTGAAATCTTATCACTGAGAGTAGAACTTTAGTTAGGAAGATAGAAACCTTAGAATGAAAGTATTTTGACTAGACTTTTTATTTTAGGAACAAATGATGAGAAAGAAACAAGCGATGCATCTCGATGCAAGATATGTCACAATGGTGGAGAATGCATATTACTACTGCAACCCACCTCCAGCTGAAAAAACAGTGAAAAAGAAACGTCCTCCTCTCCAGGAATATGTCCGGAAACTTTTGTACAAGGATCTCTCCAAGGTTACCACTGAGAAGGTAAATCTTAATGAAATCATAGAACAGTAGTCAACTTGAGATTTGTGGTAGTGCTAAGCTTATATAACATTCAACCAAATTAATTCTTTTTCGTCCTGATGATAATAGTACTGATTGCAGTGCACTTTCCTTCTAGCCCTGCACCAAATTGTTTTAGGTCAGGGACATATATTTCAGTTTTCCTAGATCAGCTTGTTTATCAATTGCTTCAGTGCCCCACAAAGTATAGATAGGAAATGTAAGTAGTTTGCATTATTCACATTTTGTAGATGGAGAAATTGAAGCAGAATTGTTAAAGTCCCAGCAGTGGAGTTTAGGAGAGGTAGGATTAAATCCCAAGTTCCATTATGATTGATTCCATACAAGTCATCATAAGAAGGAATTCATACGATGATACATAATGTATGGGACATATGTTTTATTTTCCTTTTATGATAGTAACTTCTTATTCTAATTAAAATGGTAATTCTTCTAAATTTGATGTTGATGCTGTGTGTATTTTTGAAACTATTACTTTGTCTCTGATGTTCTGCAATGAATTTGCCTTTAAATATTTTGCTTTCACTACAGGGGTTCTTAACCTTAAGTAGGCTTTAAGAGGCCCATGATCCTCTGGAATTTAATGATATTGAATCTCTGGGCCTGTCTGTATTTTTCCGGAAGAGGGTCTGTAGCTTTCTTTAGATTCTCAGCAGGGGTCAATTTCCAGAAAAGGTTAAGAACCACCGACCTGTTACCTTAATTATTGTAGTTACCTTGTTAGAACCTTCACTTTTAAGTGAGACATGTTGAGTAAACATTTTTTGGTCAACTCTACAAGTTGAAACAACATGGTATGGAACTTTTTTCTTTTCAGGAAAAAAAATTGAAGCAAATTAACTTCTGGACAGAGGAAACCTATGGGGAGGATAAGAGGCATGGAATAATACATGTGTCATGGGTGGGCAGGGTAGAAGGTGATGACGAATGAGCGCAACTTTGAAAATTGAAGCCACCTTCAGGGATCCAGGGACAGTAGTTGTTTAAGACAACAGGATTTGAAAGCTGTTTTAGAATTGGCTAAAAGTTTGTAAAGTATGGAATGCTTATGCATTTGAGATGACATTAACATTTCCATTGAAGCTGATATGAGAACATATTTAGTGCTTGAAAGGTAGATTGTGGATATAGAGTAGAGATGAAAGGACTACTTTACATACTGCCTACAGTATCCATTTTCTTTCAGAATAAAAATGGAAAGAACTTGATGATGACTAGAGCTCTGCTGATTATCTCATTACCAGTAGAGATTTTGAAAGTAATAGCTAACTTTTATGGGGTGCTTGTAATGCACCAGACACATTCCTACGTACTTCACGCACTTTAACTTGTCTAACCCTTAGACCAGACTTATGGAGTAAGTGCCTATCATCCCCCCTTTACATGCAAGGAAACTGTGTGATGTCAGTCTTGATGTTGTGTCCTCCATCTTTTTTTTTTTTTAAGATTTTTTTGATGTGGACCATTTTTTTTTAAGTCTTTATTGAATTTGTTACAATATTGCTTCTGTTTTATGTTTTGGTTTTTTGGCCTCGAGGCATGTGGGATCTTAGCTCCCTGTCCAGTGATCGAACCTGTACCCCATGCACTGGAAGGCAGTCTTAACCACTGGACCACCAGGGAAGTCCTGTGTCCTCCATCTTAAGGGATCTTTTAACCAGTTGACCTTGGGTTTATTTCCTTATTGGAAATTTTTCATTTATAAAAAGAAGTGTCTGAGGTTATTTACATCAAATGATGCACAAAAGAAAACATTATTTTTGTTAAATCTTGGGTATTTCTTTCAGTGACCTGAGTATGAGTGTATACTGTTAGCTTGATTGAAGTCCTGGAAACTCTAGGAAATTTAAGGGCGTTATGGAAAGATAAAGGGAAAATGTGAATAAATTTTACCAATAATTAGAAAAATCTTATTTTTCCTATCTCTAAAGTTGAAGAGGCTGGTAGAGAATCTCTAGAGTATTTTCCATTTCAAAAGTTCTGTGACTGTACAATCATAATAAAATATTTGTATTATAGGGTATTTTGGACTACTTAGTGCTTATCTTAGTAATTTAAACAAAATTCTCTTCATTTAGGTTTTGAGACAGATGCGAAAGTTGCCTTGGCAGGACCAAGAAGTGAAAGACTATGTGATTTGTTGTATGATAAACATCTGGAATGTGAAATATAACAGCATTCATTGTGTAGCCAACCTCTTAGCAGGACTAGTGCTCTACCAGGAGGATGTTGGAATCCATGTTGTGGATGGAGTTTTAGAAGATATTCGATTAGGAATGGAGGTAACAAAGACCTGCAGCAAATTGGAATCTGTGGACAATTTAGACAGCCTTTAAGTCCTATTATAAGGATTTGAAAACCCTCTTTTCCCCATATGGTGTCATTTACTATTACTTTTTTGAAGATAATGATTTCTTAATAAACCCTGTTGTGTTAGATTTCCTAGTCTTCTCTCAGGCTAATGCTGAAGTATTTTTTGCCTTTTCTTCAAGTCCAGTTAAGCTTATTTTAGAAGAGTACAGTAAATTTTTATTATTTCCTGGTTACTATTGGCATTCACGTTATAGGAATTCATAAATTTATTAATTAGGAGAATTGGTAATCATTTGATAAGAATTTCTGTAAGAATTTCCCTCTTTCTATATGCTTTTTGTTTCTTTAATTCATGGATTTCAGAGAAAATAAGTTACAGAGGGCTGATAGGGAGAATTACATTTTAACTGTTTCATAAACTATTAATTCATTTAACAATAGCTTAATATTAAAATTAATACTTAACATGTTCTTTTTATTAAAACATTTTAAAGGTAGACATTTCGTAGAGAGAGATAAAGGACACCCAGAAGTGACTACCGATTAGAAAAGAACCCATTATTTATTCTCTGTTCAGTGAGTGATGTTGTCAAGTGACATAGGGGAATTTTACCTCTTCTCAAACACATTGCTATTCTTTAATGGAAATCTGCTTTTTTTTTTCTTCCCCCTTTAGGTTAATCAACCTAAATTTAATCAGAGACGTATCAGCAGTGCCAAGTTCTTAGGGGAACTTTATAATTACCGAATGGTGGAATCCGCTGTTATTTTTAGAACTCTTTATTCTTTTACTTCATTTGGTGTTAACCCTGATGGCTCTCCAAGTTCACTGGACCCTCCCGAGCACCTTTTCAGGATTAGACTAGTGTGCACTATTTTGGATACCTGTGGCCAGTACTTTGACAGAGGTTCTAGTAAACGAAAACTCGATTGCTTCCTTGTGTATTTTCAGGTATGTAAATTGAAATAAGCAGTTGGCATCATTTAATGCATTGCTTGTGTTATAAAAATATTAGAGAAGAAACCCTGTAGCATTCATATATGATGTATAAGGTATATTCATAGTTAGGTGAGATTTATTCTTCTTGCAAGTATGCTTAGCTTTAGACGTTTATAAATAATATGATGGGGATTTCCCTGGCGGTCCAGTGGTTAAGACTCTGTGCTTCCTGCAGGGGGCACAGGTTCGATCCCTGGTCAGAGAACTAAGATCCTGCATGCCGCACGGCATGGCCAAAAAAAAGAAAGAAAAATTTAAAAAATATATATATGATGAATTCTATCATAAACATTCTGATTACATTTTAAGTTTTATAATTGATGATCATTAATTTTGGGAATTATTTTGGTGCTTTTATAAATTTGGTTTAGTAAGTTTAATAAGTTTGGTTTAGTAAGTTTAATAAGTTTATAAATTTGGTATAGTATGGATTATTTTGTATTTGGTACGTAATTCATGAATCAAATTACTTGTAATATTTATGCATTTGATAATATTCTCACTCATCTGTGTTCTGGTTTTATATCTAAAATTCTTGTTTCTAAATTAAAAAAAAAACCCATCATTAACATTGAAAGAAATATTTGTTCATTTATTGCTAAACTCTTGGGTTGTGCTTTCCATATCTTAAGTTACTTATGTAAACTGGTGATTTAGAGCAAGTACAGTATAAATTAAATTCAGATACAAATACAGAGACAGTTCAACAGCTTCTATACAGTTCATGTTCCAAAAGTCAGCTGTAGCTTGGTTGTCTGGAACCTAATCATTATTTCCCATCAAATACAATGTTATAAGTACTGATTGGGGGAATAGCTCACTATCGAATTCTCCAGATGTTACTGAAGTAAAGTACCAATGGTACCATTCAGTTCTATTTGATCATTCCTTTCTATCTAATCTGTTATGTTGTTTTTGTTTACCCATTGACAAAGAAAATAAATTTAAAACTACAAATTTGAGGTGTCAAAAATACATCCACATAGTAGCTGATGTTAAGTGGGGGTAACTACTCTTGGGGAAGAGCTGTTTGTAACTTTCTCCTATTACTTTATCTTTGCATTAGAGGGTAACTTGTTACTTTCTTGTTCTCTGAATTGATGAGCCAAAAATGGGAAAGGTGTGTTGAAGATTTGAGACTCAGATTCTCTGTTCCATGTAAGAAATGCCTTAAGTTGGAGACTGCCTGTATTTAAAACCAAAGTTTTGCTGCAGGATATCAGTGATCACTATCAGTGTCCAAAGCAGGATCCCTTTCAGAAGAGTGTTATTATTTGCACTCACTCTAACATCACTGGCAGAGAGAAAAGAGCCACTCAGAAATATTCAGGAGTAGAAAGAGACAAAAGTATTTTCCACATTGATTAATAGCAGGAATGTGTAGCAGGGATATACTTAGGGCACGGGAGTAAGAAGTGAGTGAGGCCTGGGAGATGCAGTCAGTGTGTGCTGCCTGTAACACAGTGTCCAGTTACATATTGGAAGGCAGATAGAAAGGCTCACTTGCAGCAGTGCTTCTAAACTTCAGTGTGTACACACATCACCTGGCTGTATTGTTAAGATGCACACTGTGATTCAGTTGGCCTAGGGTAGGGGACGTCTCAGATTCTGTATGTCTA
This sequence comes from Neophocaena asiaeorientalis asiaeorientalis, assembly GCF_003031525.2. Lineage (NCBI taxonomy): Eukaryota > Metazoa > Chordata > Mammalia > Artiodactyla > Phocoenidae > Neophocaena > Neophocaena asiaeorientalis. The sequence goes on from NW_020185322.1 coordinate 1,207,195, forward strand.
ATAAGCTCTGAGTTCCCACACTTTGAGTAGCAAAGACCTAGAAGAAACTGGACAGGAAGATTAAACACCCAGAGGAACACCTGTTTATATACAAGTAAATTCATGGGTTGTGCTTTTTAGTTAAATTTGAGAATTACAAGTACAAAATAGAATGAAGGAGCCAAGCTAGGAGACGAGGGAAAATATCTAAATGGTGCCATATACACAGTAGATGTTCAATAAATGCTTGTTGATTACTGATTTTTATATATTCAAAAACCCTATCTTTAGATACTTTGACTCTTTAAAAAAAATCAAAGCAGGTAGTATAGAGAAAATAATTATAATTTATCAAAACCGTTGCCTTGAATTTGGTTGTTTTTGTAAAATTAAATATTTAAGCCCTATTTGGGATTTGGGAGTGGAGTTTCTGCCTGGTTTCAGTACCTGAAAATTTATTTGCTGTTTTATTTATTTATAATTTTTCCTTGCCTTTAAAAAAAGATTATGACAGTTACAATAAAAAATATATTTAAATTAAAGTCACCAGATGGCTTAGGAACTATATACATGGAGGGAAATAAATGTGCTAGAATCATTGCTGTTGACCATTAATAAAAATGGTAGGTGTCTTGTACAACTAACTCTTTAGTTGTTATAACTAGGTGATGTCACGATACAGATTATTTTAAATATTTTGTTATTAATTTCTTATAGCTAAATTTATTTTTCATTTGTTATCAGCGTTATGTTTGGTGGAAGAAAAGTTTGGAGGTTTGGACAAAAGACCATCCATTTCCTATTGACATAGATTACATGATCAGTGACACACTAGAACTGCTAAGACCAAAGATCAAACTCTGTAATTCTCTGGAAGAATCCATCAGGCAGGTACACGACTTGGAACGAGAATTCTTAATAAAACTAGGTAAGCAATTAATTACAGAGAGAAAATAAAGATGGTATTTGGCAGATCATTTCTAGAATTTGCTTTATAATGTTTTTAGTTAGCGTTTACTTTTGTATACTTTCTGTCTTTCGATGTTGAGTGTTACATAATAGTGTTAGGTAAGACCTGGCTGACTTACTTCTTGATTTCATTAAATAATCCCAAATTGGAGGAAAACAGTCATGTAAAACTTGAAGCAAATAATAATGATGGAAAAAAAATAATCCTGTCAGCCTCTCTTAATTTTAGAATTTTTGGTTGCTAATTTAAAACCTACTTTTGATGAAAGCATCTCATATACAGTATATATTTTCAATAACACTATTTCCTAAGACAGTGCAGGCTTGACACTATATAAGGGGGGTGCCAGTTAGAAGTTTGAAACTATCCTACCAAATTTTAGATCCTAGTCACTGGGGGAGTTGTCTCTGTTTCTAAAGACTAGAGAACATGTGAGAAACGTGCTACAGGAGGATTGGTCACTTTACTTTCTCAGTATTCTTCTGCGATTGTTCTGGAAGAAGAGGTAGCATTTGAATGGCTCCCCTAAAGGACTGTAGGAGCCGACTAGCCTTGCCAGTGGAAATAACTGGAACAGGGTGGGGCCTTACCAGTCTGGTATGCTTGCTGATAGTTCTTAACATGTTGTATTGTAGTCATTTCAAAGTGACATATAGTTTCAGCCTATGAAGCTAGTATTTTATTAGGAGATTATTTATTGGGAGACCCTTACCTTGACCAGTTATACTAATTGTATACATTTACTATGTTGCATAGCTGAAAAACCACTTTTCATGGCAAAGGCATTGGTGATCCTTTTCCTTTAAGACTATTTTTTCATATTACATCCAGCATATTAATAGGGTTTCTTTCTCCAAGGTAAATCCTGTTTTGGAGAATTCGATTGCTGTTATCTAGTTGAGCATTATTTGAAAGGTGCTACTGATTATGCAACTATTCACTTTTCCTAATTCTCAACCCATAAAGGCGTATGTGATTCTTTTTGTTCTTTGAACTTTGTCCCAAGTTATCTACTTTCTTTTCCTTTTCAGATTTCTAATTGTATAAAATGATCGTTTCAAGTAGAGTGTTTATTTATCTACGTACTTATTTCATTTACTTTATATGGTTTGAAATAGTCTTAGCCTTGTTTCCCAAAGACTTTCATGAATGGCTCTCTCTGTGTAGTGGGCATGAGGAAATACTAGTTGGATACCCAGTTTGGTAGCAGTAAAGAAAGCAGTATGCTTTATCCTTTATCGAGCAAAGAGTTAAATTAAAGGACTTCGGGCTTCTTTTGAGGAGTCTGTCTTTGTTTAGAATATGGAAAGGAAAAAAATAGGTCACCATTTGCCAGTGCAACTCTAAGGATGGTGGCAACTAGAATCAATATGCTCCCAAGTTGTCCCATTTTCCTTCTGTTTTAGAGTCTAAATATCATAGAGAAGATATACATGAATAAATCTATATTAAATCTGTTTCCTGTTGGTAAACCATAAGATAATATAGCATCTTGCTTTTGGTAGTTTTTTGTTTTCAAGCACTTGCAAATTCATTATCATTTCAATCTTATAGCTACCCAATGCTAACTTAATAACATTTTCTTATATTTTAAAAACCATTTTAATATTATTAAAAGTAATGAAGTGTTCATGGCAGACATTTTGAAAAATGCCAAGAAGACAGAAATCACTGATATTTCATATGCACGGAGAATCATGTGTTAACATTTTGATATATGTTCTTCTATTTAAAAAATATTTATTCACGTGTTTGCAGTTTTATAACTGACATTTTTTTCTAATATATTATGAAATTTCTTCCTGACATGAAATACTTTTCTAAATATTTAATTTTTTACAAAACTGGCTATTTTCCTTTGTATGAATGTGTTAATTCTGTTGTTTGACACATTATTTCTAATCTTGCACCCCTATAAATAACATTATTATGTTACTTGTGTGTGTATCTTGGTTTTCTCAGGATAGAGAGAATTATTGGCTCTAAGACACATTTTTTTGTTTCTTTTAACATCTTCATTGGAGTATAATTGCTTTACAATGGTGTGTTAGTTTCCGCTTTATAACAAAGTGAATCAGTTATACATATACATATGTTCCCATATCTCTTCCCTCTTGCATCTCCCTCCCTCCCACCCTCCCTATCCCACCGCTCTAGGTGGTCACAAAGCACGGAGCTGATCTCCCTGTGCTATGTGGCTGCTTCCCACTAGCTATCTATTTTACGTTTGGTAGTGTATATATGTCCATGCCACTCTCTCACTTTGTCATAGCTTACCCTTCCCCCTCCCCATTTCCTCAAGTCCATTCTCTAGTAAGACACACTTTAAGAACAAAACCAAAATGGTAATAGGCAATGTAATTTAATTCTGGTTTGGGAGTTCTAGATTATATTATAATATTATAAAAGGAACAGAAATGGGAAGAAGAAAAGTGAAAAAAGAAAAGTCATATGAATAAATTACTTATAAAACAGAAGAGTGTATTTCATAAATTAAAAATAAAATCAGTAGAATAAAATGAAAGCCCAGAAGTTGCCCCAATTAAATACAAAACAATTTAGTGTATGACGAAATAGGAATCTTAAAAATAGGATAAGAACAACAGATGAGCATTTAGGGGGAAAATTGATATAAAGCCACATCTTATGTCATCAAACTCCAGATGGATTGAGGAGTTAAGTATTTATTTTCTAAAAGTTAAAAATAGATCTGATCATCAGATATTTGGAGAGGTGGTAATTTTCCTAAATTTTAAAATGATGCAAGAAAGCACACATATGTTGGCAGATTTGGCTGTTTAAAACTTTTGTACGATGAAAGAAATAACTAAGATTGAAGTGAAAATAGTTTCTGTGCCAGGTTATTATCACTTACATAAAGAACACAGGCAAATTGATACACAACAGATAGATGAACATAACATAATCAAATGAGGGAGGGCAGGGAAGAGTTGGTATTTTTATTGAGTACTTCCAGTTTGCCAAAATTAAAGTGGAAGGTAACGTTGTTCATATTTGACAAGTGAGTTATGTAAAGCCCAAATCAAAATACTAGGTTAACAGTCGAGCCAGAATTCAAAGACTGTGCTCTTTCTGACATATTAAGTATGTGGGGAAAATGCTCAGCATGTCTAGTGAGCAGAGAAATACAAATGAAAGCCATTTGAAAGGGAGTATCACAATTATTACTCTGTCTGTTATGAGCAGGAAAACTGAGGCACCAAGCAGCTCAAATTCAAGAGAACAGTATTTGATTTTGGTCCCCAAGTACACTTAATTCTGACCCACGTTTTAAATATTTTACTGTCTAGATTTTACGTTTTATTAACCATATGTCCTTTGTACATTTTTATCTGCATTGTTTATTTTAGATTGACAGTGTCCTAGAGGTCAGCAACTGAATGGTTTATTATACAGCTTAGCAAATGCAAAATATATTCATAAACTGCTTTTGAAACTAACTTGCAATGCAAATGAAAATATGTTAGAAATAGTAGGATTTTCCTTACAAATTAGATGTACGGCTATCAAAACAAAGCTACTTATCCATTAGAGTTCTTCCCGTGACACGTATTTTAAAGTGGCTATAAAAAAGGTATAATGGTATATTAGGCCATGTGAGTTTATCAGCACTGTGATATTTTTATTGAGAGTGCTTAGATTTATATAGTCCTGACTTTTAATTTTTTGCCTTTGATAACATAAAAGCCCATTATATTGCTTCTGAAATTCCAAATAAATAAATAAAATAGTAAGTTAATGGTATCTCAATCTGAGATAGCAGTTTTTTCCCTCAGTATTTTTTTTTTTAAAACAGATCTCTCTGAGCTTTATCCATCTTTTCTCAATTTTTTTTTTTTTAATTTCCAAACTTGAATGTACCTACTTTCATCACTCTGTACATCTGTGTTTTTGTCAGTTCTTAATTGGTTAGACTTAAGACACTGGAGTACTTTTTTGTTTTTGTTGGTTGTGTTAGTTATTCAAACTTTCTGGGCTTCAGTATACCTTATAAAATGAAAGGGTTAAATCACATCGTCACTAAAGTTTCTGTCTGCTCTAATTGTCTAAGATTCTGTGAATAAACAAGTATTTACTAAACACCTACTGTGTATTTATCAATATATGGCCTCTAATGAGTTTTGAATATATAAAAAAATTTTTTTGTTCTCAAGGCTCTTATAATCTGATGTAACATGTATTGAAATCATTAGAAAAACCATTACATGGTGTATCTTTAAATGTAAAGTGCTGTGCTCAATTCTCCAAGTGCTTTAGAGTAAGTAGGAGGAAAAGTAGTACTCAGTGAGTTTATGCAGGAAGTGAAACTTAGACTGAATTTGAAGAATGTATAGGATTTGAAAGTGCATATTGAATGATATTCTCTATGGAGAAGCAATTTGATGATCACGAACGCAAGGTAGTGTACTTTGTGACACAGAAGAGTCTACCCCAACTATAGGAAAAGGCTTGATTAGGACTAGGGAGCGTGGGGAAAAGTCAGATCAGATGAGACCATGGTATGTGCATCTTGAAAGTAGAGAGTAGTTTGGAACTCAAATGACAATAAAAAAGAATTGACTAGGCAGCAAAATGTGGATGAACATGAGGAAGAGGAAGGAGATTCAAGCCAGGGAATTCCCTTTGGAGGAACACGCTGTTACTGAAGAAAAAAACAAGCTCTTTGGTGACACAGCTGTTAGATGTGTCACCATATAGCTTTGCCTCTTTCCCTCAGTCTTAATTTGCAGACATTCAAATTGATAGTCAAATGTGACTTCTCCATTAAAGCGATGTAATTTTATTATATCATTGAGTTTTTAGAGATTCTTGAAATATCATTTGATAAAAAGTGTGACCAAGGTTGCATTGTATGTGGCTGAAGCTGTACCTTATGTGCTGCTACTGTTTGCCTTTGTTCATCTGAGACTGAGATAAACAGTTTGAAGCTCTGAGAAAGGGAAAAAAAAATTGTTTTTTTGGCTAGTGGTTAAGAAATGTATCAGTGCTCCTTTGTTGAAATAAAGATCTAATTAAGTTTTTTAAATGGTTCTCAAAATAGTTTTAAATTCTGTTCTTATTTTATTCTGAGAACATGGCTGTTGAATTATCTTAATACATACTTTAAGTGGTGTAATACTCACTGTCGAAAACTTGCCTTTATCTTTTTTTTTTATGTCTTTTTCTACTTTCTCCTCACTTCAAGGCCTAGTAAATGACAAAGACTCAAAAGATTCTATGACAGAAGGAGAAAATCTTGAAGAGGATGAAGAAGAAGAAGAAGGAGGAGCTGAAACAGAGGAACAATCTGGAAATGAAAGTGAAGTGAATGAGCCAGAGGAAGAGGTGATGACTTTTATTTATAGCAAAATAGGTACATTTGTAAGAGTATTTTGATTATATGAGCCAATATTTTCTTTAATGTATAAAATAAGATCTCCTCTTTAGTTTTATTAGAGTACATGTAACTAGTAGTATATGTCTACTATAAAACTGCTGGATTAATTAAGAGGTTTTTTTTTTTTACAAGTAAGAAAATACTGATCATAGGATTTTTTAAAATTACCATTTTTTTAGAGCAGTTTTAGGTTCACAGCAAAATTAAGGGGAAGATACAGAGATTTCCCATATGTCACCTGCTCGTACCTACTCACACAACCTTCCCCCATTGTCAACATCCCCCGCCAAAGTGGTACATTTGTTACAACTGATGAACCTTATAGCAACACATCGTGATCACCCTAAGTCCATTATTTACATTACAGTTGACTCTTGGTGTTGTACTTTGTATGGGTTTAGGTAAAAGTATAATGACATGTATCCATCATTATGGTTAGGATTTTTATTTAATAAGCAATTTGAAGACAAAAAATTGTTTGATCTGCTGTGTATCTTTTTTCTTTTTAAAAAATTTTATTTATTTAATTATGGCTGCGTTGGGTCTTTGTTGCTGTGCGCAAGTTTTCTCTAGTTGCGGCGAGCGGGGGCTACTCTTTGTTGCGGTGCGTGGGCTTCTCGTTGCGGTGGCTTCTCTTGTTGTGGAGCATGGGCTCTAGGCACGCGGGCTTCAGTAGTTGTGGCTTGCGGGCTCTAGGGCGCAGGCCCAGTAGTTGTGGCGCACGGGCTTAGTTGCTCCGCGGCATGTGGGATCTTCCTGGACCAGGGCTCGAACCCATGTCCCCTGTATTGGCAGACAGATTCTTAACCACTGTGCCACCGGGAAAGTCCCGATCTGCTATGCATCTTAATCTCACTTTGTTTTTTTGGCCACACCGTGCGGCATGTGAGATCTAAGTTCCCCAACCAGGGATTGAACCTGTGCCCCCTGCGGTGGGAGCACAGAGTCTTAACCACTGGGTCACCAGGAAGTACCCTTAATCTCACTTTTGAGTGTGGACTTTTTAACCTATAGATTTTATGAAAAAATTATGGACTAGATGTTAATAACTTTGCTTTTCCCCAGATCTGATAGTATAGGAAATCTGAAAATCATCATGTACCATAATCATCAGCGTGCCCTTTTGTTTTTACAACTCTGTTAGGCCAAACCATATGAAATGACTGTTCTACCATTTCGGACCTACCAAAATGTCATTTTCACATATGATTCAACCTAATAGTCTTAATTCGTTCCTTTTTTCTTCTGAAGCTGCTTAAGTTTTAAAAATGCCACCTAAAACAATAGAGTATCTGGGGTTTGCTTCATAACCTGGAAGTAGACTGGGCAATGAGTTAGGGATATACAAGAAGCTATAACATGACCATTAGTTAATAATTTTTCAGTTGTGTAATGGGTAAGGGTTCCTTACGCTATTCTGTCTACATTAATATATATTTAAATTAGAAAGTTAAGAAAATAAAAGCAGGATGAATAAGAATAACAATAAAATACTGATGAATATAAAATTTAAACCATGGAATTAGCACCTTTTCACTTTGTAAGCTTATAATTATGTTATCATGTGTATGGTTTCTTTGTGACTCTTGGGTGCTAAAAGCATTTAGGAGAGTGTGATAATTTAGAAGTGTGATTTTAATTAAATATTTTAAAAGTTTAAATTTATAATCAATATTTAAATGTTTTGTGGAAATTGGATTTATTAAATTTTTAAGTTTTGATTTACTTGAGTAAATAGAATACAAATGTTTAGAGGATATGGGTTGTTTAATGTATAAAGGAATGTAAATTATTTAAGGCATTCATAAGAGAGATTCATAAACTGGATTTTTAAAAAGCTTCATTTAGTGTGAAAGAAAAATGACCCATAGGGACTTCCCTAGTGGTGCAGTGGTTAAGAATCCGCCTGCCAGTGCAGGGGACATGGGTTTGAGCCCTGGTCCGGGAAGATCCCACATGCCGAGGAGCAGCTAAGCCCATGCGCCCCAACTACTGAGCCTGTGCTCTAGAGCCCACGAGCCGGAACTGCTAAGCCCGTGCTCTAGAGCCCGCGAGCCAGAACTGCTGAGCCTGCATGCCACAACTACTGAAGCCCATGTGCCTAGAGCCTGTGCTCTGCAACAAGAGACGCCACTGCAATGAGAAGCCTGTGTACCATAATGCTCACTGCAACTAGTGAAAGTCCATGCGCAGCAACGAAGACCCAACACAGCCAAAAATAAATATTAATTAGTAAATTAATTTTGAAAAATGACCAATAATTTAAGGTAATTAAGATTTTCTATAGTTAGAAGTAGAAATCCCTGTCTTTTTTTTTTTTTAGCCCTGAAGGTCTGTAGCTATTAATGAACATTTCGTATGATTTGACTACATAGCAAATAGCTTTGCTGTTAGTTAAAAATGAATTATTGTGTAAAAGGCAGCGTAAATAATAATGTATGGTTTTTATAATTGGTTAGCATTTATAGGCAGTAGAAATACACCTTTGTGTTGTTATTTTGCTACCACTTTTCCCCCCAGTTTTATTGAGATATAATTGATATAACATTGTATTAGTTTAAGGTGTACATATAACATAATGATTTGAGATATATATATATAGAGAGAGAGAGAGAGAGAGGGAGAGAGAGAGGAGAGAGAGAGAGAGAGACATCCATCACCTCACGTAGTTATAAATGTTTCTTTTGTGTGTGTGATGAGAACTTTTAAGATTTACTCTTAGCAAACAGTATTGCCAGCACTTTCTCTTTCCAACCTGACCACTCCCCTAAAGTAGATATAAATAAATTGAAAAAAATTTAGAACTGGAATATGTTTCTATAATTGATTTCTATGTAAGAGATGGACATTGCTATATTCCTTTTCTTAAAAAAGAAAAATAATTAATTAATTAATTCTTGGCCTTGTTGCATCTTTGTTGCTACATGCAGGCTTTCTCTAGTTGTGGCGAGCGGGGGCTACTCTTTGTTGCGGTGTGTGGGCTTCTCATTACAGTGGCTTCTCTTGTGGAGCATGGCCTGTAGGTGCGTGGGCTTCAGTAGTTGTGGCACACGGGCTCAGTAGTTGTGACACATGGGCTTAGTTGCTCTGCGGCACGTGGGATCTTCCCGGACCAGGGCTCGAACCCGTGTCCCTGCACTGGCAGGCAGATCCTTAACCACTGCGCCACCAGGGAAGTCCCTATATTGCTTTTTTAAAAAATGAGTTTGTCGTAGAAACATTGAATTATATAATTTAAATTGGCTTATTAAGTACTTTATAACAACAAAAGGAAATGAGAGAGTATTTCCATTTTGTATTTTTAGACTAATCTTATGGCTGTCTTTGCATTTTGCTACTGCACTAATTAGATAAAGAATCTAATAAATTAAACATCCTCAGTAAATATGACATTAATGAGTGACTCATTTTCCTATAAATTTCTCATTTGAATAGTTGTATTATATTTTCTCCTCTAAACGCATTTTCTCCTTTTCAGAAGTGAACTTTATAATGTTTAAAATTGTATCATTTTAACTATTTCTTTTCCAATTGCAAAGTGGATACTATACATAATATATGTGTGTTTCTTAAGTGGAAAAACAAAATGTTCAATAGGATGACTCATGAGCCTTGTCTGGGAGGAGAATTGAAAGGAATGGTTGGTTTACTTTAAGGAAATGGAGTTGGAATTGTTTGCTCTCCCACCCGAGACCATCCTTTCCCACCAATACCCTCCAAACGTAGGGAGGAGAACATTTTTTTTTTTTGCGGTACGCAGGCCTCTCACTGTTGTGGCCTCTCCCGTTGCGGAGCACAGGCTCCAGACGCGCAGGCTCAGCGGCCATGGCTCACTGGCCCAGCCGCTCCGCGGCATGTGGGATCTTCCCGGACCAGGACACGAACCCATGTTCCCTGCATCGGCAGGCGGACTCTCAACTACTGCGCCACCAGGGAAGCCCACATTTTTAAAGAGAGAAGATGGGTCGATTATAAAGTAGTAAGAACAATGTAGGATATTCTGTAAATATTTGCCTCGACTGAGAAAGAACAGGGCTGGAGTGGAACTCTTCAGGAAAGTTGTACTCTTCTTTTCCATCTTGGTCCACAACTCTTCCAAGCTCCATATGACCTTTTGAAGTTATTCTTAGCACATAACAACCAGAATATTTTCTTCTCAGTATCAGCTGGGTAAATTAAAAGTAACTTTAAAGATGAAGTAAATGTTCTGCTGCTAAAATTCTAATTTTCTGCAGCATTTTAGAGAAAGTACAAGATTTATTATTGTAATAGCAATAATATTTATTGAGCATGGTCATTGTGTTCATATTACCATTTCTCTTGGCACCCTATGAATTAGGTGATAAATAAGGCACAGATACGTTAATTATTTGCCCCAGGTCCTAGCAAGCCAGCATTTGAACTTGGACAGTTTGACTTGTGCTGTGCTGACCACCTGCTTTCCTTACCAGCTCATGTGGTCTGTTGACTTCCTCACCTCACAGGTTATTATGACCATGGGATTAGGACAGGGAGATTTCTTGTTCAGCATTTTAATTTCAAAAGTTAATCCGTTTTATTTTGCCTGAGCAATATAAAAAATGGTGAAAGAAAAGAGTTAATGCGTTTTAGCTTAGTTTTTGAATAGGAAGCACCTTTCAAGTGTTAAGAAATGATTAATTTTTTCCAAGGGCCAATTTAAGAGCATTTCTATTGCAAATTTAAATTTGAATTATAGAATTGTGTCAAAAAAGGTTAATGCATTTGAAAAAAAAGTTAATGCCTTTCTGTATTTTCCTCAACTATTTCCACTTCAGAAATTCTAAAAGTTTTCAAATGTCTCTATATAAGTAATAATGCACTGTTTGGATTTTTAAAATCAATTTCTGTGTATACTAGAAGTGTTATAACAAATTTAAATCATTTGTTTTCTCTTAGGAATTATTTCTCATTCACTTTATTTCTCTTGGAACAACGAGAAGCAGCTGGGTTTAGTGTAGTCTTTTAAAAAAAACTTTTATGGAACAGAGTGGGAGTGAATTGTGTTGGAAGGATACTCAGATGGAATGCTGCCCCTGTGTGGTTGGGTTTTTTTTGGTTTTGGTTATGGTTATAGTTTTGGTTTTTTTGTGCCTCTTTGAAAATTCACTGGAGTTCTGCCCAATCTTCCGTTTGAAAGGAATTTTGGCTGAGAGAAAAGGATGCTGGGGGGACTGACAGGAGAGGATGGAGAGATGTAGTACTTGAAAGCCACCAGCAAGGGGAGTCAGAATGTCTATCTCCTCTGCTTAATAAAGCACGTGTCCTTGGGCAAGCCACTTAACTTTTCTGAGCCTTAGTTTTTTCACATATAAAAATGAGGACCATAAAGCTTATCCATTCTTCTTCAGAATTAGGTAGAGCAAACAAAATGCTGTGAGAGCACTTTCTAAACTGAGGTGCTTTATACAGTGAGGTGCTTTATAAAATGTAGTGTCATTGCTTTCAAATGGTAACAATGTTAAATTTGAATTGTCAGTTTTCATTGCAGAGTTAGATGGGTATTAAAGAACTACTATGAGAAAATCAGTCTCAAGTTAGGGAGGAGAAAAATAACAAAATGTTCAGGGAACTCGTTCCTTGTGGAATTCAAGGAAGAGTTTCTACAAAAGATCTTTGTATTACTAGATCGGTGGAAAATGTGAAATGGGTTTTCAGCTACTGGTATGTAGTACATGTTGCCAGCTGACTTCGCCCTACCATTCTAGGCAGACAGCATAAAAGGCTGAAACCAGAGAATAATAAACAATTATACAGAAATTTTAACATCTTTTTAAGGCATGTAAAAGTAGTAATGTTTTTCAAAATGTTTTAATCTATAAATGTTAATTTCAGGAAGGTTCTGATAATGATGACGATGAAGGGGAGGAAGAAGAGGAAGAGAATACAGATTACCTCACGGATTCAAATAAGGAGAATGAAACTGATGAAGAAAATACTGTACGTATGGCTGAAAATTCACTTTTTGAAATTGTGCATTATTTTCATAGTATTTCAATTTTAGCCACTGAAATTTTAGTTTTTTGTGATAATTGAAATAATGTTTCTTTGGAAATTCATTTTTAAGTTGTTTTCCTATCTAAATACTTTTCTTTATTAAAAAGTTCTTTGAATATATAATAATGTTATATTGCTCACTCATTCCTTGAGTTATGTTGAAAAAGTTATCAATACAAAAGGTTCTGCCATACAAAACATTACAGTTAGAATTTCTGGTCTGAATTCTTGTTTCTATTCTGTTTTTATAAGGAGGTAATGATTAAAGGAGGTGGACTCAAACATGTACCTTGTGTAGAAGATGAGGACTTCATTCAAGCTCTGGATAAAATGATGCTAGAAAATCTTCAGGTATTAACTGTTGCTCTTATCCAAAGTATTCCATACAAAATACTGCAGCACCTTTGATTGTGTTTCCTACCTAAACATTTACCTCTGCAGCAGCTCTTTCTAAGTTAGACAGTTTGAAGCTGCCGATACTTCTGGCATCCCACATCCTGATTTGCCACATTTCTTTGAAAATAGATGGAAAAAATGTAATAATACTTGGAACAGAGTGACTTCATTGTATCACCCTCCACCTTTTCTCTCTGAATTCGTATCTCTATTTCTAAAACACTTCACTTGCAGTTTGTTTAGGAGTCAAACTGCAGAAGATAAATATTTGGGGAAATTTAATTTAGTAAATTCCTAACTTTGATTTATAATTTGAATAACTTGTATATAAATATCTAGAGGAAATTGGTCATTTGATATTTAAAGAAATGTTCATTATTTAATGTATTCATGATATTAAGATACTAGATTTTATAAAAAGTTCCATCTTCCCAGTGATTTAGGTAATTATGTTTTTCTGTAGTTAGAGGGAAAATCCCATGGACTGTTTACTTCAGCCCTATATATAGCTATTGTTTTAACCTTTGGTGACTTAAGAAGAGGGCTTTTGTTGGAATGGTAGGTGAAAGCCCCATGGAGTGTGGGCTCAGTGGGAAACGGAAAAGGAGGAAGTGAAAATACTGGATACAGGTAGAGCTGACTTGAGACGTTTTCTAGAAAGGGAAAAGAAATGGGGATGTAGCTAGAGAAGGTCAGAGTTAAAAGAGGAGGGTTATTTTTAAGATAGAGGATGTTATGGAGTAGATGCCGATGGAATAATCCTTTAGAGAAGAAATACTGGATTTTACTTTCATTGATGATAGTAAGGTCAGAAGCTATGATAATGTATAAATTAGCAGTACAGGCCAATTTGCTTCTTCCTACGTATATTAAAATTTCTTCATACATCTAGAAAACTCTTACTTTATGAAACAAACCTCATATTCATGTCATTTAGGAGCACACATCATCAAATAAAACATAATCATTATAATCCCTTTGACGAGGTAGTAAGCAGTTTACTCCTTAAAGAAGTTTTTCCTATCTTACATGAGTCAGTAGCGATTTACTCATTCATTCGTCTAGCAAGTATTTATTGGTCCTACTGTGTGACTAGCACTGTTCAGGCTTAGTATAAAGTAGTAAATAAAAACAGACCTGGTTCCTGCTCTCAGAGAATGTACTTTTATGGGGGAGGTAGATACTTAACCACAAATACGTAATTTCAAATTATAAGTGCTAAGGAACTAAAAGAACGCTTTGGTAGAGAGTAAAGGAAGGGCCTTCTTTAGATAAGATGATCAGAGAAGGCGTCTCTGAGAGCATGACTTTTAGACAAGACAGGTACAGAGGAGTCATCTGGGTGAAAAATTAGGGTAACGTAAAAACAGTGTGTCAGAGGTCCTGAAGCAGAAAAGAACTTGTGTTTGAAAAACTTTAAAAAGGCCAGTATTAATAGAACACGGTCTGTGGGTGGATCACAGCATGAGAACAGGTAATTGGGAGTAGCCTGGTCCTTTAAGGAGCTGGTTCAGACTGGGATAGGACTGAAAGCAGGGAGACTAACCCGGGGGGTGGTTAGAAGGCTGTGGTGGTAACCCAGGTGAGAGATGATGGCCATCTGTCTAGGGGAGTGGCAGGGCACACGGACAGAAGTCTGGATTTGAAAGCTGTTTAGGAGGTAGAATGAACTGGATTTATTTGGTGCTTGATTAGATAAGCAGTGTGTGGGGCCCAAGGAGTCAAAGACAACACTCAAGTCTTTTAGCTTTGGGGCCACTGGCTGGTCTCTGACAGGAAACGGGAGAGTGAGCCCAAGTTCCACTTGTTAAGTGTGAGGAGCCTGTGAGGTGTTGGTGGGAATGTCTGGAAATCAGAAGAGAAACACAAACGGAGCGGTTGTTAGAGCATATTTAAAACCATGGCAATAACTGACTCACCCAGATGTAGAGTGTGGAGACAGAAGAGGAGCAGGTTCAGGGTTGAGCCCTGAGGAGCCCAACATTTAGAAATAAGGTAGAAAAGCTGAGGAAGTCAGAGGAATGGGAGCTTTTGATGTGGTCCAGTGATCGTTGCTTATTGAGCACTCTTGAAGAAGTGATCTGGAAGGATGTGAGGATGTGATCAGAGAGGAGGAAACTTTGAATTCACATTTTTGCATTTGTGTTTATGTACTGGAGAAAACTTCATCCTGTTAGGCACTGATTTTAAATCATTATCAAATACCCCAAACAAACAGTTGTACAGATGTCTTCCTTTTGCTAAAAATCATAGGAAGATGCAGTATCGTGAAGACATTGACTCTTCATGAATCAGGTCCTTAAATTTCATGCAGTCCTAATTCTGTCCCACGGGGGGCATTTGGGGATGGGGTGGGGGTTGGGGGAGAGAAGAACAGGGACATGAATGTAGCGTGAACTTAACAAAATTATTCCTAAAAGCATCTGTAAGAACAAACAGAAAAGCTAGGAGACTTGTAGAAAATGAAGGGTGAGTTGAGATACAAGATATACATACAGTTATAGGTTGTTGCAGGAATAGATAGATTAATCAAACAGAGGAGAGTCCAGAATAGACCTCAGAACGTGGCAGTTTAATCATGATGAAGTTAACATTTCACATCAGTTGAGGGAAAATGGTGTATTCAACAAATGGTCAATAAAAATAAAGCTGGATTTCTGTTTTATTTCCACACCAGAATTAATTGCAAATCTCTCAAAAAATCTTAATCATTGTGAAGACTGTTGAGCACTGCGTTAAGACTTTACATTTATTCTTCATACAGTGCTGTTGGGTGCTGTTCATATTCCCATGTTTCACTTAAAGAACTAGGCTTGGAAAGACAAAAAAACTTGCTTAAGGTGAAAGGGTAGTGAGTGGTGTAGTCTCTTATCAACCATTTGTTGCATTACTTTCCAGCACAGAATGCCATAAAAACTTCTGAGAAATAACAAACCAGGGTGGGGCGGGGGGGAAGGTCTATAGCCAGACACAACACAAGTCAATATCTCTAGTATACCAAAGGGATCATACAAACTAATGAGAAAAGATGAATGACTCATTTTGTTGTTGTTGGAAAGAATATGCAAAATCGTGCTAAAGCTCACTGACAATCAAAAGATAAGCAAACTAAGAAGGGCCTTTTTATCAGATCATCAGATATTAAGATTTAAAAAGTGACCGTATCTATTGTGTTAAGTGTGGGCAAACATCTATATTTGGTAAGGGTAAATGAGTCCAGTGTTTTTTAGAGAAAATTTGGTAAACCTGTCAGGTGGGCGTGCCATTTGGTCTAAAAATGTACCCTTAATAATAGTCTCTCAAGTGCATGAAGTTAAATATAATGTCACAAAGATGTTACATTGTAATAGAAAAAAAGTCTAAGCTGTCTATCAATAGAGGACCAATAAAATAAATAAGACACACCCCTATAATTAGCTCTGTATATATTCAACTAGATGCCCAAGATATTGAATCAAAAAGAAGAAAAACATGTATGTTTAGTATAGAATAATATACATCATGGTTGCTCCTGTTTTTATGTGTATATAGTATATGTTTATATATGTATATATATGCAAGAAAAAAATCTGGAAGGACATGACCCATTGTTAATAGGAGTTGGGCTGAGGGAGGTAACTGGAGGGATTGGTATGGACGCACTTGGTAATATATATATATATATATATATTTTTTTTAATTAATTTATTTATTTTTGGCTGCGTTGGGTCTGTGCTGTGCACAGGCTTTCTTTAGTTGCAGTGAGCAGGGGCTACTCTTCGTTGCGGTGCGTGGGCTTCTCATTGCAGTGGCTTCTCTTGTTGTGGAGCACTGGCTGTAGGTGCACGGGCTTCAGTAGTTTCGGCACGCAGGCTCAGTAGCTGTGGCTTGCGGGCTCTAGAGCGCAGGCTCTGCAGTTGTGGTGCACAGGCTTATTTGCTCTGTGGCATGTGCGATCTTCCCAGACCAGGGCTCGAACCCATTTTCCCCTGCCTGGCAGGTGGATTCTTAACCACTGCGCCACCAGGAAAGCCCGGTAATATATTTTTGTATTGAACTAGTTTACGAAAAGAGCATGTTAATTTTGTAATCAGGAAAGAAAGATAATTTACAAATCAAGATTCATCTAACATGATTCTTTCAAATTTTAAGTATTGATAAAAAGTCTTGATAAATCTTATGAACCTGGGAGAACTTTAAGCAAATTCTAAGAAATTGGAACTTAGAAATCAAAACAATAAAACCGGGCTTCCCTGGTGACGCAGTGGTTGAGAGTCCGCCTGCCGATGCAGGGGACATGGGTTCGTGCCCCAGTCCGGGAAGATTACACATGCCGCGGAGCAGCTAGGCCCATGAGCCGTGGCCGCTGAGCCTGCGCGTCCGGAGCCTGTGCTCTGCAACGGGAAAGGCCACAACAGTGAGAGGCCCGCGTACCGCAAAAAAACAAAACAAAACAAAACAATAAAGCCTTACACCTTTATTACCATTTTGCTTGATTTGCAAGTCTCTTGCATATATGGCACCTATATCAAAAGACTATTTAAATAGCAGTTAAGCCGTTTTAACACCTTCATGGCCTTTCGGCATTACCTTCTTAGCTTTGAAGAGTCATGTTCCGCTCTTTTCTCATTCGTGCTCCGTTCATCAGACTTAGAAAATTATTTGCAGTTCCCTAAATGCACCTGCTGTTTCACATCCTTGCTTTTGCACCTATTCTTCCCCTGCCTAAATTCCCTCCATATCCCCCAAACTGCTCTTTTACCATCTGCTTGGAAGAAGTCGTGTGAAGTCTTAATGTTCTCAAATGTCCCATTTTCATTCGACCTTTTGTGAAATCTCAGCACCCACCCACTCTCAGCTAGGCCTGTGTGGTCACTCCATCCCCAACACACGTTATACACAACCCAGATGAATTGTAATTAATTTATTTCTCTCTCTTACTTAACAAGTTTATGAGCTCTTTGAGGGTAGAGACTATCTTTTTAATATTAGTATCTCCTAGCCTAACATGTAAGTCATTGGTGAAGGTTTGTTTAAATAATTGGTTGATAAATCCAGTGTGAATGCTAAAAATAATTGATATTAAAAATAAAAAAAAAAAATTGATATTAATAAGCAAGAAGTTAATCTGAACATTAATTGATTCCATTCACTCTTAAATATTAATTGGGCACCTGCTGTGTGTAAAGCACCACCACAGAATGCCAGGGAAAGGGTTCGGTGATGAACCCCATCAGTCAGGTGGGACGTCTCATGGATAAGCAGGCAGTTATGGCCTATGATAACTACAGAGGAACATGTGTGCCATGAGTGTGAATGAGAGGACAAGTGCACTCAAGGAACAGGGAAACAGTAGAACCTACAGCATTGTTTGAGCTTGGGAGAGGCTGGAGCCATCAATAGGAGCCAAATCATATGGTTCTTCCAAGGCGTGTGTAAGGGTTTGGAGGTGGGGGATGGCTCTGTGGTTTCAGAAAGACGACTTGGCTCTAGTGTTTGCTCTAAGAAATATAGCACTGAAGGAATTGTTTGCAATGTATTGGGTTATTTACATTTTTTCATTTCTGTCTTTAAGCAACGAAGTGGCGAATCTGTTAAAGTGCACCAACTTGATGTTGCCATTCCCTTGCATCTCAAAAGCCAGCTGAGGAAAGGGCCCCCACTCGGTGGTGGGGAGGGAGAGACAGAGTCTGCAGATACGATGCCATTTGTCATGTTAACCAGAAAAGGCAATAAACAGCAGGTAAGAATCTGTCCACCCTGTATTCACAGTTGGTTGTTAGTTATCAAGTGTAAGCAGTAACTTTGTTTTATAGGTTCTAAATTATCTTTTGCTTACAAGGGGAAAGACTGGAAACGTTTAAAGTATTCAGTGATAGGGACTTCCTTGGTGGTCCAGAGGTAAAGAATCTGCCTTGCAGTGCAGGGGACGCGTGTTCGATCCCTGGTCGGGGAACTAAGATCCCACATGCTGCGGAGCAACTAAGCCTGAGCGCCTCAACTAGAGAGCCTGCGTGCTGCAAACTACAGAGCCCATGTGCTCTGGAGCCCGCACGCCACAACTACAGAGCCCACGAGCCCTGGAGCCTGTGCGCCACAACTAGAGAAGAGAAAAAATCCGTATGCCACAACTAGAGAGAAGCCCGTGTGCCACAACGAAAGATCCCGCATGCCTCAACAAAGATCCTGCGTGCCGCAACGAAGACCCGACGCAGCCAGATAAATAAATTAAAATAAAATTTAAATCATATGTATTTGTTAGAAGATATAAATACCTTGACTTTCAGTAGAAGGGTTTTATGTGTAAGCTCAGGGTGGGAAAGGAAAGGAGGGTGAGGGCAGATAATCTCAAGAAAATGCTCACTTGCCAAGATTGCTCTTGGGAAAAAAACAAAAATCATTGTTTTCTGACCCCTAATCCTTCTCCTCCATTCTCCTTAAATTACCTCTTCCTTCTTTCCCTTATCTCACAGATGGCCCTCAAAATCATTTCCCCAACTACTAAGCTATCACTTTGATTCAAACATTCACTCATCAAATATTGTCTACTATGTGCCAAATACCATCCTAAGTGTGAGGCTACAGTGATGAACAAGATGCAGCCCCTGGCCTCGTGAACGCACAACCCAGATGAGGGAGAGAGACAGCATAATATATTTGCAGATAGTGAAAAGTGCCCTGAAGAAAATAGAGCCTGGCTCTCAGACACAACTCTAGGATACATCATATATTACCAGTTCTGTAAAAATAAATTCCACACTTTAATATTTCTGAAGGCAAGCCACCTCTTAGAGTTGGTGGACTCTTGGGATAATTGACAGCATTTTTTTTCTGTTTTAGTGGTATGTAAAATAATGGTACATCTTATAATTAATGGAAGTGTCTATGAAATACAGTGGCTACCACAGCTTATCACAGACAAGTTCAGCACCTGGCTCCCCCATTCATTTAAATAGTAATTTAACAGATACTTATTGTTGACTTGCCACATACCAGGTACTGTTCCATGTGCAGAAATGCAGGAGTCAGCCAAGTCCCTCCTCTCTTGGGAGCTTTCATTCTAGTATTGAGAGGCAACAATAAAGAAGTAATGTCAGGTTGGAGACAGTGCTGTGTTGGAAGATAAAGCAAGATAAGAGGATAGAAGAGACTGGGTGGGGAGGAGGCTATGAGAGGGAGACAGCTGCTGCGGGGGAAGACCTGGAATGAGGTGTTCTCTGTGAGGGCAGGGATGTTCTGTTTCCTCCCTCCCAGCACAGCCTCCAGGAGATGATGCCTACCTTAATTTTTTATCTCTGCTTTGGTCAGGTAATTTCCTGTTACTCAAAAGATCAAAGTTGTACAGTATACCATTATTTTTCTATACTGCAAATAAATCTTGAGATATGAAAACTGAATACCAGTTGGGATCACAGAATGGAGGGCTGGGAACAGGGTTTCCATCATGAGTCATGTTTAAATAGTTAACTTTGACTTCGATTCCGAGCACTGCTGTATCTTTTTCAGACACTGTCTTCCTAATTCCGTTCTAGTCAATAGGACTTTCCTCCGTCGCAGGTTCTAGGGTTATCAAGTTTTTAGGAAATTTCCCCCCCTTTCTCACCCTCAGGCCAGAGATGAGCCCTCACATTTCCCCTTTCCCTCATCCTCCACCCAGTCCCTAGAAAAATAAGGGTTTGTTTTTGATCAAGACCCTAAACTTGGTGTTGGAGTGAGATCTTTGTAAAATTGCTCTTCTCAGCACTTGGAACTGCTAGTTCACCATGGTTACTAGGATTTTCAAAGCCCAGAGTTTTTGCTTTTCTTTTCTTTTCTAGGAATGACTTAGTACTCTGAGTAGACTTTTCTATTTCAGTCATCACATTTTAGGTCTGATTCATTTTCTTTTTCTTTAAAACCTCTCAGCTTCCCCTTTCCACTCCCTCACTCTCCCCTCATCACCAGATTTCTTGGCACAAAAAGGAAGTTGTTTTTTTTTTTTTAATTGTGAAGGGCAGTACGTGGCAACATCAGTTCGGTAGGCCTTGGTTCCTATTCCCGTACAGCTCCTGAACATTTGTACTACATTGGCACACTTCTTGAACCTTGATTTTTCTTATTTAAAAGGAGCCTTAGGAATATCTTTCTGTGAAGATCAAATTACACAACAGTAAATAATCAGTTTTCTTCATTTGTCCCTCCCTTTTCTGAGGCACACATGAAAATTCAGTATACCTGTGAATTTGCACACCCCATTTGATCTTTTCAGAACGTGTAGGCATAAAATTAAAACCTACCTTCAGAAACTTTGGAGCTTTGAAAAGTAAATTCATTTCAGCTGTCCTGAATTCTAAATTGTATGGGTCAACATAGGACCATAAATCTGTGTTTTAGAAGAAATATTTTTGGTTCAAAGTGGATAGATTATATAGTGTGTAACCTATATAGCTTCAGAATGAGGAGTGAAGTCCTTATTTCTTAAAATGTGAAATTTTGTTTAAGGAAACATTTTTATTGAACTTTATTTTTAAAATGTTAGCAAATATGAAATGAGAGCTCAGAGTACTTGGTTATTAAGTAAATTTTCAACTCATAAACATTATTTGGAATTTTGGAAAATGTTCAATTTTAGGAACATTATTTGAAGAAACATCACTGTTATTTTGTGGTCTGAAGAAGAAAGTATATTTTGTTCTGATTTTTATTTCTTTATTTGACTTTTGGGTGTTGGCCCTTCTGGTGCAGTGGTTTTTTTAGAAATGTGAAATGTGTAGCTTTATAGGAATCTTTAGTTTTTAAGTGAAAGATCTCTTTGTGCACCAGATTTGTGCCCAGAAATAACTTTCTTCTGTAGTCAGTAGGAAAAGAAAAATTTGCACCAATGAAGTAAGTAGTTGAAAAGAAAGGATAATACTGTTGATAGTTTCTTTCTATATCTAAATGTCTGCGAATTAGAATAATGAAATAAAATGTTTTGATCATTAAAGCAAAAGTTTTAATGTAATAGAGCCATTATGTAATGTTTTAAAGAACTTTTTGATTGTTTTAAACAAATGCACAATATATTTATTATAGTTTAATCCTTGTTAACAGTCCTGAAACAGGGACATCCTGCTAAAAACAAACCAGTCCGTACATAAGAACTCTCCCCCATAATAGAGAAATAGATCTCATCGGTCAGTTGATTAACTCTTTCTCTTTTCCAGTGTCATAGCTATCTTTGGAATATGAAGGTCTGTTAAGCCTGAAGGCGGACTAGACTGTATAGTTCAGGAGGGCAGAACTGATTCCAGAGGGTAGAAATGAAAAGGGTGCAGATTACAGCTTTCTGTATAAAACCCTTTCTCATAGTTAGCCATATGTAATAGGGTCTGTACAGTGGAAAATGATCGCCTGTTGCTTAGATGTGTGCTCCCAAACAGGGTGCAGAAAAGGTTGAACTTGATGGAGGTTGAACTTGATGGCCTTCCACTTCCCATCCAGCCCCAATGGGTTTGTCTCTAGTAGAGTAACACTGTTGTCTGTTTACGTTCTTAGATGATGCTGTCTTTATTGACTTATTAAGGAAGGAAAGATTATTATTTTTCTAAACTCATTTAATTCTACTTACTAATTTATTTGAAATCTTTTTTCTTTGATTTTCTCAAGCCATTTGTGATTTCTTTATTATTTTTTTTTCCTCAGTTTAAGATCCTTAATGTACCCATGTCTTCCCAACTTGCTGCAAATCATTGGAACCAGCAACAGGCAGAACAGGAAGAGAGGATGAGAATGAAAAAGCTCACACTAGATATCAATGAACGGCAAGAACAAGAAGATTATCAAGGTATCAAATCTTTTTCAGGATGGAAGTGGAAATTTGGGCTTTTAAAGTACAGAACATCAAAGCTTTTATTCTGCACCTTTTCATGTCATGTTTGCATATATTTAGCCTGAGAAGTTGATTGTTTTTTATATTCCATTCTGTCTTCATTTTTCTCTCACTTATTTTGTAAAGTAACACTAATGTAATTTTCGTCATATTTTGCTTCCCCCATAATTCAGTTAGGTTCTATACTGTTAGAGCTATGTTTGCAAGTGATATAGTACCAAGTTTTAATTGCCTCACGCTGCCAGTCAACTGTGAGCAAATTATTATTCAACAAATGTCATTTCTTTTGTCTACTTGAGAATCCTGGTCTCGAGGACCCTCTATTCCTTCAGATTTGCGGGCATCAAGTTAGGATTCCAGTTTTATAGAGACATACCCAGCACACTTGGATTAACTGGAACTTTACATATAGAGTCCACTGACACTTCATTAAGTCAGCCTTTTGTCATTCCCCTGGCATCCAGATTTTAGAGCCATAACATGGCTGTCTGTGTAGTGCTATACTCACCGACTGCTTTTTGTGCAAGAGATTGTTGTATAAATAAATAGTTGGTTTTCTATCTTTTTTTGTTCTTAATTAATTTTTTTTCTTTTGGCCACGCTTCGTGGCATGTGGGGTCTTAGTTCCCCGACCAGGGATCAAACCCGTGCCTCCTACAGTGTAAGCGTGGAGTCTTAACCACTGGACCGCCAGGGAAGTCCCAGGTTTCTATCTTTAAATCCCACTTCTAGAATCTTCTCTTCCAGTTCAGTTGATACCCAATGTTCTTAATAATAAATAATGGTAGGTAACACTCAGTGTAAGTGTGTACTATGGCCGGACACTTATGTACTTTATCAAATCACTTAATCCTCACAACAATTCTATGAGATAAGTGCTTATTATTATTCCCCTTTTACATTTAGGGAAACTGAACCAAAAGTCGCATAGCTAGTATGTGGCAGAGCTGGGATTTGAGCTAATATTATCTGGCTCCAAACGCCGTGCTGATAGCTGTTGTACTAAACTGCTTCTTACGCTGTTTCACTGCCTCAGGACACTTAACGTCGTGGCCACATTGACTGTAAAGGGAGTGTTGGATGTTAAATGATACTCAAGAGCATGTCTCCTCTCTTGATTGCTCTTCTTGTACTTATTAATCATTTTAGTCCATATAATGGTTATTTTTCTTTAGTCAGCTACCTGACAGGACTAATAAACTTGATCTCCGTAGGGTTTTATTTGCTTCTTGGGAGTACATTTACCAATGTTAAATGCCTTTTCTGTTTTGCTCCTAATTCCAGAAATGCTGCAGTCTCTTGCCCAGCGCCCGGCTCCAGCAAACACCAATCGGGAGCGGCGGCCTCGTTACCAACATCCAAAGGGAGCGCCTAATGCAGATCTAATCTTTAAGACTGGTGGGAGGTAGGACGGTCTCTCTTATTTCTGCCTTAGCTATTTTTCATGGTGTCCATGTGAGCAAATTAGATAGTTCTGGATTATACCTAATGATCAAGGCCCAATGATTAGCAAAATAGAAAAGTGTTTGAGTTGTAGATATTTGAGTAAAGAAAACCTGTTTATAAATATGTTTGTTTCTTTGTTTGTTTGTTTTTTAATCTTAATTTCAGCCACACCAATCTTGGCTTTTACTTTTTCTGAGTGGGCTTCTTTGGATTTTTTAGTTTCCTCTTTTGAGGACGGACTAGTTAACAGATTAGTTTGAGAGAAGTCACAGGCTTTTTGTTAGAATCTCTCAAGCCAGTGTTATGTAATCATAGTGTTTACAAAAACTCAAAACCTGTTACTAGACTTTCAGTCATGCAGATTGAGTTTGTTTTGAGGTATTTTGTTTGTTTGTTTTTAAATTATAAAATATCCTGCTGGGATCTATGCCAGTTCTTCTTAAACTTGAGTTGCTTAATGTGAAATAATTAAAACTCTGGAAGGTATTTCATATAGAAGATATTGCCTAAGACCTCACTCATCTTGTTTTTAAAGTTGTTGAAAGTTTTGCTGGGATCTGATCTAAAGACCCGTACCTATCAACTTTGTTTTCTGTCTTGTGTTTGGGTTATTATCAAAAGTGACATAGGCTTTGTGCTCTTACTGGTCTTCCTTGGGGTATTTAGACTGAGGCTCTACAGCAGCCCTCAAATGTTGTCACCTTGTTGTTGGAGACAGGCGAGCAGGTGTAGAAAAGAGTGCTGGGGTAGAGAAATGGTCCACTGAGGAGAGTAGTAGCATTGGAGAAAACACAGATGTTCCAGCCTGTGTCTTCACTCACTAAGTATATTCGTGTTCCTGGTAACATTTTTCTTTGAACTGTATGTTCAGACAACTCTAATCAAATTGCAATTTAGGAAATTGGTTTGTCATTGACAGTTTAGGGATCTGTTTTTTAACAGCTATTGAGTGTAATTTTTTTTTTAGAAATGCACGTTACAAATGATGTACAATAGGCATAAGATATTAGGTTATTTTAAATTACCCAACCTTCATTAAAGTCCTTTAATACCTTTTATTGTGCTAAGACGTGGAACCGGCTAAGTTAAGAAAAAGGCCATGGAAATTTTAGTTTTCTCCTTTTACATTTTCTTAGAGTAGCTTTAAACATATACCATTGTGTTCTTGGTAATGTCTGCTCCCTCTTTCTTATCTTGATATTTTTCATCAACTTCACTGGCCATATTGCAGCCTAACATCTCTGAACAGCATTGTTTCTATTAATCCCTAATCCTTTCTCAGTTTAGATATTGTAACAGTAGCATCATTTCCTAATTTTTCAATGTTTGGGTGACTTTACAGAATCAATAAATGTGACATTTGCTACATAATTACTATTTGCAGTAGGATTTGCTCCCCTCAGCTTACATTTCATCCAGCACCTTCCATGGGTTCAGTCCTGCACTATGGAAAATTCAGAAGTAGAAGACAGAGCCTTTACTCTCAGGTTTATAGTCCAGTTGAGAAACCAGGTCCAGGTACTTGACAGCTAATTCTGCCCTAGTCATGTATTTATTTTAAAAATCATTGATGGAGAGTCTAAGCACCAAGCATTTCTCAAGGAGTATGGAATAAAAATATGGGAAAGCAGATGTATCAACTTAAACATGCTGCTATAGTTGTGTATATGAACACAGAGATGTGCCTTTCTTAGTTTGCTACCAGTTACTCAGTCGTTTTTCAAAGTTCTTTGTTACCTTTCTGATTTCCTTCCCTCCCTCCAGCCCTGCAGGCAGCCAGACTTGGAACTGGCCACGCTGGCTCTCTCTCACCTCGCACTCACTTCGCATCTGCCTTCCTGCCCCTTCCCTGACACCTTGGCCTTGGCCCGGCCGCCTCAGTGCTCCGTTCAGCCATCTGGGTGGCTGTCTTGGAGCGCTCTGCACATGGGCCCCCCTCTTCTGTCAGCACACTCTCTTCCCGTGACCTCTGCGGCTCTGCTGCCCTTTCTGGTCTTCTTCCCTGCCTGCCTCCTCTGCTTGTCTCCTGACTCTGGGGTGGCCTTGCCTCCTCCTGGAAACACCCGTGCCCCTCAGGCTGGTCCTTGGCCCCTCGCTTACGCCAAGCGCTCTCGCAGGTGTCCCCTCCCGTGGCTCCATTACCAGCCGGGTCTCCAGCCCAAGCCTCCACTCTGGTTTCTGACCGTGCACCTGCTGTCTTCTGAACAACCACCTAGACGTCTCCCGGGAACTTCGACTTCAGCGTATCCCTGCCCCATCCTCTCCCCTCCTCTGTTCTCTAGCCCAGTGAACGGAAGCTCTGCCCTCGCAGTTGTCCAAACTAGAAAAGGAGGTTTTGTTTTTGACTCTTCCTCTGCATCAGTCTCTCTGTGTAGTTAATTAACAAATACCCTGATTCTACTGGTAAATGGCTTTCTCACACTGGCCCTGTTTATCCCATCTCTGCCATGGAGATTCTAGATCAAGCTACTGTCACCTCTCATCTGGATTACTGCCTGCAACCTCCAGATATGCTTCTCAGTCTCCAATTTCAACCCCTTCCAATGCATCCTCTCTGCTCTCCCCACAGTATTCTTTCTTAAGTGCAAACCTGCCATCTGACCAGGAGTGAGTTCTTGTGCTTAAACCCTTCAGTGGCTCCTCGTGGCTTGTGGGATAAAAGTCCTAGCTCCTCACTTGGTTAACACGACCTTGCATGATGGGGGTGCACTCCCCTTACTGGCTTTACCTCTTGC
Organism: Neophocaena asiaeorientalis asiaeorientalis; assembly: GCF_003031525.2. Classification (NCBI taxonomy): domain Eukaryota; kingdom Metazoa; phylum Chordata; class Mammalia; order Artiodactyla; family Phocoenidae; genus Neophocaena; species Neophocaena asiaeorientalis. The sequence goes on from NW_020185322.1 coordinate 1,233,963, forward strand.
TATTTTTTCCCCTACTTCCACCCAGCTGGCCTTTTAGCTCTTCTAGTTATGCCCTTTTTTGCCTCCCTCTGTTTGGAACCCTTTCGGGCTCTTCCCCAGATAACTCCTGCTCCTCCGTCAGATCTCCCCTTGAAACTCGGGAGCCTGACCTTGCTGCCCTGGCTCACTGTGCTTCCCCAGACCTTGTTGTGCTTCGTCACCTGCTAGCTTGTGTCCATCCCCCAGGAGATTGAAGACTCAGGGCAGACATGAAGCCTTGTCTTGCTTTCCGTTATATCTCCTCCATAGGTCTTGGTGCCTGGCACATAGTAGATGCCCAGTAAATATTTGTTGAATGGACAGAGGGACTTCAAAAAAATCTATGCTTAGTCATTTAACAAACTTTCTCCCTGTGTCATGCTCCCTAGCACCCTCATTCCCTTTTGTTTTCCTGATTTTGTGAGACTCCCACCTCTTGAGCTACTTGGCTTTACCTATTTTAAATCTCTTCCTCAAATAATGACTTGGGAAAAGGAAATCCTAACTTGTCCAACACTCTTGAAAATGGCCCTCTGTAAAGTCTTATGGTTTTATAGTCTTCTCAAAGCCAGTGCTCTTAAAATGCAGGTTCAGATGAACATTGTAGAGGAACAAGCAAATGTGTAAAAGTGAGTTTTTGAAGCCTTTCAAGTACCAAATGTTCTTTGCTATTTTTTAAACTTAAGTGAAGAAATGTAGTCACGTGGAAGAACGTTAGGTGATGGGTGGTGTCTTTTGGTAGTTTGGCTCCTCTTTATTTTCTTCTATTTTTAACGCTGGGCCAGACTCAGTTGGAACCTGTGCATCTAGAGCCGTGGTCCTCGGGTGTCTGCGTGCTGAAGTCCTGTAGGAAGAGGCAGAGGGAGGTTCTGTGAGTGAGGTCTGAGAAACTGTTTTCAATTTGACTCTTAACTTGGCTAGTACTTTTTTTTAAAAGTTATTAAATTGTTGACATTATATGTCAGATAAAGGGAAATTTACTTGGAAACTGGTTATTAAAGCAGTTTTAAGTTTTTATTACCTGTAGATTTTGATAAGGCTCCCAGACATTAATTATAATGATTTTTATATTTTATAATCAGGATTGAAATAGGGCTGTAAGTTAAAATTTCAGTCCTTCTCCCTGGGCAGGAATGCTCTAAGAAGGAGTAAGCCTTTGCTTATAATGAGTTAAAATGGCAGTAGCACTCTAGGTAATACAGTTACCAAGGTGTTCTGTAGTGCAGGACAGGGTTGCTTTCTACCCTGTGAGTGCTGAATAAACTGTGAAACTCAGCATCTTTGGCAAGTGTTAATACTAATATGGTTTATATGCTATAAATTTGTGTGGGTTATACCAGCGCTCCTCAAACTTTAAAATACCTATTTTAACCATCCTGACTCTTGTTAAACTGCTGGTTCTGATTAGTTTCTAACAAGCTCCCAGGTGATGTCAAAGCTGCTGGAGTGTGGACCACACTCTGAGTAGCAAGGGGTTATAATAAGTGTGTCTTATTTATCAAAGACTGTGAACGCTTTTCCTGTCATTCATTGCATTTATCTAAAGTATTCTGTTTTAGACCATTGCTTTGTCTTGACATCAGGGGAGAGACTGTTTCTTTCTCTCAGAGAATACTTCTACTGACCTTTTCCCATTCAGTTCAGTTCTGCACGACTTAACGGATGTATCCAGCTGAAGATAGACTTTTCTGTATTTGCATTTTATTCTTTGAAAGTTTCTTGCTAATGCAACTTGCCTTGTGAGAGACAACCTGTATGAGTTTGCTAGAGCTGCCAAAAGAAAGCATGATAAACTTTGTGACTTAAACAACAGAATGGTTTACCTCACACTTCTGGAGGCCGAAATCCAGGGTGAGGGCCGGGTTGGTTCCTTCTGAGGCTGAGAGGAGAATCCGCTCCAGGCTCCCTCCTGGCTTCTGGTGCTTTGCCAGCAATCTTTGGCATCCCCTGGCTTCCACAGCACCATCTGACCCATGTCTTCATCGTCACGTGGCGTTCTCCCAGGGTGTTTGTGTCTGGGTTTCCTCCTGTTATGATCAGGAGCCCATCCTACTTCAGTCTGGCCTCGTCTTAACAAATTACATCTGCAGTGACCCTGTCTTCAAATAAGGTCACATTCTGAGGTACTGCGGTTAGACTTCAACGTGTGAATTTGGAGGGTACACCGTTCAGCCATGACACAAACCATGAATTTTCAGCATCTTAGAAAGTAGTTACAGGAGAGCTACTGGGACCACCCCCTTCTGATCAGCATCAGAATTGCTCTTTTTAGTGCTCCTCCGCCCCCTGTTGTTTCTTAGTTCAGTAGGAGTTTGTGTGCTCTTTAAAAAGCACTGACTTGTCTGCAGACATCAGTGAATAGTGGCTGGGGCCTTTTTTAGGGGCCTTTTCTTGCTGGAGGGTCGTCCTCAGTCCTGGTTCTTTAACATTGCCCTGTTTGTGCCTCTAGGAGACGTTGATCCAGCAGCACGTGTCATTTCATTAGGTCCTGTATCTGATGTTGTGGATAGTGGAGTCCTCCAGCAATTGAATGAGAGCAGTGGACACATCTCAGCATGTCGGTCTAGAGAGTTGCGAATCTAAACCTGGGACAGGCTGGGGCCATGAGGCAGAAACAGCAGCCTCTGCCAACACCGGAACAAGCCGACGCTTCCAGATAAGGCAGAAAAGGCCTTTTGTAATGGAAATCACGTGAGGGTTCATCTTCTCTTGAGAATGCAGTCAAGAAATGAGATGGTTGACTTGATTCCTGAGCAGTTACACCAAGAAGAGCGTCAGTGAGATGATTGAGCCGAAGAAGAAACGGTTGTAATGGTAATGGTATGGGGAAAATGAACTTGAGTTTAAACTTGATTTGAGTTACAGTGTCTCTGAACTGAACATCCCAAGTTGGAAGAAGATACATTTGGGGGCTCCAGGACTATAGTAGCAAAGTATAGAGCAAGCAGTAAAATCTTCTAGTGAAAACTTACATGCAGGACAACAAAATGATGAAAGATATCCAAATACCAGATAATCCACCAGGAAGGCTTTTGTTTAGGAATTTGTTTAAAGAGGAACAAGGGATGAGGGAGAAAAATCAGTTTTACCCATCAGAGTCAGTAATGTAACATTGCCTACTAGGGTAAAAAGAAAATGTGAAGACGATTAGTGTACAAAGCATGTACCCAGATGGCTTAGGGGAGTCTGACACCAGCCTAAGAACAGGGATAGTTGAGCCCATTGTAAGTATCATTGAAAACAGACAGCGTGCCAGGCAGATGTCACAGAAGATGGACGAAGGACAGCGAGAAGGGGATCCGGAGATTTTGTTGACCTTCATGGGTTTACAGCCTCTGTCTCTAAACAAAGTATGGAAACAGTAGAGCTTTTATTTTGCTTTTGTTTTTCTTTTGTTTTGTTTTGTTTTCCCCCCACTAAGTAGAAATGAACATTCTTAGTCTGTTTCTGGCAATCCGTTAATTTATTAGGATAGTTGTCTTTTGTTTGCTTTCCAATAGGCATAGTAAATTTAGTTGAAGAGCACATCTGTATGCTACAACTTGATTACATCTTTTTTTCTAGCTATTTTGCATTTTTTCTTTTACCATGTTTCAGTTTCTGCATGTAGAATTAAATAAGAAACAAAACTTGTAAAGTTGTAACATTTCACATGGAAATGCTGCCCGATCTTCACCAGCTTCAGAAATCTGACCTTTGCCGATGCTGCAATAAAGTGTTGTAATTTAGATTTGGTGTGGTTGTGTTTTATTTGGTTTGGGTTTTGGAAACCTATTAAATGGGTAAATCAGTATCTTCCACAGTCATCACTATTCTTTATAAAATAGTCTCAGAGACGATTTCTTTAGCATTTCACTAGTATTGTTGCTCTCCCTTTAGCATCTGTTACTTGCATTGTTTTCCTGGGTTCCTGAGTTAGTTACCTTTGGGGTCAGTACAAAAAGTAGCCAGTGGAGTCCAATAGAATAAACACTTTTAGAACAGGCTTGAAGCTGGTTATGATGGAAAATGCTGGTACAGCGCAGTCTAGCCTGGGGTGGTGTTTATGATCTTACCCACGTGTGTGCCGCAGGGCTGATAAACGCCTCTGTAAGGCAGGTGGTTCAGAAGGGAATTGCGAGAACCATCGTTTTCAATTTCTTTCCAGGTGTTTATTCCAAGGCTGGCTGAGACAAATCCAGAAGGCATGAAGGAAGTTTCAAATCTCGATTTAATTCTCTTAACCCTATTTTCCAACCCTCATCGCCATCTTCCTTGCTGACCTGTGTACTATTTCTTGCTATTCGGCGTTGAGGAAAATGGTTTACAAGTTTCGTCACGTTTATATTGTTTCCAAGTTTAAATTGTTAGAGGGAACCAGGGGTAATTCTGTTGTGTATCATGCACAAGGCAGAGAATATCTGAAAATCAGCTGTGATAATTCACCTTCATTCACTTTTCATCTTTCATCTAGAATAAACAAGGTCACTAGCAGGTGTAACCATAAAGAAAGTAGACCAAATAAGATGGTGTGCAGCACTGTGCTTTATTCCGTTAGATTTCTGTAGCAGAGATAGGTTACTGGTGATTAGTGACACGTAAGATAGGTTCTGTTTTAACCACCAAGGAGCTTGCTTATATTTAAAAACATAAATAAGGGGGAAAGCCTGCTGGATTTTGGAGAAGACTGATTCTCATAGGTGGTCAGTCTTTTGGCCTCTTTCCCCCACCTTGTGATCCACCAAAGGTAAGCAAAGATGTGAACAAACCTGATGTTTGCTGTCAGACTTCTCCCTTTGATCCTTTGATGCCTTTTGGGGGAACAAATAAGCTGAGAAGGCCTCTGGGCAGCGCAAGGGTCACTCTCCCAGCGAGTCTCTGCACTTGCCTACAAGAGCCGCCCAGGCCCTGTGAGCTCATACCCCATAGAGTACCTGACCTGTGTGAGACCCGGGGGCTGGACAGATAGCACACAGCAGCTGGAAGAGCCCAACAAGGAGCCAGACTAGAAAAGGCAAACCACATAAGCAGGACACGGCAATACCAAAGGGGAGAGCATGGCACAGGACCCCGAGAGACCTGGTTAGGTAGTAATCCTGGAACACGTAGAATGTTAGTCCTGGAAGAAACACTCATTATGCAGATGGGGAGTCATCCTGAGCAGTGCGGTGACTTAACTTTCAGCGTAGTGAGATCAGTCATTGGCGGTATCAGAATTTTTGTGATTAGCAGAAATAACTTGTTGTAGAAAGGAAATAGGCCCAGAGTGGTGAGGCCAACAGCAAAGAGACCTCAGATTTCCTAATAACTCCAGCCATATCATAGAATATCTTTGGAATACTCATAATGGAAAACCTGGGATAATTTTTTTTTAAGACAAAATATCTTCTTATAAAAGGCAGAGATGAAATGTATTTCAGGTTCCCTTCTAAAATGGTTTTAAAATTTTGTGTTCTTGGACGGGGGTGGGGGGTAAACCTCCAGCTATTCAGAAGCCTCTTTCATTTAGTTGCAAATGAAAGAGACCCAATTTGAATTCACTTAAACTCACAGGAGACTATTGTAAGGATCCTAAAGTTTGAAACCAACATGAGAATATTGTTGGGCTTTAAAGATACCTAAATGCAACCAGAATCCTCCAGTGTGTGTGCTTTCTGCTCCTTGTAGTCTGCTCAGGTGTGCCATAACAGAATACCACAAAGCAGCAGCTTAAACAGCAGACACTTATTCCTCACAGTTCTGGAGGCTGGAAGCCCAAGCACTGCTTCTGGTGAGGCTTCTCTTCTTTGGCTTGTAGCCGGCACCCTCACATGGCCTTTATTCTGCATCCCTGGTGTCTCTTCCTCATAAGGACACCAGTCTTATTGGATTAGGGCCCCACCCTTCTGACCCCATTTAACCTTAGTTACCTCCTTAAAGGCTCCATCTTCAAATACAGTTACATGGGGGCTTGGGCCTTCAACCTATGAATTTTGAGGGGAGGCACACAATTCAGTCCATAGCACTCATTGTAAACTTGGCTGCCAATAGCTCCTGAGTTTTAAATCTTGCAGCTACAGAAACAACTTGATAGACAGTGCAGCCAATTCTGCATACCCACAGATCTGCTGGTCCATCCTTGGATCTGTGGTCAAGGGGGCAGGTTCTGTGAAACCATAGCCGCTCAAGCAGGAGCCTTAAGAATTACCTGGTGGGGGGGGGGCACTTCCTACACTCAGTTATCCATAATTGGGGTTCTCAGATTTTAAACATGAGGTTTTCCACATAGCTATACATTTATTTCTAAAGTTTGGGTTTTAAAGAACTCCAAATGTTTTATCTGTACAACCTCTCATTAAAACATCTCTTTCACTCTGTGTGGCTGGCACCAGGGTATAGCTGCCCCACCTCTGTCTAGTGCTCTTCCCTAGACTTGTTCTGAATGAAAACAGAATGGAGGTGGAATCAATTTTAAAATATTTAGCATGCTATATAAGTAAAATCATGTTTTTGGCATTCTTATTTAAATGCAATTTTTTTTTTAAACCTTTGGACAAAGTACAAGGGACAGTCAGCCATCTTCTGTTATCTCAGTAGAAATTCTTCTTTCTGGAGGAGTAACTTTGGAAATTGTTGGATTATTACTCAAATGTTTGTTTCCTTGGAAGCGGTTCTAGTTTTATAGTTATTGGGGAAAGCATTTCAAATTCTGCTGAGTGTGTGCGTGTATGGTGTACAAGTGCTCATGCTGTTACCCTGTCTTTGGTTTCCTATTGATACTGTATAGTCAGTCTGATGAGATTCATGGATTTAAACATTTAGATGAATACTTGGCGACCAGGAGAAGGGAAAGATTGATTGACCCCATTCTGTATACCAGGCACTGGGGATACAGAGGTGGGGAAAGAATCACTGCCCCCGTGGGACTGATGTTCTAGTAGGGGAGACAGACAAGAAATGTGAAAAATTCCGTGAAATTAAGTGATGGTATCTGTAAAGTGCTTAGCTCATCACGTGGCATATAGGAAGGGTCCATCTGACGGTGGCTAGTGTTACTATGACACCTTTGCATATGCCGTTTCCTTTGCCAGAAATGTCCTCTCCTTACTGCCTGGCTGTGCTACTGGCCTTCCAAGATGTAGTTCAAGCTTCGCCTCCTCTAGGAAACCTTGCTGTCCCCTCATCCCTGATTTAATTTAGATGCTTTCCTTGAGCTTCATCAAAGGGACCTCTGCCTGCCCACCTGCCCCTGGCAGGGGGATGAGGTTAATTGGAGGGTGGTGCTCAGCGACTGTTCTGCAAGAGGCATGCGGAGCCCCTTGATAGGAGTACCAGGCTAGGACTGGGGGACCCTGTGAGGTGCTCAACATGTGCTTCCCCTGAACTACGGGAATTCTCAGGGAATTTGCTCCACCTCAGGAAGTGTGTGTGGCCACGTTCCCAAACACCTCCCCTGCCAGGTCTGCAACAGGACTTCCGTGCTCGAAGGTGGGATTTTTTGCCAGGCTTCTTTGAGGGGGCATCGGCAATGGAGAAGAAGCAGACAGAGCAGAGCAGGCAGCGGATTTGAAAAGAGAAAACAGAGTTGTCCTCAGCTTAATCAGGTTGACCACCTGCTTGTGTGTGTAGCAGAAGGGCACTTAGGGCTGGTTCACTATGACTTCTGTGTACAAGGGGGCCACTGACTGAACACCGAGCCTAGGAAGGATTGTAAGGAATGGCCCAAATCCCCCAGTAATTTATAATCTTGTTCTAAGCCACGCACAGAATGTGCAGCCTCCCATGTCGGCCCGGGGCCATCATGGCGCTGCCCCTGCCTTGATTCTGGTGAGGTGGGGGGCGCTGGCGGGGGAGCCACACAGAGCGACCCAGGGTTCTGCTCCTGCCACTTCTTGGGTAAGTTTCTTAACCGAAGCCTCACTGATGTCATTTGTGCAATGAGAATCAGATGATGAATTTTCCAGGGTGGTCGTGAATGTAAAGCATTCACTCAACACCTACCACGTGCTAGGCTGACGTCCCCGTGACACACAAGGCAAATCCTGCTTCTATGGAGTTTCCGTTCTTGGAGGGAGAGACACATAGGAATGAAAAATTAAGAAAAATATCAAAATGAGAGAAGCTGAGATGGATACTGCAATGCCGAAGGCCCTTTTCTGGGATGGGCTTAGCTGTAGGCGCAGGAGGGGGCCTGCGGAAGCCCACGTGAAAGGGCTGATGCAGCAGGAGCAGGAAGGCCTGGCATCCTTGGCCCAAGTCAGGACAACCCAAGGGCCAGTCCAGCTGTCGTTAAGCCCACATCACAGCCGCCTTGCCCCTCTGCCCGTCTTGCCAGCTCCCCTCCACGGCAGTTGGTCCCAAGCGTGCTCCCTAATGAACATCGCGTGCTCTAACCTCCTTCCCAGGCTCTGCTTTCCTGAGACCCGACTGCAGCCCAAGTGCTGTGCAGGGAGAGGTGCCGTGACTGGTGGCCCCTCGAGATTGACCCCCCCAGATGGCAAGGATCAGCCCCTGGAAGATACACATTCCAGACAAGAGGTCAGAGAGGGAGGAACGAGCATGGCTTTCATGAGGAACGGAAGGAAAAACCAGTGAGAGGTGGACGCAGAGCTTTGAGAGGCAGGGCCCGTATCAGAGAGGACTTGTAAGCCAGAGGGACGCGTGGATTTTCTTCTGGGTGTGATACGAGTGATTTGCTCTGACTGTACAGGATCATCTGGCTGCTGAGTGGAGGTCAGACTGTAGGGGCTAAAGTAGAACTGGGGGGACCTGGGAGCAGGGTATGGCCAGGGCCTGGCCAAGAGACGATGGGGTGGTGGCAGAAAGAGGGGGCAGATTTCCCAAGTAGAGGGGAGAGGGCTGCATGATGGGTAGGTGTGGGAGAGGGTAGGATGTCCTGGCCTGCACGGTTGTGGTGGTGGGGCCTGGG
>NW_020185322.1:1242971-1357597 GCF_003031525.2 Neophocaena asiaeorientalis asiaeorientalis
CGGGCCTCCTCGGTGGTGGTGGTGGGGCCTGGGAGGGAGGGAGGGAGGGAGTGGGTGCAGCCCATCCCCAGGTGCTGTCATTCACGGAGCGGGAGCTGCAGTCAGGCTCCCACCCGCCTCCCTTCGAGGGTTTGCATGATGTTTTCACAGGCTGCCAGGGAAAACGGCCACTGCCAAATGCACCTGGTTTCTGGAGACTTCCTCGTCTGCAGGTGGGCAGGCAAAGGTCTCGGCCAGAGAGCTGAGACCGTGACATTGCCCTGGGCAAGTGGAAGGGGGCCCTGGGGCCTCTTCTCCAGGAGTGCTGTCCAGCTGTGCTTTTGGAGCGCAGGCCCTGGGCCTGGACCGGGTGAGGAGCAAGGGGACCCTCCCGCCGGCCCCGTGCACACTGGTGGGCCGACTGTAAACGGTTGTCTCTCTGTTCTGCCTGACCTGGATTTTCCTTTCCTTTTTTTTTTTTTTTAAATCTGACTTTTGTTTGTTTGCTTTGCATTGTTTCTGAGAGACTCTACAGAGAGACCCAAGGCACCCGGGCTGGTGGCTGCACACCCAGATCAGGCTGGGGCTGCCCGGCCGCAGCCTCCCCTTGGCCCTCCCAGAGGCCCGGGCCTCCTTCTGCAAACCCCCAGCTTCCCAAAGCCTCAGCACCAGGCAGACCTCACCCACCTGGGGCCTCTCTTTCCCTCCTCCGCCCCCTGCTGTAGGAACTGGGAGACGCCATTGGCCCGTACGGCCCCCCTCAGGAGGAAGCCATCTGGTCACTCCCTCGGGAGCGGGAGCGGTGGAGGGTGGGAGAGAAGATCTGTGTATTTAGGGCCCTAGAGCCAGCAACGTGTGACTTTGGTGTCCCGCCCCTTCCATGGTCCACTGGGGTTTCTGCACCAGCTCCCGTGGTGTTCCGTGCCTGCTGCTCTAACCTGCAAACAAGCACAGAGAGCCAGTGCATGAAAGCCAGGTCACCCTGGGTGTTACGGGGAGAGGAATTCTAAAATAACTACAGAATCCCTAATCGCATTTTACTTTTTAAAAACTTTTTATCTAGAAATAATTACAGACTCACCAGAGGTTGCAAAAATAGTCGAGCCCTGCAAACCCTGGGTCCAGCTTCCCCCAGGGGGGCATCTTATATGATGATAGTACAATATCAAAACCAGGAAACCGACATTGGTTCAATACTGGTAACTAGACTATAGACCTCATTCAGTTTCCACAAGTTTTTACACATGCACGTGTGTGTGTGTTTCTACAGAATGGGATTCCATGTGTAGATTTGTGTAACTCCACCACCATCAAGATACAGAAATGTTCCAGCACCACAAAGGAACTCCTTCCTGTGTGCTACTCCTTGACCCCTGGTGTATTAGTGTTCTTCAGAGAAACAGAACCAAAAGGATAAAAAGAGATGTATATGGGGATATTTTATAATAGGAGTAGGCTCATGTAATTATGGAGGCCAAGATATCTCACGGTCTGCCATCTGCAAACTGGAGAAGCAGGAAAGTCAGTTCTTCAGTTCATCCCAAGTCTGAAGGCCTGAGACTCACTCTTGAGCCAGAAGGCGAGAACCAGGGGCACCCATGTCTGGGGTCAAGAGAAGGACGTCCCAGCTCGAGCAGAGAGAGCAGGCGCCCCTTCATCCACCTTGTTCTCTTCACGCCCTCTGTGGACTGGCAGATGCCCACCCACATGTGTGAGGAGGATCTTTACTCAGTCCACTGATTCAAATGTTCATCTCTTCTGGAGACACCCTCACAGACACACCCAGAAATAATGTCACACCAACAACCTGGGCATCCCGTAGCCCAGTCAAGTTGACACATAAAATTAGTCATCATACCTGGAAATAACTAACCTGGTTTCATCTGTATAGTTTTGTCATTTTGAGAGTGTTATATAAATGAAACTGCACAGTATGGATCAATGATGGATTTATGATGCCCTTGAGATCCATCCAAGTCGGTGCATGTGGTTCCTTCTTATTGATGAATGGTACCCCAGTGTATGGATGTCCCAGAGTTTAAACACTTACCCACTGAAGGACATTTAGGTTGTGCCCAGTTTGAGGCTATTCTGAATAAATCTTCTATGAATACTTCTGTACAAGTTTTTTAAAAATTTTGGTAAATTACACATAAAACTTACCACTGTAACCATTTTTAAGTGTATAATTTAGCATGTGTACAGGTTTTTGTATGGACGTAAGTTTTCACTTCTCTGGGATAAATGCCTAAGAGTATAATTGCTGGATCATGTGGTAAGTGCATGTTTAGTTTTTTAAGAAACAGCTGCCGAACTATTTTCTGGAGTGACTATACGATTGTCTGTAGCAATGTAGGGGAGATCCAGTTGCTCCACACTGCTGCCAGCATTTGGTCTTATCACTGTTATTATTTTTTTTTTATTTTACCTGCTATAATCAGTGTGTACTGGTATCTCCTTGTTATGATTTGCGTTTCCCTAATGGCTAATGATGGTAAGCACCTTTTTATGTGCTTGTTTGCCATTCATAGATCCTCTTTGGTGAAATGTCTGTTCATGTCTTCTGCCTTTCTAATTTAATTAGAAGCAGGGCCAAACGTTTGTGTATTTATTGCATTTGTGTTTTCGAGTTTTGAGAATTCTTTAAATTCTTTTACAGATTCCAGATATAAGTCAGATATGTGGTTTCCAAATAATTTTTCCCAATCTGTAGCATGCCTTCCATCCTTTTAAAGGGGTCTTTTGCTCAGCAAATTTTCAAATTTTGATGAAGTCCAACTTATCTTTTTTTTTCCATAAATGATTCTTTTGTTATCATGTCTGATTACTCTTTGTCTAGCCCTAGATATCAAAGATTTTATGTTGTCCTTCTTTCCTAAAAGTTTAATTGTTGTATGTTTTACATTAGATCCATGATCCATTTTGAGTTAATTTTGGTGTAAGGTGTGAGGTTTAGGAATTTTTTTAGCCTATGGATGATCAATTGCTCCAGTGCCGTTTGTTGGACAGGCTGTCATTCTCTATTGGGTAGCTTTTGCACCTTTGTCAGGAAAACCACAGAACCTACCGCGTGGGTCTATTTCTGGGTTCTCTATTCTGTTCCATTGATCTCTGGGTCTGTCGCTTCACTAATACCACACTGTATTACTGTTTGGTGAGCTCTGTGGTAAGGCTTGATATCAGGTAGAGTGATTTCCACCCACTTTATTCTTTGTCAAGCTTGTTAGCTAATCTAGTTCCTCTGCATATAAATTTTAGAATAAGCTTGTCTCTGTCTACAAAAATATCTTGCTGGGATTTCCATAGGAATTGGCGTTATTATTTTTGAGCTACTGTGAATAGAATTGTTCTCGTAATATCGTTTTCAGATTGTTTATTGCTAATATCTAGAAACACAGTCTATTTTTTTTACACTGGTCTGGTATCCTGTGATGTTGTTTGACCCAATTGGTTCTAGTAGCTGTTTAGTGGATTCCTTAGGATTTTCCTTATACAGGATCATGTCATCTGCAAATACAGTTTAACTTCTTGCTTTCCAATCTGGATGTCTTTTCTTTTTCTTACCTGATTGCACTGTCTAGAATCTCCGATACAGTAACCAGTAGAAGTGGTGGGAGCGGACATCCTTGCCTCATCTTAGGAGAAAGCATTCTGTTTTTAACCATGTAATATAATACAGAGAGCACCACATACTGGCCAAGTACCAGGGTCCTGAGAAGGGGGGGGGTGGGGGGGTGAGGACATCTGCTTCCCAGGGAGAGGGGTTGGGAGGAAGATGAGCTCACCGAGGTCAGGAAGTCTGTGAGTTTGTCCCAACATTCCAGTACGGGAACTGACAGCTGAAGAGGACGGACTCAGCACTGCTGATGCTGTTGCAGGCTTAGCTATGCTTCCCTGACAAGGTCGACCTCCTCTCCCTCCCCACCACGCCCGTGAATGAGACAGCCAGACGGCCTCTAAGGGTCCTGTGCCCTCACAGGCTGCATCTCACTCCCCGTCACTCCAGGGGGGCAGGGGCAGGCAAACTGAGAGGCTCCCAGATGTTCCAGGGAAGAAAGGTAGGACCAAGCACCTGAAACTCTTGCCCCAGTGGGGATCCTGTGGACCTTCTTCCCATATTAGGAACCTGACCTTCATTAATCCATTCACTTAGTTAATGCATTTGTCTGATACCTGCTAGGTGCAAGACATCTTTTGAGTCGTGGCATGGGATGAAATAGACTAACAAGGTCCTTATTCACCAGACACTTATAATTTACAACAGAGGGATGAGTCTCAAATGCTTATACTTTAGAAACAATGTGATCCCTGGGATGGGAGAGGCATAAACAAGTGCTGTGGTCTTTCGGAGAAAGGAAACAGTGTGTGTGTGTGTGTGTGTGTGTGTGTGTGTGTGTGTGTGTGTGTGTGTGTGGTTAAGGCAAGTGGGATGGGGGTTGTTACCAGTAAGGGGGGCATAGGCAAGCTGAACCCTAAATGATGTAAAGGATTTTGACAGATGACTGGCAGCAGCTTTGGGGACACCCTAGAGCTGAAAACTCTCATATGCGCATGACTCGCCTGAGGTCTTGTGAAAATTCCGATTCTGATTCCATGGGTCTGGGAAAAGACTTGAGAGTTCTGACAAGCTCTCAGGTGAGGCTGATGCATGGGTCAGAGGGTCACCCTGAGTCGCAAGAGTGTAGAGAACGTCTGATATGATTTGGCTGGAGAACAGTGGGAGGGAAGGAGAGCAGAACTGGAAAAGTAGGTGGGGGCCAGATTCCAGGCTGAGGAGTTTGAACTGTATTTGGCAGGCAGTGCACAACCTCTGAAGGTATTTGGGTCATGAAATGAACCAAGCTGGCTGTTAGGAAGATTAGCCCGGAAATTACTCAGTGGAGAGATGGAGCGGGGGCAACTAGAGGGACAGTGATTTGTCATACACCCATGTATCCATCCACCCACCCACCCGTCCATCTATCCACCCATCTACGCATCTACTCAACATCTGTCTGCCATCTGCTTACATTTGTTAGATGCATATTGTTCTCCAGACCCTGGGGAAGGATGGAGAAGACCCGGTTTCCCCCTGCAGGGATCCCAGAGCCCAGTGGGATTGCTGAACCTGTGTTATGTGTGCAGGTGCTATGGGAGCACAGAAGAAGTGGGTGGGTGAGGGGCTTCATGAGGAGGGGACCCTTGAGAGCTTTTGAAGAGCAGTGGGAGTTACTTGGATAAAGAAGAGTCCAGTTGGACTCCCCCGGTTAGAGGGAGCCACTCAAGCAAAAGCCGGAGGCGGGCAGCATGTGGTGCTTGTGTCTCACGGCTGTGAGCCTGGGGCTGATGGGATGTGGTGTTCAGCCAGCGGAGGCTCCAGAGGTGCAGTGGGGTCCCTGGCCACCAAATAATAGGGACTAGCTTTGGTTATGATGGGACTAGTTCTGAGATGGCTCTCAGAGCTGATCGGAAGGTTGAAGAACCAGCTTAGGCAGGTATCCAAGGTCAGGCTGTGTCTCCCCACCTCTCTGAGGATTGTCTCCCAATGGGTAGGGTGTGGTCAGCCATAGCACAGGGCCCACTCTCGGAGGCCGTGACTGTGACTGGAGTCTGTAGATGCTTATGTGCCCAGGCACCGTGCTCAGAGCTTTCTTTACACAGGCCAGTAGCCCTGGGAAGGGTCCCCTCTGTAAGGACAAGGAAACAAGGCTTGAAGAGGTTGGTGGCTTGCCTGAGGTCACCCAGCTAATGGGGCCTGGATGAAGCCAAGTCGGCTGCGCTCCAGAGCCCAGAGCTGTAACCCACTGAGCAGGAGAGGGAAATGGAAGGGCCAGCCCAGTGGGGACCACCCGGGGCTCTGATGATGTGGGGAGCTGACCACAACCTCCACCAGGAGGCAGAAGAGGGGGTGCTGGGGGTGTCGCTGTGACGGGCTGGAGGAGAACCTGTGGATGTGGAGGAGAGGGTGCTAAATGGGGCCTGCAGGAGGCAGGCAGATGCTGCTATGGCTGCTCGGGCTCCAGGGATGCGAGAGGTGCTCCAGATGGCACCAAACTGAACTTGAGTCCACTTGCCTGGGGTGCAGCAGAGCCAGTCTTCACCACTGGGTTGTGGTGAAGGAAAGTACAGCCTTTGTGTCAAGACTCCAAACATGGAGAACAGGCAGCTCATGCTCAGAAGACCTGAACTCCCTGATGGCTTTCAGGGGAGGGGTT
Organism: Neophocaena asiaeorientalis asiaeorientalis; assembly: GCF_003031525.2. Lineage (NCBI taxonomy): Eukaryota > Metazoa > Chordata > Mammalia > Artiodactyla > Phocoenidae > Neophocaena > Neophocaena asiaeorientalis. The sequence goes on from NW_020185322.1 coordinate 1,249,145, forward strand.
TTAAAGGTGACATTTGGGGTGAGGGTTGCAGCTCATGGACTTTCTTCTGATTGGTTGGTGGTGGGGTAACAGAGTGATGGTTCAGGAATCTTAATCATCAACCTTCTGGTTCCAGCCAGTATGGGGTCTGCATGTTTGGCAGGGGGTGGGGGGGTGGGGGGGACTGGGTGTGTCTTAGTTTCTGCAGAACAACTTGAAGATGTGCGTCAGATTGTTATGTGTATCCCTTGAGGAGGAACTAGGACTCTGTTTCATAGCTGAACTCTTGTCATTACTTTTCTTGCTTATCTGCTTTTCCTTTGTTTCTGCATTCCCTCACTTCCCTAATTAGTAACTGCTTGAGTTTGCTCTTTGGAACTCAGGGAAGGCCTAGGAGACTAAAGCCTTTTTCTACAAACAAGAAACGGGGACATGGAGGGGTTTTTGTACCCAGGAGGGCTCCACAGGGTCCTGCTCAGTTTCACAGAGAGGTCTCAGGGCTACGGGAGCCAGAGGCCTGGCTTTAGAGCACTGTGGCCGGCTGTGGACCAAGGGAGTGTTACTTAAGATCGTAACCAGAGGATGGGTGTCTGTTAGCCAAAGGCCTTGGTTGCCTCTTTGGGCCAAAAGGCACAACCAGCAAGGTTGGGGAGGAGGTCACCAAACAGACATGGCAGTAGTGCTCGGCATAGAGGTGACCTGGAGGTGGGGATGAGGGATAGAAAAGACACCAGGAGAGGGACACTGCCAAATGAAGTCACCACCCCTACACAGACACACACACACACACTCTCTCTCTCTCTCTCTCTCTCTCTCTCCCCCTCTCTCTCTGATACCCCATCCCTTCAGCTCTTCATGGGCTCTGAGGAGCCCTCTGAGGTCTGGAGGCCTTTACTAGCGAAGAGATTGGGGTGGTGTCTGGGGGCAGGTGAAAGATGGCAAAGATCTACTCCTGAAAGAACGCTGTGGAAGCAGAAACTCACTGCCAGAGATGACATTGAAGACAGAGCCCCCGTAACCCCCAGAGGCAGGGACTGGGAGTTGCTGAGTTTCCTACTGGGGTTCCAGCCATCTTACTGACTCCAGGATGGCAGAGGGGAAGGGCCTGTCTGCCTGGGCTGCCATAACCAAGTCCCACAGACATTTGTTTCTCACAGTTCTGGAGGCTGGAAGTCTAGGGTCAAGATGTCGGCGGAGCCAGGCCCTGGTGAGGCCTCTCTCCTCGGCTTGCAGTCAGCCACCCTCTCACGGACTTTCCTGTGTGCATTTGTGGGAGTGAGAAAGGGTGCTCTAGTGTCTCTTCCTCTTCTTATAGGGATCCCAGCCCTGTTGGATCAGGGCCCCATGCTAACAACCTCATTTCACCTTGGTTACCTCCTTCAAGGCCCTATCTTCAAATAAGGTCACATTGGGGGTTATTTGGGGCCTCAACACATGAATTTAAGGGGACATAAATCATTTGTAAGAGAGCCTAAGAGACCCTCTGGTCCAGCCCCCTTATTTTAACCGATGAGGACACTGAGGCTCAGAGAGGTTAAGTGGTTTGCTCAAGGTCACACAGTTGGCTGGCAGCATAGCCAGGACCGGAAGTCAGGCCCATCATCTTCCAGATGTGTGGGGGAAGGGACAGTGTCTTCTAGCTGTTGAGGGTGTGTGGTGAGGCCTGCGGAGGTGTGCCCTCCGGTATCAGCCCTCTGTGTATGTGAGACAGGAGCAGAGGGGAATAGGCCCACCCAAAACCAGAAGGATTTAGCTCAGACCTCAGAAAGGCTTCCTGTTTGAAAAAGTGGGGAGTCACTGCCAAGTATGGCCAGTGGCAGTTATGGGGCTTCTTCCTCTGAAAGTGGCAGAAAGGTGGGCAGAGGGGCAGGGGGATGGACTTATAACTGCTTCAACCTCCTCCTAGACTTAGGATTCTTTGATGACAATTAGGGAACTACTCAACCAGAACCACTTGAATCCGAAAGTCTTGCGAGGAGGAAATAGTCACCGAAAAAAACCTCCCTCTGCATACCTTTGGCCCAGCAGCCCAACCTTGGGGGTGAGGGCAGGGCCTGGGCCCTTGCAGGGCTGTTTACCTTGGTTAGGCAATGCAGATAAGTGGCCTTGTTTGTGTTTGCAGACGGGGCCAGCATTTGGGTGGGCAAGGTCAGGCCAGAGTGACGAGGGGCTGTGGGAAGCCGGCTGGGCTCAAGGTCAGGGGCTGAGGCTGGGGCTGGGGGAGGGGAGGAGCGGCCGCAACCCAGCTGAGAGGCCCATCATCCTCTCCCTGTCCGCCCTTTGCTCTCCTGGCCTGCTTGCTCTGTGTCAGTTCCCTCTCTCTCTCTTAATCTCTCCACAATCCACCCTCGATAACAACGTTCTGTACTGACCCAGACCCAAAAGGCTTTTTTTGTTTTTTGAGAAAATGATGTCTTCATTGAAAAATGAATTTGGGCAATCTCTTTCAGACCCACAAGTGCCATTTTTAGGAAAATAGGGAATTCTGAGACCTGCCCTGTCAGGTAACAAAAAGAGCATTTGCCTCTCTGAGCACTGTCACTCCTGACTTGCGGTGGGAGAACACGGTCTCTGGAGAGGCCTGCTCTTAGTACAGCCTTATTGTGACCTGTGCGCAGTGTTTTCTGGCTCCGTGTGGTAAAGCCATAGCCCCCTGGAGAAGAAGAGTCAGGAAGGGCATCTGTGGTGGGGTGGAGTTGGGGAGGAGGGGGCTGCTGTCTGCTGCTGAGGTCCCCGCTCGCCCCCAAGCCTGTGCAGCCACAGCTAAACCACATCTTCTCTATAAGGAGGTTCCAAGACTTTTAGAACACACGCCTCTGGCACCTGTTACTGCATTGGCAGAAAGCCATGCTCTGTGGCGCCCCATGCGCCACCCCTCCGCCACGTCCTCTATGGACCTGCCGGCCAGCAGAGGAACCGCCGGGCCTGGTGGGGTTGGCTGGCTTTATTTTGGTCGTGCCCACCCTTAGTGGGCAGGGGTGGGGAATGAGGGAGGGAGTGTCACGTCCAGTGATGGTGGGACCCAGGTTTTGGTTCAGTTCCGACTTCAAACACTCGGCCTCGCAGCGCTGGGAGGCAGCCGTGGGTGGAGACTGTTGATTTGAGAAGAGCGGTCAGTGGGCACATAGCCCTCGTTCCCTGGCACCTGGTTTACTAAAGAAATGAGTGCATTTAAGACCAGAGGGGCCTCTGTAGATGGAGGAAGGCCCTGTTTCCTGCTGAAGCGGCAGAATCTGTTCCCATCCTAGGGCTCTCCTTTAACTGGGGTCAGGGTGCCTCTACGAGCAGGGTGTGACCTCGCCTCGGCCCTCAGGTCCTGTTCTGTGTGTCACTTATATCTCAGGGCTGCTGGGCTGGAGGCTGTAACCCCTTCTGATGAGCTCTTGTAAACTGCTGACCTACATCTACCCAGCTGGGGACAGGATATTTGCATGGTGCCCCTGACCTGGCCAGTTGACCTCGGACGTGGGGATGTAGCCTCACCAGCCTGTGTGTCCCCGGAGCATCCTCATCCCACCTGCAGGGCACTGGGGTGGGGGACAGCAGGTGGCAGAAGATGGGTTTTGTGCCCAGTGTTGCCCGGTCACTTTCTGGCTCTGTGACCTTGGACCTTGGCCTCTCTAACCTTCAGCTTCCTCATCCTTCAGCGGAGATAATAAAGGAACTACTGCACAAGTTTGTCACAAGGAGGAATTAAGGTGACCCACGTCCAGACCTTAGCATGGGAGTTCCTGCTGGGTATTGGTCAGAGCGCAGCCCACCTGAGGTGGAATCACGCCCGAGGCCGAGATGCCTGCTGCTTACTCGGCAGTGAAGACAGCGAGTCTGCGTTTGGACGTGAGGGCGTCCAGGCTCAAACTGTACGGCACAGTCTTACCTCCGAGGGACCCTTGTTGGCCCTAAACAACAAACTCAGCTCGAATAAGTGGACTCCGTGCCCTCTCCCGTCACAAACTCAGCCAAGGGGTGTCAGGGAGGCCCCCTCCCTTCCCAACAGGCCCAAAGTCATCCTCAGCTGAAAGGGCTTCTGGGGTCCCAGCGACGCATGGGACAGGCTGCTCTAATCTCAGTTTGAGCCCCTTCCTGAGACTCCCGAGAACTGGGTGTGTAGCTGGCAGCCGGTGCAGCAGCCGGAAGTGAAGACAGCGCAGGGAACATTCCGGCAACCCGTCCTCTGGGCCCTAAGTGTGAATTTCTAGCCTGGCCTGGAAGTCACCTTTTGGGTGCGTCCGGCCACCCCGTATCAGGGCCTCCTGCTCCCCAAGGGCAGGGCCCTGGGCATCCCAGAAGCTGAGAATTAATGTGGAGCCAGAGGTGCCTGGAGATTGAAAGGATCTCCCGGGCTGATCAATACTGTGGCCTGAGCTCCCAGCCAAGTCCCAGTGGGTCTTGGTCTCCCTGGGGCTTCCATGCAGCCCTCTCCTGACCAGGGGCCTCAGAATGGAATGTTCTGGGGCCAGCAGGTGTGTGACAAATGCTACAAATGCTTGCTCACTGATGTCAGAGGATCAGGGCTGGCCCTGGGCCAGACGTAGAGGTGAAGGCTGACTTTGCTAATCCCAGCTTTCCTCCTTCCTCTTTGTACCTTCTGCTGCCCTTACACATCCTGGGCCTCTCTTCCTTTCTCCTCCTTCCTGACCTTGAAACTTCTCCCCTGGAAAGGGGAGTGCATTTAGACTACAGTGTAAATGACTGGCAGCCCTTCAATGCTCTGCCACCCCCCTTTCTCTCTATCCTTTTAACAAGCTCCACATGGCCTCAGTCTTGGGCTTCTGAAACTGGGATCATGAATCCCTGGGGATACCTGGTGATGCTCCAGGGGGGAAGACAAAGCCAGAGGATAAGCCGCTGCACCTCCCTGGAACATCCATTTTATTTGACGATGAGAAAACAATTATCTATGAAAATAAACATAGGTGTGTTATAGAGTAGGAAAAATTTGCCTGGATGTTAAAGACAAAACAGAGTCTACTCTCCATATGCAGTAGTTAAATTTGTTTCCTCAAGGCTCAGAGGAGCATAGTTCTTACCTGATTACTCTAGCCATGGACTGTGGGAACATCCCGTGATGACAAGACAGCCCCTCCCGGTCATTTACCATCTTGTCGACAGGTTGGTAAGTCTTACTCTACAAGACTTACATGCTTCTCTGTACATTTAAAGAATATTTTTGAGATGAAGGTTAGACTTCGTGTAAGTGTAAAACCCATGTTACCCTTACACAGAGCTTTAAGGGCATCCGCCAGATTGCCCTGTGTTTCTGAGCACGTGTTTACTTAAAGGTTTAAAAGTTTTAAGAAGTACAAACCTGACTGCACCAGGTGTAAAGCTCTGAGCAATCACAGGTGAAAACTGTTCATGAAACCTTGGAGAGCACAGGCTACAAGGACAAAATAAAAGTACAAGGAGCACGAAGGTGGACTTGAGAATATGAAAGAAAAAGGAGAAAGCTTGGAAATTGGGAAAGAGGGCCACCACCAGGAAGTCACACAGAAGAGCTGGACAGGGAGAGTTGGGGGGCTGCGTGAAGGCTCTCGGCTCTGCAGCAGCCCGGACCCTGTCCTCCTTCTGCCTCTACCATCTGCCTCACATATGCCCCGCATCTCTAAAGGGGGAAAGTTCCCTAGAGTGCAGCTGTCTCAAAGTCAAAGCCACAGCAGCTGACTTTTGAGAGAATCTGCTTCGTTTTCCAAAGTTTATATTTGCTCTCTGATGACTTTTGCTGCAATGAGATTGCTCTGAAGATTCTCAATATTATAATCAGTCAGTGGATGCTGGAGGAATGAGATGAATCACGCTGATGGTGAGATGGGTGAATGAGGAAATAGACACGGTAGTGTTTTGTTAAGGACTGCTTCCTGGAACCCGGGCAAGGATGGACCTCGCCCTTGGGGGCATTGGCGTCACCCTTTGGAATTCCCTCTCTTTCCTCCTGAAATCCCCTGGTGTCCCAGCGTGCCTCCATTCAGTGCCCCTCGGCACCTGTGGGCTCCAGGACTGATGGTGATGACATTCCTTGTGATGCCTGAGGGGCTTCCCGGGCTATTGCTCCCCACCTAAACCCTTTGATTCTAGCGTGCACCAGGCACCCTTCCCACCTCCCTCTGTCCTTGGCTGCGTTCTGTCAGTCACGTGGGTCACAATTGGCCACAACACAGCATAAAGGGCAGGAAAGCCCCACAGACCAGTAACGCCCTCACAGGCCCATCTCTGGATTGAGACCTTGTGTGAATTCTCTGGGGGGGCAATTGGGGATAATCATTTGTCTCCCTCCTATATGTAGAGAAGCCAGACCCAGGAAAGCAGAGAACAGAAACGAAGAACACGCGTACACAGAGAACATTCTAGAGATGCAAGACATTCACTGTCAATGTCCCTTGCTCAGCGTGGGAACAGTTTCCTCACCTACACGCATGGGGAAGTGGAGGCCCTGAGAGGTGGAGGAATGGGGGTGGCTGGTGCTCACAAGGACCAGCCCACCGTGGCTGTCCCGTCCCATCCCGTAGGCATGGTGATCTCCATTTTATAGATGGGAAACCCAGACATAGAGACACCAGGTAACCCCCCCACAGGCCCAAGCTCATAAACACGGGAGCCGGAACTGGAGTCTAGGAGTTCTGACTCCAGAGCCCGTATAGTTCACCAGCATGCTGTACTGCCCTCCAGGCCACAGGGCTTTTAAACACAGGACTCCGAGTTGCCACGTCTCTGGCCTCTGCCAAAGGGGTCCTGAATGCCCAGTGTCTGAGGCCACATGGAGCCTCCCTCGTACAGAAGGATGCTCCAGGTGTCTCAGCCAAAAAACAAAGGCAGGGATGCAGCTGCCAGGCATGTGTGCAGCTGTCCCCTCAGCCTGGCCTCCGAGGGCAGTATCCCTGCTGTCCCCAGGCATCTGCCTGGGAAACCTCTATTCAAGCTTAAGGCAGATTGTCTTTTCTAAAGATGACTGCCCTCTTTGATTTGATGTCTCAAGTAGTTTGACTTTAGGGGAAAATGCTGTAAGAATCTCCAGCCTGGTGTCACATCTGTGTTTCTGGAGCCAGCCCGCCTGTGCTCTCACATCCCAGCCACGAGACCTTAGCAGCTTTTCTTGTTTCTCCTTCTGAAGGACAAGCCCGGCACTCTGGCGTCCAGCTCCGTCTGGGCCGGATGCAGTGAGGGAAAGTCGGTCTCGTGGGGCCTGACCCCTCCAGGCACAGACAGGACAGTCTCTCGTGGTCAAGGGCCAGAGCGGCGCGGGCAGCCTCTGTCAGACAGCACGTGTGTCTCCCCCTGTCTCCATGCCTGCTTCTTCCAGAGATGCCTCCCCTGAAATAAATGTCTTTGTCTCATTGTCCTTTCGTAGGTAATATCCACCTGTCTCCCGGAGCAGGCTTTTCCTGAGGGATTCCTTCTCCCCTGAGCCCTCCCCCATGGGCTGCAGCGGGAGCTCTTCTTGCTGGGAGGACCTTGAAAATGGGCGGAAGTTTCCCCAGCCGTCTGGGTTGAGCCCTGACCATCAAGTGCACGCCTAACTCCTATTATTTTTTTCTTTTCTGCTTTCCATGTGGCAATTTCCTGGTCAGAAAAGGACTCCAGGGTGCAATGCAGGGTCAGAGTGGAAGTGGGGCTCCATGGAAAGGTGTGGGGTGGCCGTCCCGCGCTGTTCTCCCCACTGTCTCTTCCTCCAGCCCCACTCATGGAATGAGCGACCAAAGGCCCATCGCACTACCTGCTCTGTCGCAACCATCTTGTCTGTGAAACGGGGGCAAGAAACCCTTCCAGCCCCCGGGCGAGGGACCAGACTGTCTGATCTCTTGAGTTCCCTGCCATCTCTGAGACCTGCAGTTCTGTGAAACTGATTCATTGGAAACAACCTCACACTTTTACAGAAAAGTGGCAAGTATGGTGTAGATATTTTTCCAGAAGCATTAGGGAATAAACTGTTGACATGACGGCCTTACCCCTGAATACTTTGGTGTGTATTTTCTACACACAAGGACATTCTCCTCCACCACCACCATCAAATGAAGAAGTCAGTCTGTCCTGTTCCTACCATTCAGTCTTCCCATTAATGTCCACTGTAGCAAAAGGTCCAGTACAGGATCCTGTGTCCCATTTAGTGGTCGCATCTCTTTGATTTCCTTGCCTGGGAGACTTTCCTCAGTCTTTGATTGATTTACGTGATCTCAACGCTTTTGAGCATCACAGACTCAGTTGTTTATAGAATGTCCCTCAGTTTGAGTTTTCTGGTGTTGCCTCATGCTTAGATTCAGCATCTAAATCTTGGTAGGAACGGAAGTGTGGTACCTGTTCTCATCGCTGCATGATTTTCCATTTGTTCCATCACTGATGGAATCGATCCCTGATTAAGGTCTGTCTGCCAAGCTTCTCCACTGATGTTAGTTTTCGTTTCTAATTGTTAAGTGTTTTGTGGGGAAATACTTCGAAACTATGTAACCTAACCAGTTACTCATCAAATAATTATGGTTAATAATTAATTCTAAATATACAGGTAAATATAACTCATTAATGTAATTAATCAATTAACATACACATGGACTTGTGGTTTCCTATTTCATCTGGTGGGTTATGTCTCATTATTATCATTATTTATCCTGATGCTCAAATCATCCCAGATCTGGTCCATGGGAGCCCGTTCAAGCCGACCTCTATGTCTTTGACATGTCCCCATCGTTCTTTAAGCACTCACTTCCTCACTTTCTGGCACAAGCATATATTCTAGGTGCATCTTGTGGTTTCCAGTCCCAAGCTCTGGAACTGGCCATTCCTCCCAGGAGCCCTGACGCTTTTTAGTGAAGAATGAATGGTGACAAAGACTCTCCTTGGTCTAACTTACATCATGCTCCTCTGAGCCCTCTGCTCTGGGCTCGACTTTGGGCTTCCCTCTTTGTCCTTGGAGAATCCAGTTTGAGCAGGAACCGTGCCAGGTCAATTTACCTAAATAGCCCCCCTTGGTATCTGGCCACGCTCACTATGTGTCAGGAGTAAAAGGAGTAAAAGGAAGGAAGACCATGCAGGCCTGGGCTCACTATCGTCATCCCTAACCTGGTTTCCTGTCACCCAGCCTGGCTTCAGCAAGAGTTGTGTTGAGCTGATGTAGCCTGAACACCCCTGACGTTTCCCCTTAGTGATGTTCCGTCCTCTGACCCCCACCCTGCTCCTGGGATATAAGCTCCCACTGGTCCTCGTTGGAGGTGGAGTTGAGTCTGACCATCTCCCACTGTAGGAGCGGGTGGCTCACCTCCCATCTCTAACAAGTGTCATGAGTCATTCTTTCTTTCCCAGTGGTGCCTGGGGGCCATGTGGAGTCGCGGATACTGCAGTGTCCGTGGACTGAGCTCAGGAACCTTTGTGTGTGTAAACACACATGCGTCTGCACGCAGTTACATCTGTGTTTATTCCTGCTTCTGCCGACGTCACTTGAATACCTCAAGGGCACACCAGTATCTCCGATTCCGACCTGACACCAAAAGGTTCCTTCTAGTTTTCTCAGCACCTTCTCAGATGGGGAGAGAGCTGGCTCCCGCTGTCCTTAACATAGCTACCTCCTCGGTCACTCTCGTTATGTGACCAGCCTCTCATCATAACACTGCTCCCCCCTGAGGCTTCCACCCCCTCCCTGACTTCCCCCAGGCTCTGAGACCCTGCGCTGGACCACCTACCCCACAGTGGCCCTCCTCCTCGCCAGCCTTGTGCCCCCTACCTGCACAGATGCCTAGCCTTGTTCAGCCCCACCCTGTGGCTCTTGGATGACATTGTGAGGGAAGGGAGAGCCTTTGGTAGCACAGAACATTCTAGCCAGGGTGACGATTTCTGAGACTTAGAAACCAAAGATGACCCCTCACATGGACTCCCTGGGGACTGAGGCTTTCTGGCTTGGATCACCTGTGACCTCGTCTGTTCGTCTTCACAGGAAGAGTCGTTTACAGCCTTCAGGAGAGAACCTGGTCCTTTCCTCCTTCTCGGCTTCAAGCCACACGCGTGACCTTGAGAGGGTTACATTTTAATGATCCCACCACCTTCAGGTCTGGCAGGAAGTTTTCCACATCTTCCCCTTGGCTATTCATGCTTTTTGAAAGCGGGCCGGTGCCAGCAGCTTCGGGCCTGCATGGCTCAGAGCGGCCCACACACGGGGCCCCACCCAGGGTCCCAGATTCCGGCGCTCCTCTCAGCAGTGGGCTGAGGGGGTGCCGGGTGATTGGGGGGTTTCCCTCAGACCCCCGTGTGGTTTCCTCTCCTGGACTATCATTTCTCTTTCCCAGAAGGGAGACACACAATGTGCCAGTGACAGAAAGAATCCCAGAATCCCTCGCACAGATAATCGGAGACCGACAGCCCCAGAGGTCACAAGGGCAGAGGTCCGTTTACACGAGGCCAACAGAGCTGAAAACCCAGGGCCCCTCCCGGGCATGGCCGCTTTCAAAGCCTGTGCGATTAGTCATCACCATTTCGTAGTCTTTGCCTTAAAGAGGGGCCCCCAGATTGTCTAAGCTGTGGGCCCCACCACCTGGCCCGCCCTGGGTCCAAGGCCACGTGCACCATGACTTCCAGCTCCTATGAGTCCCAGGGGGTGAGAAAAGACCAGCGCAGGACACTGGGCAGGAAAGCAGTCAGTGTCATGAAGAACAACCCTGCCTGGGCTCGAATCTCAGCTCTGACAGTTACCAGCTGAGGGATTCCGGAAGTTACCTAGCCGTGCTCCAGTGGTACCTGCCTCACCCCACAGGGCTGACGTGAGGATTAATAAGTTTGTCCATATATATGAACTCTGTCTGCCTATCTATCTATCTATCTATCTGTTTATGAACTCTATCTAACCATCGCATTCATCCATCATCCATCACAACTATCTATCTATCTGTCTATGAACTCTGTCTGCCTGCCTATCTATCTGTCTATCTATGTATCTATCTATCTATCTATGTATCTGTGAACTCTGCCTGTCTATCTATCCATCCCATCCATCCATCATCCATCACAACTATCTATCTGTCTATCTATCTATCTATCTATCTATCTATCTACCTATCTACTCTATCATCTGTCTACACAGAGAGGGGCACAGAGAGAGTCCCCAAACAGCACTCCAATGTATTATCCATCCATTAAGCTCTCTTTATAAAACGCTGCCATGGAAGTCACAAGTCACATGTCCCAAAGCCTGAAGGGCCCTTGATCCTCCCCTTTTGCTTCAAGGCCAAATATTGTTCCCTAACGTCTTTGCCTTATTTAGAGAAGGTTTGAAAGATTCTTAAGGTTTCAGAGCATTTCGATTCTGGAGCCATCTGTCCTGCACTGCTCACCCAGAGAGCAGTTTGGCCTCATCCTGCCACACGCAGGGCTCACTGCTGGCGTGTAGTAGGGAGTGGGGAGCAGGAGGCTGCAGCCTGGGCTCTGTGCTGCCTCCTGGCTCTGTGTTCAGGGAAGGGCCAGCCATCCCCTGTTGCACGGAGGAGAAAATGAGAGCACAGCAGGGCCTGGGAGGGGTTAGCGTTTTTGGCACTTGGGAGGGTTGCTGGCTGGGAAGAAAGTGAGGTGGACATGAACTGGCTTGTGGAAAAAAACGCAAACGCAGCCTCAGAGTCACTGCCCTGGGAATTCCAAGCTGCCTATGGGAGATCGACCATGTGGGGCATTTCACCCCTTTTGCCCCTGGTCCTGCTCACCTCTCCCTTGTTGTCAGAAACCTTGGGGTCAAATGCTTGAATTTCACCTGCATTTACCCTTCTTCTTCCTCAGCCGGCTTGGTGAGACCAAGAGTGAGTAACAGGCACGCGGGCTCGGGTTCCCCTGGGGGAGGCCGGCCTGCCCAGCCCCGGGGGCCTCAGGGCTCAGCCCCTCCCGAACAGAAACTGTCTCTGGGTGCCAGCCCCGCACCTTCCCTTGTCATCCTAGCCCCCCAGCATGTGCCCTCCACTCTCCCCACCACCATCTCCTTCCCTCCTGCTTCCTCCTCCAGTCTGGCTTCTCTGCCCACCAGCCCTTCCTTGCTGACTCCTGCTCCAAACCGAGGTTCTGGGTGCTACCAAACCAAACTTGGGTCTGATCGCCCATGCGCAGCAAAGCCAACCTACTGACACGGGGCTGTGGGGAAGGAGAGTGCAGCGTTCATTGCAGGCACCAGGCGGGGAGTCCAGGCAGCTCATGCCCAAAAGGCCCGAACTCCCTGATGGCTTTCGGGGAGCAGTTTTTGAAGACAGGGTGAGGGAGAGGGTTGCGGGTATGTGATCAACTCGTGGACGTTCTTCTGAGTGGTTGGTGGTGAGGTTATCAGGAGTCACCATCATCAACCTTCTGGTTCTATCTGGTCTGAGGTCTATGTGCTTATAGGCAGCATACATTTAACTTCCACCTGGTGGAGGTTTCAGTATCTGTAAAATTACTCAAAGGATAAGGCTCAGAATATTATCTATAGCCCTTGAGGAAGAACTAAAGGTCCTTGACGTTTGCTAAACTATTATTATTTTGTCTTGCTTGGCTCTTTTCCTCTATTTCTGCATTTTCTCACTTCTCTGATTAAATTTATTCTTTGGAACTTGGGGAAGGCCTAGGAGGCTAAAGTTTTTCTACAAACAAGAGGAATGGTGGTGGTGGTGGTGGTAGGGGGGGTGTCTGTCACAGGAAGGCCCCAGAAGGTCCTACTCAGTTACATGGGGACCGAAAGGGCTACAGGTCTTCACCTGTTATTATTTTCATCCCACACGAGACGCTTTTGAAAATAAAAGGGGATGGTTCCAGTGGGTGAGGCTATGGAGTCACCCTGCCCCAGTGCCGTCACCTCATACCACCCTGACCCAACTGATGCCCTCCCCAGGCCTGCATGGTCTTCTTTCCTTTTACTCCTGGAATACCAGCAACACTTGCTTTCACTCAGCTCAGGCAGACCTCCTGTCTTCCCTGACCTGCTCCTGGTCGTGGGCCACAGCCAGCTTCTCCTGGTTGACTGGACTGACTGTTAGATTTTCAGGAATTTTTTCAGGTCACCTGTCATCATCCTTTTTTTTTTTTTAATTAATTAATTAATTAATTTATGGCTGTGTTGGGTCTTTGTTGCTGTGCACAGGCTTTCTCTAGTTGCAGCGAGTGGGGGCTACTCTTCGTTGTGGTGCGCGGGCTTCTCACCGCAGTGGCTTCTCTCGTTGCGGAGCACAAGCTCTAGGTGCGCGGGCTTCAATAGTTGTGGCACGTGGGCTCGGTAGTTGTGGCTCGTGGGCTCTAGAGCACAGGCTCAGTAGTTGTGGCGCACGGGCTTAGTTGCTCCACGGCATGTGGGATCTTCCCGGACCAGGGACCAAACCCGTGTCCCCTACCAATGCAGGTGGATTCTTAACCACTGCGCCACCAGGGAAGTCTTCACCTGTCATCACCTTAAAGTGAAATGATATGCATTTACAATTAAACAAGGTAACAAATACTCTAAATTCATCAGTCCCTGATTACATTACTGTTCTCTATGCTTTTGATGATATTTATGTCCACTTTGTCTGTTTGGTGGGAATACCACAGGCTCAGTGATTCCTTCATTTCTTCCCGACTGTGTCTTCAATGACGTCAGGGTGGTAGCTGGAGATTGTCCACGGTGGGAGTAATTACACCATCCACATTGGCCAGTGCTATACACCAGGGCTGGAATTATTGTTTTGTTGGTTGTCGATACTTCAGAAGGTGATATAAGAAGGAAAATGTTAACAATGCAGATTAAACTTAAAAGCTTATTGTGTCCAGGGACTTCCCTGGTGGTCCAGTGGGTAAGACTCCACGCTCCCAATGCAGGGGGCCTGGGTTAGATTTCTGGTCAGGAAACTAGATCCTGCATGCATGCTGCAACTAAGACTTTGCATGCCACAACTAAGAAGTCCGCATGCTGCAACTAAGAGTCCACGTGCTGCAACTAAAATCCCGCATGCCAGAACGAAGATCCTGCATGCCGCAACTAAGACCCTGTGCAGCCAGAAATAAATAATGAATAAATCAATCAATTAATTAATTAAAAAAGAAAAGCTTACTGTGTCCGTAGCCATGACATTTTTGAATAACACAGAAAACAGAGGGACAGTTTCCCAGCATTTGAGAACAGTTATCTGATTCAGCCAAGAAGTTACTCAGATCAAAAAAGGTTTCAGTTTAATAAATATAATTCATATGAAAGTGAGAAGTTGTTTACCAGATCACATATCAGGTTTGAGGACCATAAATTTATTGGGGAAAGAGCTGATGGGGATGCAATTCCATTTGTCAAACCATGGTTGAATGCAAGGGCTTGGCAAAAATCAGTGGGTGCGTCCTGTGAGAACCATCTGGCTGTGTGGACTTCACAGTGTGGGGTACAGGCAGACCTCATTTTATTGTGCTTTGCAGATATTGCATTTTTTTACAGAATAAAGGTTTGGGGCAACCCTGCATCGAGCAAGTCTATCGGTGCCATTTTTCCAACAGCATTTGCTCACTTCCTGTTTCTGTGTCACATTTTGGTAATTCTTGCGTTATTTCAAGCGTTTTCATTATTATTATATCTGTTCTGGTGGCCTGCGATCAGTGATCTTTGATGTCACTATTGCAGAAGGATTACGACTCACTGAAGGCTCAGATAATGGTTAGCACTTTCCAGCAATACAGTATTTTTTAATTAAGGTATGTGCATTTTTTAAAAGACATAACACTATTGCACGCTTAGCAGATTACATTATAGTGTAAACATAACTTTTATATGTGCTATATTTTTTGGAAACCGAAAATATCGTGTGACTCACTTTATTGGCACATGCGCTTTATTTTGGGGGTCCAGAACCGAACCCGCGATATCTCCGAGGTGAACCTGTGTTGTGTATTTTAAGCATTATTTGTAAATCATGTGCTAATACATCCTTTACATCACTTAAATTTGTAACAGACACAAATATGTATATGTCAGCAAACACGGTTTTTCAGAGTTGGCCTGGAATCCTCGCCTGCACCGGCTGCCACCCCTTGCCCAGGCTGGGCCAGGTGCCTCTTTGCTCACCCCACAGTAACCTGTGTGGGACTGTAGCACTGCATCCTTTTGTGCGTCTTGCCTTCTGAACTTCACAAGGACAGGGAAATCTCTGTAGCTCCACACTTGATGCAATGCCTGGCACATATTAGGGGCCCCTCCCGAAATGTGATGACTGAATCCGTGGATTTAATGGTTGAGCAGTGAAGGCACCCTCTGTGCGCTTCCCCCTCCTCGGGAGGGGCTGCATTCCTGGCCTCCGCAGTGGGGTGCAGCCCGTGATGAGTCCAGTCGGTGATGCGGCGGAGTGATGTCAGCCACTTTCAGACAAGACCCTCCAGATGTCTCTTCCTTCCCTGCCCGGGGCCCCTGGAGACCAAGTGTTCCTGACTTTGTAGCCATGTGACAAGGAGGGATGCCTGGCCCACAAAGTGACTTTGAGTAGAAAAACTTTTGTTAAGCCACTGAGATCATGAGGTTTATTTGTTACCACAGCACAGCCTAATCTATCCTGACTAATACAATGAGGAAATGGAGATGTGGGAGGTGACTCGGGCCGGGTTGAATAGCGTGTTAGTGGCAGGGCTGGGCCAGGTGCCCAGCCAATTTTCATTTTCACTATACATAGCGTTCCCACCCCCTGCAAGGCTTTTCTCCCCTCCCAAACGCTTTTTCAGAAATAGTGTGAATCCGAGGTGGGTTTTGTTCAAAGTCCTGTTTCAGAGGATGACTGGTTGGGACCCACTCACAGTGAGGCCCCCAGAGGCAGCCGCCAGCCCAACAGGCAAGCCCACCAGGCCTGCTTGTTCATTAGAGGATCAGCCTGTATGGCTGGTGTCCGGGCTTCAGTCTCCATTAACTGTCATTAGCCTGGCTGATGTTTCACCCAAAGCATCTGTCCCCGGCCTGTGATTTACCACTTCCCTCTGAATTATCTGGACAGATCTGGTACTTGGATGGAGAGAGAACGAGCTTTAAAAGTGGCTTTCTCAGGGCATAGAACTTGGGCCCTGTATTGGGAAAAACCTCATTTCTTTCGTCCTTTGTTCCCCCCTTTACTTGTACACTGCTACCACACTCAGCACTTCTGAAACCAGATGTGGCAGGGGGGTTCGCCCACCAGGCAATTCTCTGTGTCGCCAGCTGGGTGTCCTGCAGTTTAACTCAATTCTGACACCGTCTACCTGGAGAGGGTGTCAGATCCCACAGGGTAAGGGCTCAGTCCCATGAGGCCCCCTTCTCCTCTATAGATGCCAATCAGAAGTAGTAGGTCCCCAGGTTACCCATGACTTCTGTCTGATTTGGCTACAAACTGGAGGTTCCCATGACCTCTTCCCCCTTGGATTAGATTATTTACTAGAAGAGCTCACAGAACTCAGGGGAACACTTCCTCTACCAGTTTATTTTATGATAAAGGATACAGATGAACAGTCTGATAAGGAGACACGGAGGGTGAGGTCTGGGAGGGTCCCGAGTGCATGAGCTTCTGTCCCCGTGGAGTTGGGATGTGTCACCCTCCCAGTATGTGGTTGTGCTCATCTGCTTGGAAACTCACCAGCCGCCCAAGTGGGATTTTGTGGAGGCTTCTCACGTAGGCATGATCAATTATTAACTCCGTTTCCAGCCCCTCTCCGCTCCCTGGAGAATGGGGGTGGCGGTTTGCAGGGCGGGGCTGGAAATCCCAAGCTTCTAATCATGGCTGGGTCCTTCTGGTGACCAGCCCCATCCAGGCGCCCACCCAGAGCCACCTCATTGGAACAAAGGACACTGCCATCACCCAGGAAATCCCAAGTGTTTTAGGAACTCTGTGCCAGGAATTGGGGGCAGAAACCAATATATATATTTCTTCTTATCTCACAGTCCCTGAAGGCCAAGCAGAAGAAACAGGACTCCCTATTGTTAGGTGGAGAGGCGTTAGCTTCCACAAACGTTTATTAAGTGTGGATTGTGTGTCAGGCATTAGGCTATTTAGATGGTAGAGTGAGCGCGTATAATATAACATGTATAGTATAATAGAATATGTTTAGTATTAGTATGGTATTATTACAGCATAGCATCCTATGTATAGTATAGATAGTGTAGTAGAATACGTGCCCTAGAAGAGAGTATTAGCATAGCAGAGCATAGTACTCTTTTTGTCTTGTTCCTCCTGTGAGGGCTTGGCAATTTCCTCTTTCTTTGATTGCAAAGCGGGATTGTGGAACCATCTGGTTGAAGACAGAGCCCTGAGTGGCTGGGATGACGTGAGGGCTGAGCGCGTTCCTGCCTGGTGATGACAGCGCCTTCACATTCCTCGGCCCTACCCATCCTCCTTGTTAGGCGTTCCGCCCATGCCTTGTGCTTACCTCTCTCCCAAGCACTGTCCTTGGCTTTGTGTGGTTTCTGTCTCCTCAGGAGCAGGGTGTGTGTTGTGCTTTGTTTCTGTGCGGTTGTGTCCCCAGTGCCTGGAAAGGTGCCCTGTGTTTGTTGAATGACTGCTAGACCACAAGGCCACATGGGCAGGGACTACCTCCTCTGCTCTGAGGCCCCACCTCACACGAGGTTTCATCCCAGTCACTGTGGAGACCCACAGCCCCTCACGGTGCCCTCCCCACCTAACTGCTTTAGTCCCAACTTGCCTCTGGGTCTTTGCACCGGCAGTGCCCTTGGCCTAGAACACTGCTCCCCTTGTAGTCCCGTGAGCCCTGCGTGCCCTTCAGGTCTCAGCTTGGCCACCTTCCCTGACTGCTGCCCTCTCCTCTGTCCCTGGCCCCCGGATTTCCACTTTACAATACTGCCTTCTTGCAGTTACCTTGCTTACTTGTCTGTCTCCTCCCTGGACTGCCAGCTGGGGAAGATGGCACCAGGTGTGCCCTGCTCACAGCTGTCTCCTTAACCCCTGGGACAGCATGTAGTAGGTGCTCAAATACTCGTAGGATGAATCAATGGATGGTGATCACGACCAACATGTAACTACTTGATACACTCAAGGGAGACCCCAAAGCCGCGTGGCAAGGATGCAGGAAGTGTGGCCTGGCCCCTCGTCTAGGTGAGGGTTCCTGTGGATCATCTCCCCTGTGGCCGCCCTGGGCAGGACCAAGAGAGTGGCCCAAGTCTACTATTCTTTCTGTCTCTCTCCCTCAAACAGGTTTACCTGCTTTCTAAAATTTAAAAGTAACATATACTCACTGGAAGACTTCAGAGCTCCTCCGGTCTTTTAATGTTCAAACACCTGTTCAGTGTGAGAGCTGTTAACTGAACACCCACCATGTGCCAGATGCCACACTAGGCACTGGGGATGGTCCCTACCAGCCATGATATCACAGTCCAGCACCTCTTCTGCATCTCTGCTCACTCCCCCATCTGTGCACTTAGAAGACGGAGCCTGTTTTCTGTGTATTAGCCCAGGCCTCTGAATCACATGGAAGCCTTGTTCAAACCGGACTCCTGGGTCCCACCTCCAGAGTTCCTCATTCAGTAGATCTGAGGTGACTCTGCTAATTTGCCTTTCTAACATATTTCCTGGTGATGGTGATTCTGCCAGTCAGGGGACCACACTTTGAGAATCACTGCCGTAGACTATACTGCTCTTACAGTTTTTGGATGTTTTGCACACCCGTTATATCATTTAGTCTTTCAAAATCTCTTACCTGAGTACCTTAAGTGCATACAGCTGGTGAGAGCTGAAGTTGAATCGTAAGCCCAGGTCTTCCTATGGAATGCTGCCCTCACTTAGAGGCAGCAGGTGGCATCCGAAGATCCCCACCGCCTTAGGAGTCCTGAGAAGGTAGTGACGGGTCTGGCTGGAGGAAGCAGGGGTTGAGTTTGCAGGGGAAGGCCCCAGGAGGACATTTCTGGGAGGGAGAGAGGGTCTACCATTCCATTCTGGAAGGAGACTGACTGGGAGCAATATGGGCTGAGAGCTGCTTGAGGAAGAGCTACTGGGCCCATCCACCTAGAACATGGAGGAGGGTGGAGGTGATGCTGCAGAGGAAGAGGGGGACACCCTGGGAGCCTCCTGACCTGAGGCAGGTTTAATTGGGGCCTGGATCATTCCACCTGCCTTGTGGAGGCTTCTCTGGAAGCTCTGGCTGGCGAGGCAGGCCACTGCCCTCCTTGGGGACTGGCTGGGAGTGTGCTGGGCAGGACGGAAAGTCCGAGGGCCCAGCCAGCCCAGCAACTCAGAAAAAGCACTTCCTCCTCGGCAGCCTTGTGGCAGCCAAGGGGCCCTGGCCACACAATTCCCCAGTATTCCCTGGAGCCTTTCACGGGCTGGGCTGGGCCGGGCACTTCCTCCTCTGGGAGGAGGCCCCGGGGGGCGGTCGGGGAGTCCAGCTCTGAGAGGAGCTCTGCGGGTAGAGGAGAGAAGACGTGGAAAAGTGTGAGCTTGGATGGGGAGTCCTCCCATGTGTATCTAAGCAGGAAGCCAGACCTGCCCAGCCCTGGAGAAGGAAAATAAACTGGAGACCTATTTTTAGAAAGTGGCAAAACCCTGTTTCTCAATAGGCAGTGGAATTTAAATCTAAAACTAGCTCCTTTACTGAAGTAACCACTGGATTGCATGTAGGAATGGGACCATAGTGAATGGTAGATTCTGAACCAGGCTGTGAGGCCAGGACCTGCTCACCCCTCCATGCTGCTGGACTTGATCAGAGCCATTCTGGAAGCTCTACAGGAATTCCCGTTGCGCCTTTGTGGTGGTGGTTTTGATGGTGATGATGGTGATGGTGATGGTGATGATGGTGGTGTGTGGTACTTAACATATGTGGTCTCATTCACTCCTTACAACAACCCTAGGAGGTGATTACGGTTCACCCCATTTTCTCCGATGAAGAAAGTGCGGCTCAGAGAGGGAGGTTAAGTCTTACAGCAATTGCAGGGCTGGGTCAGGTCAGGATAATGACAAAGCCTGCTCTGTGTGAATCCGTCATGAAATCTCAGAATTGGAAGGAGTGCCGCTGAGTGCAGTTCTGGTCGCTTTCCTCTGCAGGGCACTTGCCCCGTGTCTGCACACCTCCGCGGAGGTGGACGCTCATGCTTCTGTGAACCAACCACTCTTTCCGTTTTCAGTCGGCTCCTAATGCTATGAATTCCCCGTGTTGAGTGGAAATCTCGCGTGGTGTGATCTCTGTGGCCACACAGAACTATCTGCTGTGACAGATCTTAGCTTCTAGGGTCACTCTCACGGGCTCTCTAGTCCCTTCTGTTTGTGGGTTTTACACACTCAGCCCTGTCAGCTGTCTCTGCCCCTTGTAAAACATGGCTTGAGTCAGTGTGGAATCTGAATGGTATACTTAGAGCAAAATATACCTTTGAAGGTGGATCTGATTTCTAGAAACAGCCAGTGGTCTTTAGGTATCAAGACTCTGTGAGGTGGATGATTGAGATGAGAAAAACTTTTGGTTTAAAAGATCGAATTGAGCAATTATAAAATCTGGCCCAAACTGTCACTAAAAGGATTTATTCCTAGAAGAAATTGACAAAAAAATAAACAATAGCGACATTATTAAATGAAGTGTAGACCCTCCCAAGGCAAGGAGATGCTCAATTCTCTGAAAGCAGGCACATCCCAGTAAAATGTAGACAAAAACTTCAAGAATGCCATTTACAAGTATTGGCAGAAGTGTCATAACTTATGACACGATTGGAGAGAGACCACCAGTTCGCGCTGCAGCCGTGTCCCAACTGCAGTGTGGCTGGGAATTTACGGTGGTGAAATAGTCCAACCCCAGCGGCACCGAGGCTTCCCCACTCTGAGCTGGTGGCCTCTTGTGGGGGCGAGGCCAAGGCCGGTGTGGGCAGCCGCTCTGCCCAGAGCCCCGTGGAGCCAGGTCCTGGACTTCCCCTGAAGCCTGGTTGCCTTTCCAGTAACAAGCATGACTTCAAAGGACTGCCAGGGAGCAGATGGGCAGTTTCGCCAGTGAACTCACTCAGCCGCATGCGTGGGAGTCTTGCGCCCGGGGGAGTCTTGCGCCCGGGGGTGTTGGAAACCACCCCTGGCAATTCTGGGCTCCAGAACCAACTCCCGAGGGAGGGAGAAGGAGGAGGGATGCAGCCAAAGGACCTGCTTTGAACTTGATCCCCCAAGGCAGAGGTCACACATGGTGATTCAAGGCACCCCTGCCCGGCTGGCAGGGAGGCCGGGAGGCCCAGGGACGCCACCTGCCTTACTTTCCTCTTTCCAGTCCTGCGCAGCCCACTGGCATGCTCTTTCCACCAAGCCTGACTTCCAAACAACACAGGCTTTACCTATCTCTCCTCTCATCCCCAGAGACAAGCCCCGGCCCTATGGGCTGAAACGTAACGAGAGTACAAATCAGGATGGGCATCGTGAGAGCCGGGCACACGAGGGCAGGCCAGGGAGTGAGGGGAGAAGCGCTGAAGGAGCGAAAGAGGACGGTGTTCGGGAGAAGGGAAGGTGGGGGCTGGGCGTGTGGACGGCGTTGGCCGGCACAGCTTGGGTGGCTTCACAGAAGGTGCGCTAAGCAGGGGGTTTGCAGCCCGCACAACTAGGGCAGCCCCCGTGGCCCCCACAAGGCCCTTGTGAAGGGGAGAGGGGCCCGTGGTCACAAGGACTAAATGATGATATTTAGCACCTCCCGCAGTGTCTGTCACATTCAGTACCACTTGGGACACCTCCTAAGCTTCACAAAAAAAGAAAACGAGTTTCAGGTAACTTGTTTCACATTTATAAGCACTTTCATTCAGTTCATTTGGCCATTAAGATGGCACTGACAAAACAAAGAGCTTTACAGAGTTTCACAAACACATGGACCGTGAGCTGGGAAGAGCACGGTCACGTGTGGCCTGAGCTCTGGGTTTGGAAACCAAGCCCGGGGAAGGTGAGGCACCTCGGCTGCTACCACGTTACCTGCGTGGACAGTCCTCCCTGCACCTTCCTGCTGTTTGAACTTGTCTTCACAAGACAGAGGTTATTTCTCCCAAATTCAAAATGCTTAGACACTGAATAAATGGTCCAGGAAACGGCTGCACAGTAGAACTAGTTAGAAGCCGAAGAGACCCTTGTAGCACAGCCATCACGGCGACTTGTCAGGGATGTGGTTCCATGAGGAATTATGTAATATCTTTAAAGGCCACAGAGGCCCGAAAGCATCTTTAGTAACAAGGGCAGTCCTCTTAGGCCACAAAAGCGTCAGAGTATGCCAAGGGCAGAAGCCAGCCAGCCACTGAGAAACCCTCGGGCACACACGTGCTCAGAGCTGCCAGCTCCCTGGACACATGGAGTCCCTGTTGACTCAGCCCCACCTCTTAAAGGCATTTCCAGAACTTAGGTTACTACTGCCCTTGGCAGCTCTGCTTCACGCACAAATACTCGGAGGTTGAAGTTTATGAAATGTGACCTGTTTATCAATGACTAAGTTCCATTAACCTCAGCTTCCAAATGTGAATTCTTACCTCTGGCCCTGGTCGGGCCATCACAGTGGCCGCCTTTACTGGGGGCGGGCAGTGGGGCAGACGTGGGTGGGGGGGCATCACAGACTCCTGAGCCTAAGCCACCAAGCTAGGGGCTCCCACACCCAGAAAGTAAACCCGGGGGCTCCTCCAAACGAGGATGGGTTTACAAAACGTTCCCTGAACTTCAGAAGTCCTGCTCAGCTGGGGAAAGAGCTGGCCTCGAGGATCCTGAAGAAGCAGTGAGAATCAGCAGTGCCTACCCTGAACTCAACCAAGAGGCAGGGTGGCTTCCTAGACCCTAGTGTGCCCCCCAAAGCAGGAGGGCTGGTGGGGGCCTATGGCAGACAGATCCAGGGGGTTGCCACGGAATCAGGAGGCAGAGGGCATCCCAGGATCGCAGGATTCCCTGGGCACCCCCCGCTCCTTAGGGCGACTTATGGTTCTCCCCACCCAGGTCAGAGAATACTGGGTTTGTCTGGCGTTCAGGCTCTGCAGGTTGTTTCTGGAAACCACCACGTTACCCCTCTCTTAGCTTGTTGTTGAATAGGACGCTCACGCGGTTTAGAGGATAAGACGCGAGGCTGAAGTACATCATTAAGAGCCAGGTTTGTACCTGGTGGGGCAGCCTCACTGGACTCCGGGGGTCATCCGTGTCCCCACTAGGACAATAAGCAGGAGGGAGAGGGAGCCTGCTGGTGACGGCAGTGACTGGCGTTTCTGAAGTCTTACGAATTTGGAATGTGTAGGAAAGAGTTCTATTATATTTTTTTGAGTCAACAGACATTTTAGAAGGACTGCAACCATCACTCTCAAAGGATTTTATGCTGAAAAGAGCGGGATGGGAGGTGCCCTTTGGCCATCATCCTGTCGCCCAGCCTTTTCTCATGCAAACAGGTGGATTTGTTCCCCAACAGCGTTTTTTTTCTTCTAGAGAAGAGGGTGCTTCTGGCCGGGGAGGGCCAGCAGGCTCCGGAGAGGACGTGGTCAGCGAGTAGGAGGCACGGGGCTTTCCCTGGCAGGGTCCAAGCAGGGCTCCGACTTTCCCAGGCCTCGGCAGCTGACAGCCCTGCCTTCTCTTTTCTCAGATATTGAAAGCAGGGCCTTTCCAGCGAGTAGATTAGGAAAGGATATGGGAACTTGTTCCCCATACTTTGAAGCAGGGAAAAAGAGCCTTGTTGTGAAGAGAAGAAACAAAACCTGTTTGGTGACTTGTCATTTCAATGAAAACACAAACCTCTCACAGGTGAGCATTCCCCACGCGCCTCCCCTTCCTCCTGGATCACAGGTGGAGGGGAAGAAAACACTGAAAAACTACCTTTGCTCCTTCAGAGGACGTGTTGACTTGGTGACAAACGTTT
This sequence comes from Neophocaena asiaeorientalis asiaeorientalis, assembly GCF_003031525.2. Classification (NCBI taxonomy): domain Eukaryota; kingdom Metazoa; phylum Chordata; class Mammalia; order Artiodactyla; family Phocoenidae; genus Neophocaena; species Neophocaena asiaeorientalis. The sequence continues at coordinate 1,272,851 of NW_020185322.1, forward strand.
CAGAAAAAGTTTCTTGATAAGAGTAAATTGTTTTCATATTTATCTTGTTTTTCTCTCTTCATTCCTCTTGAATAAACAGAAAGAACTGATTTCTTAGATCATCTGCATAAAAAACATAACCATCAAATCCCCTGAAAGGTCAAATTCCTCACAGCCAGAGCTGTGGGAATTCAGTAAAAAAAAGAATACCATTCTTTGTATTTTTCTTTTCCATTATGGTTTATTACAGGATATTGAATATAGTTGCGTGTGCTGTACAGTAGGATCTTGGTGTTTATCCATTCCGTATATACTAGTTTGCATCTGCTAATTGCAAACTCCCAATCCATCCCTCCCCTACCCCGCCTCCCCCTGGGCAACCACAAATCTGTTCTCTGTGAGTCTGTTTCTATTTCATAGATGAATTCATTTGTTTCAGATTCCACATATAAGTGATATCATGTGGTATATGTCTCTGTCTGACTCGCTTCACTTAGTATCATAATCTCTAAGTCCATCCATGTTGCTGCAAATGGCATCATTTCAGAGAATACAGTTCTGATTTTTTTTTTTTTTTTTTTACAAATAAAAAGGTCAGTCAATCCTCAGGGTTCCATAAGGCCTGACTTATCAACTCCATGAAGCTCTTCGCAAAAACTTGTTTCAGATGGGGAGCCCACCCTGGGAGCTACCCATCAGGAACTTTGAGTAAAGAATCCTGTATTGTTGAAGTCGGGGGTGGGGGGAAGAGAGCAAGAACGCAGCTCTGGGGGAGCCCTCTGCGTCTTGAGAGACTCTTGAGAGACTCAGAGACGCTGGAGGGACACCTGCACCTCTGCCTTTTCTCCCCCACAAGCCTTATAAGAGGAGAATGACCCTGGGGAGAGAAAAGCAAAGATCAACATTTCTACCAATTTTGTGAAGATAAGCACGCACGCTAGCCAAATAGAGTAGGAGGAGGGCACTGGACCAGACTCTGTTACCCTGGCAACTGCAGGGCATTACCCTTTGCAGATGAGACTGTGGTTTGGCCATTTGAACATACCTGCCTAAAAGCAGAGGAGAATTTTTTTTCCTGATTTTAAGTATTAAGGTAAAGAGTTTCATCTTTATCTTAATGGAGACTAAAATGGACTGATTTACAAGCATCACTTGAAAAAAAAAACAAACTGAGCACTTAAGATTCATCTTTCCTTTTCGTTACAAGTTTGCTTTGAAATATGGTCCTTAAGATTCCCTTGAAGATGACCCTTTAAGAACGTCCTATCACAGAGTTATTGCAAGGAAACAAATGCCCCTCAGAAGATGAATTTTTTTTGTTAAGGTGATACATACAAAAATAGGTTAGTTCATTAGCAGCTATAATTTGAACCTTGTACAAAATATATGGCTTTAATTACTAGGGTTTTGGGCACAAGAAATGGCCAGAGTAACAGTCAGTATAATTATGAATAAGTAGGTAGAAAAGATTATGAATAAACAGAAGGAAAGGATATAACCATTTAAAAGAAAATACCTGAGAATAAGTATAAAATGCAAAAACAAAGTTGCTTATACTTAAGATAGATCTCTAAATTTATTTTTCAAAAATGCCATTATGAGAACAAATATACTAACATATAGTCAAGTTCACCTTAATCACAATGAAGTCATAGGATAAGAAGAAAAGAAAGAATCCTCAAATACAAGGGATATTTAAAATGTTAGCCATATCAAGATCCTCTATTTTTAAACACTGTAACATGGCATCTCGCTATATAAAAAGGAGATAACAGGGCTCAAGAATCCTTTAAACAAATCCAACATAAACAGGAGTAAAGTAAAGACTATTTTTAAGAACCTGTAAAATCAAAGCACCCATTTAAATGAAGACCATCAAGAAGCTATGAGATTATTTCAGGAGGACAAGGCCTCGGCGAGACACTAAATACTGTCGTTCTAAGGAAAACATTACAATCATTTTATGTAACTTACAAGGCAAATTAATACTATGAAAAACGTCCTTCACAGCACATTTAGAAGTTTGAGTTTAAATAATACTCAACAGAAAAGAAACAGATTCTGTGACAGTGGCTGAGACATACAACAAAAGGGTGTGACTTTCAAGTGTGGTCCTTCCGGGTCTATTTTAAGAGGTTTTAGACTCCAGCCTGAAATAGTTTTGATAATAATGCTTGTGGCTACAACTCAGCATGTAAGACATTGTCTGGGACAAAACCAGTTCTTTTCATGCTGTGTAACTTAGTTCGCTGTTTTTTCCCTTTTAAATTAATCCTGAGATCTTGCTCACAGAACATGAGGGGTGTTAAGAATCTTTTGTTTCCTTCTGTTTACCAGCCGCCTTGGAACATGCAAAACTAAAATTAGGTGATAAATTAAAATTAGGTGATAAACGACATCTTTAAAAGCATACTTCACTAACAAAGGAACTCTCTTGCTTAGTTGGAAGCTTATTCGGACTATTTAATTGGGAACAGAACACGTTGAGGAAAAAGCACTTTGGTTTAACGAAAAGTTATGGAGATGTGTCCTTAAAAGACTTCCTTATTGGGAAGTAACAATTTCTATGTCATTATCTCAATACTGAGATGGCTTGTGTATCAAAAGAATAGGAAGTGCTTGCATCCTGTAGTTATGTAATAGGGTTTTAAGAAGTTTATATATATATGTAATAGTGAATGTGTGTGCACATCATCTATATCTGTATATAACATCTGTGTACCTATAAACACATATTATGTACACGTATATACACAGTACACACTCATGTATATATCTCCCAGTAACACAGACTCTGTAGTCTGATGAGACTTACTTTCTTAAAACTACCACCTTTTCCAAACTCAACCTTTCCATTCCACTCCCATAACTCAACGTTACAGTAAATCATACTCTAAAGGCTTCAATTTTCAATTAAAAAAAATCTGGGCAAACCAAATTAGACCAAGAAACAAAGGCATATTTAGGCTAACATACTGTCTTTCACCTTTCAAAAACAAACAAAAAACCAAAACAGTATTTTAAGACACTATGAAAATTGAACAAGCACTTCTTTATTTTCTTGGAAAGGAGGGGACGGTCCCTTTCTTAGAGAAACGAGTATGAGAGATCTAAACTGGCTTTCGTGTCATGCACTTCGGATAAAAGGTTAGATTAGAGACTCAATAACAGAAAATTCAGACCCAATCCCCCTCCTCCTAGATCCAAAAAACATATGGCATTTACAAATCATTGAAACCTGTAGGTGTTCAAGGTTATTCTCCGAGCTCTTGGAAACGGGAAGATGTGGTGCGGGATGCTCTCGTTCGGAAGGATGTCCCAGCTCGGATGCGGGCCAGAGCGGGACAGACAGTCGGCTGACTCCCGGGCCCCCATCGCTGGTCCTCCACGGGGTTCCGCAGTCCGGGCTTTGCTACTGTGCTGTACGCATGCACACATCCATGTTCGGCCACACGTACCTGGTCACCCTAACTCCCCCAGCGCCGCCCACTCTCCGTCACAAGTTCTCCTTCAGGAGGCCGAGCTTCCGCAGGGCCTCCCGACGGGCCTCCTCCGTGGAGCCCCGGCCCGAGAACTGGACAGTGATGCCCTGGGGTCTGAACCCCACAGCCCGGGGGAGCGAGCCCGACCGCTTCCTGGCGTCCTGGCCGCAGTCCGGCTGCCGGGGTGCAAGTTTGCTGGGGAGGGCCGGGTCCGGACGGAAGGTGACCGTCTTCCCTGTAGAGACAAAGGGCCCGGGATGGCTCTTGAGGATGTCGTGGAGGCTCTGGAAGCCGTTGGCCATCGGCAGGGGCTGTTCCGTCTGCACGCCTCTGGACTGCTGGCCGCCGTGCGCCCCTGCCCGCGCGGGAGCAGCCTCCCGGGCCGGGCCCGGCTGGCTCTGCTCGGGGGAGATGCTTCTCCTCTGCTCGGTGGGCTCGCTCCTCTGGGCCCGGTCCTCCGTCTCCCCCACGGAGAGGAAGGAGACCCCATTGATGTTGGCCAGGACCTGGGCTTTGCGCTCCTGCACGTTGACCGCGGCCTTGGAGATTGTCTTATTGAAGTCCTTCCCCGCGCTGTTGGTCACGCTGATGTTGCTCGGGAAGCGGTGGATCTTGGGCGCCGGCTGTGTGGCGTGCCTGTGCCACAGCGAGTGGTCTCCGTGTCGAGGGGCCACGGAAGTAAGCGTCCTCCATCCTGCAGGCCTGCCCTCTTTGGACGGGGATGTGGGCGAGAGCCCTTCGTTCCCTGCCAGCTTCTCAGACATCTTCTGGGCGATGACGAGCGGAGTGGGGACCGAACGGGCCAGTTTGGGGTGCTCTGCTGGAGTAGGAGGGGGCTCTCTCCCGGGGTGTGCCGGGGCTGCTGCGGGGACAGGGCTGGGAGGCGGCAGGGGCAGGACCTCGGGACCTGGGGGGTCTGGAGGGGGAGACTTCTCAGCATCCTCTTTCCTGAGGACAGGAGTGTCTTCCTTTCCAACAGCACCAGCCCCTGAAAAGTAGCAAGGATCCTCATAAGCTACCACCATATGCAGAAATAAATGCATCACGTTTCCTTTTCACTGAATTTACAAAGGTCTCAAAGGGATTCAATACCAATTTCAACAGTACCTCTTGTAAGCTAAACTCCCTCTACCCTATTCCCTGGACTAGCGAAAGGGAACATAGTATATGATTCTCATAATCACCTGACGAGAAAGAATGAATTAGCAGTGGTGAAAGATGTGCAAGCCAGAAACAGTCAGTACATGGGAAGCATGTGGTAAATGCAAGTTTCTAAGGAGCCATCATCCTGAAACATGTAACAGGAGGAAACAACAGCTTACCTTATGGGGGATTTTACAGAGGGGAAATGGAGGCTGGGAAGTTTGTGGTACCCACCAACCCCTCCCTCAGGTCTCTCTAGATGAAGGATAATTGGATGTGTCACTTTCCTCTTGAAACAGAAATGTTTCCTGACAGCCTCCAGTACAGTTTAATACACCAGCCTATGATTCTTTACTATATCCTAACATACGTGATCACAGATCACCTAACACTTTTCTGCACTAGTATTTATACACCCGTGTCTGCTGCAAAATTGGGAGCTATGTATTATATTTATCTTTGTATCCTCAGAATCTCACACAATGCCTGCCACAGAGTGGGCACTTAAAGTTGTTATGAAAACATCATGTTAGAGAACTGATGGGCAAGTGGCTTACTTTCAAAGAAATGTTTTCCTTGGCACAATTATATGATCTGACATTTTTAAGGGATCGGTGGTTCAAATTAATTTTAGGAACTAAACTTCAAAGAAGAAGTGATAAAAAGGGGAAGTTCATATTAAGTCTCTTCTTTGAAGAGATGGCTGCAAACTCAGCCCCGTATTTGGAACATATAACCAATAGTACATGAAATTCTGTGTAATACACAGCCTTGCTTACAAAAAATAAAGGGGTGGGGATATATTTCTACAGGCTTGTGACAAATGGAAGTATTTTGTAGTCAACAGAGCAAAGATATTTTCCATCCTATTTTTCCCTCATCTTTTCCAATCCTTATCCCCTTGTCCACATTTCCAGTATCTTTTCCAACCAGGAAAAAAAAAAAATTGGAAGAACGTTTTCTCCTTGTCCATGTCCCTCTGGTTCTATCACAGAACTCAAGGGGCAAAAAGCATACCTCTCCTCTGATGCCACCCTGAATCAAGCAAACTTTACAAAGCAGATGCTGAGCTGAATTTTTGTTCTGATCATTTTTGTTTTCCTGAACCAGCTGACTTTTCAGTTCAAACACTCCCACCTTGGAACAGGGGTATAACCTTGCACAAGAATTGAGATTGAACCTCAAAGGCTAAAGTACAAGTCCTTTGTATATTTTCTTTGTAGAATGGGATTGTTTCCTGAAGCCATTTCCAGTTTTCTTTTTTCTTTTATCCATGTGTGCAATGTTTGTTTGCCCAATTAGTCTCATTCTTTATTCTCGCCCTTTTGAAATTTCCCTTCCATGTGTTTTCATCCTAATATACCATGAAAGCACCTATTTAGTTGGACAATCAGACTACCAAGAGGATGCTTCTACCCTACAAAAATCTGATCAGCCCCACGAACTACTATACTGGCTGGAGACACAGAGAACACGACAGAAAGGAGGGCCTCTGTGTCTTGTACCACACGACAAGCCACGTCAGAGGTGGGGGACCTGTCCTCTGGTCCTCACCTGCTGCCTCCGTCACATCCTGAAGGCTCTCGGGTTCCCCGGCTCCAGGGCCCAGCTGCACTAAGTCCACTACGTCCTCTGGCTCGGAGGGACCAGAAGTGCTCTCTTCCAGAGACGGCGGAGAGTGGCACTGAGCATCACCATCGCACAGCACCTGTTCCTCAAAGTCGTCTTCCAGGGAATCAATCGTCTCTTCAAAAAACAGGAGGACGTCCTTTTCCTCATGTGTGAGGTACTTCAGGCTCTCATCATCCTGTACAAAAGGTTTGGACACGAGGAATGAAAGCAACAGTGGTTTCACTGAAGGGAAAACACCCCACAACAATGTAGGGATCAATACAGAGCCTGGGGTGGAATTCATGGCATCCTCCAATTTCCCGTCTGGGGAGAGTGCACCATCCAGGCAACCCTGCTGGCACACCTCTGCCTGTGTGTCCCTCACCGTTTGACTTGCATGAGAAAGAAGTTTGTCCAAAAGGTGTAGCAGATTACGGATCTTAGACACTTTTGTTCCTCATGAGTCAATGACAAGAAAGCAATTCTTCAGTACCTCCTTGGAAGAGGTCTTTTCAACTTACTGCTAACAGATGTGCTTGGTTTCCCCGTAATAGCAATGGGGGGATCTTTAGTTAAAGACAGTGGAGTGAACTCACATATTTATCTCCTCTCCCTCCAGAAACCTCACTAAAACAAAAATGGGCTTTATCTGTTTTTAAAGATACACATCACAAAAACAAATATCATAGGAAATGAGGTGATAGCAACAACATGAGGGAAGGCAGACAGCAGAAGGACAGGTGGTGACTGACAGAGAATCCAAGAAGGGTGAATCTTAGTCAGCAGCTGGGGGTGGGGCCGGAATCAGCCTGCAGTGGCATGGAGAGCCCTCACAAGGCTCAGCACAGCGTCGGGGAGGTGCTGGGCAGTTCTGGAAGCCTGCCTAAGATGACACTGAAGAGAGCAGAACTGGACGAGAGTCTCTTTCAGAAGCAATCAGGTCACCCAGGCAGAAAACTAGATGTTTATTCTTAAAGAAGGTAAAGCCGGGGGGCATCAGGCCAAGTTCATGGTAAAGAACCGTTCTGAAAACTGGGAGTCAGGGAATCAAACTGACCCTCTGGACAGAGGATTGGAAAGGTCTTCTCCGAGGAAGTGAATGGTCCAAGAGCTAAGAGGTGGACACCTTGGGCTCCCCAGGGAAACAGCTCAGCAAGATCACTCTACCAGTGAAATCACCGTCAACAAACCCCAGCACAGAATTCTTAATCAGTTTCTTAACATTCTGCTCTTAAGCGTGTTCATACAGCTAATGGTCACCAAGCAGCTGAGAAAACCCTTTAACATGAAAGACACATCAAAACAAGATAAGAAGGAAAAAAAGGCAACTTGCAAGAAACAAACTGTGCAGAATGGTGAAAATTCCAAAAAGATGATCATGAACGTCCTCAGAGGGATCAGAGGAGAGGCTGAAACCATAAACAAGAATCTGATGCTATTTTTAAAAACTAGAAGACAGAAAAGAGCTCTTAGAAATTAGAACTGTGACAGAAAAAAAATGAAATAGAAGCCTAGAGATAAAGTAGAGAAACCGGAAAAGTACAACAAAAAGTCAAAAAAATTTTTTTAAACAGAAAACTAGAGAATACGAGTGGGAGGGCCAACATCTGAATAATGTGTTCCAGAAAGAGGAATGAGGACAAATAGAGGGGAAGAAATGATCAAAGTAAACAAGCAAAATTATTCAAGGAAATGTCCTTAAACAGAAGGATGTGAGTTTCCACATCAAAGGGTCGTGAGAATAACCTGATGAACAGGAATAAAACAGACCTATGCCAAGGCCCATCCATTGAAATTTAAGCCACGGGAGACGAGGCAAGATACTAAAAGCTTCCCAGAGTGGAAAACGGGTCACATAACAAAACATCAGGAGTCAGAACAGCAACAGACTTCTCAGCAGCAGCTTTGGAAGCCAGAAGACAATGTTGTGATTCCTTTAAAATTCCAGATGAATTCAGGACTAGAATTCGTACATAATCAAGTTAAAGTTAGAGTAGAATAATGGTGGGGTTTTTTTCAATTAATTAATTAATTTTTGTCTGCGTTGGGTCCTCGTTGCTGCTTTCTCTAGTTGTGGCGAGCGGGGCCTACTCTTCGTCGCAGTGTGCGGTCTTCTCATTATGGTGGTTTCTCTTGTTGTGGAGCACGGGCTCTAGGCGCGTGGGCTTCAGTAGTTGTGCACGGGCTCAGTTGCTCTGCGGCATTGGGATCTTCCTGGACCAGGGCTCGAACTTGTGTCCCCTGCATTATTGGCTGGTGGATTCTTAACCACTGCACCACCAGGGAAGTCCCAATAATGGTGTTTTTAAGACACACAAGGTCTAACCAGCAGATCTCCCATGCGTGCCTTTCTCAGGAAGCTACTGCAGGGGGGTGGAGGTAGGGCTGTTGCCCTAGACAAGGGAGGAGCCAAGAAGAAAAACCTGGGAGCCAGAATATAGGAGAGAATGAGAGAAAGCGGAGGGAACCCCAGGATAACAGTGCTGTCCCCAGGATGTCAGCTGTGCAGTGAACAACCAACCTACTTCAGAGCAAGCCATGGGGCCACACAGAACATGAACAAAGAAAGCAAATAAAACCAAAGCAATTATCAACCACAGGAAAAACTAAAGTTATGAGACAAAGCATGTATCTGTGAGTCAATTCCTCTATAGCAACACCTCCCCCCCCCACACCCACAGGTATACTAATTATATCAGTATTTATGGTAGCAAGAAAATGAAAAACCACCTAAAATGTCCAACAATAAAGGTATGGTTGAACAAATCAGGGCACATTCACAGATGGAATATTATACAGCCATTTTAAATGGTGTTTTCAAAAGAATATAATGTTAAGTGAAAAAAATGCAGATAAGCAAGAGTTGCCTTGATTTAAATATCAATATATGCATACTTCATATATCCACAAATACAAAAAGTACCGAAAGGATAAAATGTCAATAGTGGGGGGAAATGAAGGTAAATAACAAACAGGAACGAGTTAAAAGTCATTGCCTCCAGTGAGTCGGAAATGGGGGGAGGGGTTCAAGTAAGACTAATGCTTTTTATAAACCTTATAAAAGTATTTGAGTCTCTACGATGAAAATAAATTTCGATAAAACAACACGAAAAAATATAGTGGAAGCAAAGGTGACTATGCGTTGGTCCATGTGGTATAGAATAATGCACTTCATACCGTGATCTGAGAGGTCTTCAAATGCCCACCTATCCAGGCCCATCACAGAGCCTGCAGTGTCCAGAGGTTTAGAGACTTTTCTTTAGTTTCAGGCACAGTATATACTTGTTTGGGGGATGATTAGCACAAGAACACATGCAAATTTCTCAAACTAGCTTGGCCATGTTAGCTGAATCCTGAAGGAAGTCCACTCAGGAAAAGGGGACTGTCCATGGCATGGGTTCAGTAAATAGGAATAATTAGAATATTGCTGGGGAGAGATACCTACTGCATGGCTTAGGTAGCAGAACAGAACACTGCTGGGAAGAGAAGCAATATATACCTATATACAACTGCTGGGTCATAAGATACGTGTCTGCTTTGGTAGACATAGCCTAACAGTTCTCCCAAGCAGCTGGACCAACACACACTGGTTGGTGCATGGCCCCGCATGTGGTAGCATCTCCTTCTGATATTCAGTACATTCCCAAGAAGACAGCAGTGTTGAGATTTTTTTCCTCATAATACTTAACTGGCTGTTTGGAGATCCTCTTATGAAGTGCCTGTTCAAATCTTTTGCCTATTTTTCTATCAAGTTATCTTTAAAGAAATAATTTGTAGGAGTTCTTTTATGCATACTTGATACAAATCCTTTGTGGGTGTTTTTATTGCAAATATTTTTTCCTACCCAGTGGCTTGCTTTTTCTCTCTGTTAATGGGGGTCTTCTGGTGACTAGTCCTTAATTTTAGTGTAGTACAATGTATCAGTCTTTTCTTTAGAGCTTTTTGTGTCCTATTTAAGACACCACTACCTACTCCATGGTCATGAAGATGTTCACCTGCTTTTATTTATTCTAAAAGCATGGTTGTTTTTAAACTTCCATATTTGTGCTGCAATTCATCGGAATGAACTTTTGTGTATGGTGTGAGGTCACAATTTGCTGTTTCCTACACTGATATCCAACTGTTCCAGCAAAACTGCTTGAAAAGACTATCGTTTCGGGACTTCCCTGGTGGCACAGTGGTTAAGAATCTGCCTGTCAATGCAGGGGAGACAGGTTCGAGCCCTGGTCCAGGAAGATCCCACATGCCTCAGGGCAGCTAAGCCTGTGCGCCACAACTACTGAGCCTGCACTCTAGAGCCCACGAAGCACAACTACTGAGCCCATGTGCCACAATTACTGAAGCCCATGCGCCTAGAGCCCATGCTCCACAACAAGAGAAGCCACCGCAATGAGAAGCCCGCGCACTGCAACAAAGAGTAGCCCCTGCTCGCCGCAACTAGAGAAAAGCCCGTGCACAGCAACGAAGACCCAGTGCAGCCAAATAAAAAAAAAAGACTATCGTTTCCCCACTGCAGGTCCCCTTGGTTGTAAATCAGGTGACAGGTCATGAGTCCATCTGTTTCTAGATTCTCTTTTCTGTTCATTTGTCTACTTGTCTGTTTGTACAATGATAAAACACTGTTTTAATTATAACATTATAGTGGGTCCCGAGTTTGAAGCCCTCCTGTTTTGCTGTTCTTTAAGTCTGTGCTGGCCCTTTTTATTTCCAGTATCAGCTGGTCAGTTTCCATATACACATAAATATACACACACACCCATGCTGGGATTTTGATTGGACTTCATGGAAGTTCTTCAAATTGAGTAGAACTGATGTCTCACAATATTTTTTCTATCCGTATGGTATACTTATTTAGATTAGTGGCTCTTAAAGTGTGGTCCTTCACCCAGCAGTGGCAGCAGCACCCGCGAACTTGTTAGAAATACAAATTCTTGGGCCCCATCTCAGATCTACTGAATCAGAAACTTTAAGGGGTTGGGCCTTCAGTCTCTTTCAACAGACCCTCTGGGTAATACTGATGAACTAACGTTTGATATGCTTTGATCCAGTTCTTTATTTTCTCTCAATAATATCTTGTAATTTCCAGTGTAGAGATTTTACAGATTTTGTTATCTCTCCTCTTAGGTATTTGATGTTTTGTGATGCTATTAGAAATGGCATCGCTTTGAACATTTTCTAAATGTTTCTGGTCTATAGAAATACAAGATATAGCGACCTGGAAATAAGCAAAGTTAACAGTACTAACAGTTCATCTGCAGGTGCTTTTCAGTTTTCTACATAAACAGTGGTGTCTATAAATGAGAGGTTTTTACTTCCTCCTTTCCATTCCTCATGCCTTTCATTTTCTTCATTCTGCCTTATCGTACCACCGGGGTCCTCCAGTTAGCTGAACAGAAGTGGCATCTTCATCTTGTTCCCAATGTCGGGGAGAAAGCTTTCAATATTCCACCATTAAGTACAGTGTTTGCTGTAGGTTTTTAAAAGATGATCTTCATCAGATTAAGAAAGCTGTCTTCTATTCCTAGTTTGCTAAGTGTGTTTGTCTTTAAAATAATGAATGGGTTTTGAACTCTGTCAAAGGCTTTTTCTTCATTTATTGCAGTGGTTCTCAGCTGGGGATGATTTTACCCTCCCTGGGGCATTTGGCAATGTCTGGAGACAACTGTACTTGTCACAATTTTCTCATTTATTCTGTTAATGTACTGAAGTATGGTGATTGATTTTCAACTATTAAACCAACCTTACATTCTTGGAATAAGTCCAACTTGGTTGTGATGTTATTAGCCTTTTTATACAACACTGAATCTGATCTGCTAACATTTTGTTTAGAATTTTTGCATATATATCCACAAGACAGATTATAATTTTCCTTTCATTATAATCAGATTTTGTATGGATTTCCTTTTTTGAGTTTGAACTTAGGAAACAGTGTGCCCCTAGATTTTAGTTCATGGCATATCTTACTGTTCCACTTCTTTTGAGATTGGGTGGGGCTGGGTGGGGGGGAACAGAGTGATTTTAAGGAAAAATTGTCTCCAGTTCAAATTGTAACAGTTTTGTATTAACTAGATCTCTGTAAGTTTATCAGTTTACTTATCTAGCAGTTGTGTAGCCCTTAAGAACTTCAATTTTTCCCTCTAATAAGAGGATCCATGTGAAGGCACATTAGAAGAGTAGCAGGATACTACAGGGGAAAATGGGCACCAGGCGTTCCTTATTTAATACTTTTTATTGAGCACTGAACCAAAGAAGAGAGGAATAGGTTTTAACAAAAGAACCAGGGTTAAAATCTTATAAGTCCTTCATGTCTACAGAATATATGACTAATGGGTTTACACTTAATTCTGAGAACTCCAGGATCTGGCCCTACCTACCTTTTAAATTTATTTATTTATTTACTTACTTTTGGCTGTGTTGGGTCCTCGTTGCTGCGCACAGGCTTTCTCTAGTTGCGGCGAGCGGGGGCCACCCTACTTACCTTTTAAATGTCACTCCTACTCCTCTCCCCTTTATACTCTATAGCAGGGCTGGTAAACTTTTTCTGTAAAGGGCCAGATAGTAAATATTTGGGGCTTTGCAGTCTTAATGGTGGCAACTATTCAACTCTGTCAACGCAGTGTGAAAGTTACAGGTGATATGTAAATGAATGAGCTTATTAGCTTTGTTACAATAAAACTTTATTTACAAAAACAGGCGGGGGGGCCACATTTAGTCCACAGAGTGGGGTTTGCTAATTCTTGCCCTATAATCAAATCAAATCACTTGCTATTTCCTAGACCTGTTTCTCTGTCAGCAATGCCCATGACTGCACAGCCACATCTCACCTGTCCTTCCTGGTCCAATTTAAATGTCACCACACCTCCAGCCTACCCCCATAGCACCCATTGAATCATGCATTCAAATATTTGAGCATCTAGTAAGCGTCGGGCAATGTATACACGAGGGTGTAAATAATGTTCTTGCTGTCTGGTTTAGTTCATCTAATGAGGGCTTCAGACAAGAAAGTAGACAAAGTGGCTATGACAAGGTGACTATGGCGAGTTAGGGAAACATAGTATGGGTGTCAATTCACACTTTTGGGGCAGGGGTTCCGATATGGAAAAACTCTGGAGGTGAAATGATTGTCAATAATCTGAAAGAAGTGGGCGAGAGTTCAACAAAAAGGGACCAGGGGTAGTTAGATACGTATTTTGGAGAGATCACATTGGCAATAGTGTGGAAAATAGGAAACAGTATGGACAACTGAATACGGAAACAATTTAGACAAAAGTTAAAAGTCACCTAAAGTAGAGCCATGGTGATGGGAACAGAGAGAAGCAGATAAGTTGAGGGTTATTTAACAGGAACAATCGACTCTTCGTATAAAATTCTATTTTCTACTGTAGTTGTTCATCACCCATGCATTTCACCTTTGCTGGACTTTGTATGTAGAGGAAAGAGCCATGTCTGAGGCATCTGTGAACTCTGCACAGAGCTGAGAGTTTGTCTCGTGTCCAGGATGCAGTCACTGTAACCGCAGTGTCAGCTGCCTCCTCACCATGTAGGTCTGTCTTGGCCCTCTGGCCACCAGCACACGAAACTTTCATAAAAAATTCAGCGATGCTACTCGTTTCCTGATTTTTCTAGACTTATTGCGGGTTGGCAGGTGGCACAGAGCATCCTGCCTCCTCTTTCCTCTTAATCTAGCCTGAGTCTTGCTAGATTACCCCACGCCCATCATTCAGCACACACCACACCAACCCTGCTCCTCCCAGAGTCACCCTAAGACATTTCGCATTTTTCTTCTCTCCATGCAGAGAAGTTCAGCTTGGTGATTCAGCCACCACCACGACAAAAAACCCTGCAAGTCTAAAATGAGTAGGGCTCTTAGCATGACAAAGATCCCTCTAGTTAATAATTACAACCACCATGGATGTTGTTAGGGTGACGTGGTAATGGTAACAACCGGAACCAAAAAAGTCTTAGCCCCAACTATTTGTTGAGTTAAACGTCTTGGGGAAATAAATTAATGCTCTCTACCCTTTTCCTCCTACTTTGACCTTCCCAACTCAGTGTTTCAATAGGGTTATTCCCATGATTTTAGATAATCTATTGATACTTTGGCTGGGTATAATGATTTCTCTTTGGTTAGACAGACAGTAGAATTAAATAGGCAACTGACCTGTAACACGCCGTCAGCTTAAGACACACTCCCATTTCCCAATTAAGTGAGCGGCAAAAGTGAGAATGGGATATATAAACCCCGCACGTCCAATCAAAGCAAGGAGTCCCAACATAATATTTCATTTGGAAAATAAGCTTAGAAAGGGAAGCTCCTATTCAACCATTTTATGTTGTGTGACAAACTACAGGACCTACGGGCTGACAGATGCAACGCAGAGATCAGTCAGTCCAGCTCCCTCACCTGAAGGTGTGAAAACCGGGTGCAGAGGCAATGTAATGACTTTCCAAGGGTCGCACAACTATTTTGTAGAGCAGCCAAGGCCAGACCAGTTCTCTGCTTGCTTTCTGTTCTGTTCTACTTATTTCCCTTTCTTTTTATAAATTTATTTATTTATTTTGGGCTGCACTGGGTCTTCATTGCTGTGCGTGGGCTTTCTCTAGTTGCGGCGAGCGGGAACATACCTATGGGAGTACAAATGTGTGACAGGAGATTTGTTTTTAGGCAAATGGCAGAGAGGAAAAAAACTGTTTGTTTGGCTGAACAAAAAAGTCAAGAAGGCTTAAAACACTCATACTAAAATAACCCCCACCTAAAAAAGCCACTGAATTAATTCAGTTCTTAGGCTTTTTTTCCTTTTGTTTTGCTTTTCTTTTAAACAAAGAAATTGGATTTGACAGCAGATTAAGACAACAGTGGTAACTCCTTCTGAAGGAGGAAAAAAAAAAAAAAGAACCAGCAGAACTTATCTGTATCTTCAATGAAAAAAAAAAGAAAGAAAGAAATAAAAAAAATTTTCTTTAAATAAATTTATTTTATTTATTTATTTTTGGCTGTGTTACGTCTTCATTGCTGCTCACGGGCTTTCTCTAATTGTGGCAAGCAGGGGCTACTCTTCGTTGCAGTGCACGGGCTTCTCATTGTGGTGGCCTTTCTTGTTGTGGAGCATGGGCTCCAGGCACACGGGCTTCAGTAGTTGCAGCATGCAGGCTCAGTAGTTGTGGCTCGTGGGCTCAGTAGTTGTGGCTCACGGCTCTAGAGCACAGGCTCAGTAGTTGTGGTGCATGGGCTTAGTTGCTCCGTGACATGTGGGATCTTCCCGGACCAGGGCTCGAACCCGTGTCCCCTGCATTGGCAGGCGGATTCTCAACCACTGTGGCACCAGGGAAGCCCAGAAAGAAAATTTAAGAAAGATTATGATGGCTAAAATAATTTCTTGAGATGAGTCAAGATGTCTTAACCCCCAGGTCTCCCAGGTAGGCGGCCTTGGGTATTTGTTCAGGCAGAATGTGAGTTGATGGTCACATTCTCTTTCTACAAACACCGAAATGATCTCCCTGACACTTGAGCAAGGCTTTATTGACTTAAAAACCCAAGGTGATGAGAGACACCCGCCATGAGCTGAAACACAACGTAGGGGCAGTGAGAAGAAAAGAGGAATCAGTGTCTTCTGTGCTTCCGACCCCCCTGTGAATGCCACGCTTTACTTTGGCAACCTCATAAGAAAGACCATAAGTGCATGTGGCCTTTCCCACGGTTTCATTACAAGGGCTTAATTAGGGTTATTTCTAACTAGTCCCTGTTGTAATTTTTCACTATGGTTAATGTAAACCTCTACTTGTGGCCGGAAAGAGACACAGACAAGCCCGCGGGGGATGAGATATGCAAGCAGTTTTGATTACAGATGGAAAGAATCATGGCTTTGAAGGACAACGCTGGGCTCCCTGGCCGCCTTAAACTTCCCTGAACTGGCAACGTCATAAAGCGGTCCCGACTGAGAGGGAAATGCCTCAAGCGCGTGGCGTCGTGCGTGAGACCCCACATAAGCTTGTCACACGTCCCAGAGTTCCGCGTGGCTGTCGTGTCACTAAACTGTGAGTTCCTGAAAAGATTAAAACCGAGTTTTATTCCATCACCTATCCAATCTGGTATGTGGGAGGCATTTACTGCATGTTTACCGAACTGAACTCTCCTCAAAGCAGTTTAGCTTTGTTTTAAAATAGCTGCTCTGTCCAGGAAGTTTTGGGTTCAATCTGGGGAAGGAGCCAGAGCTGAAAGGACAATGTGGTTACTACTGACCAGTCTGCTTCTCCTTCCCACGCCTCTGTTCTGTGTCTTCTCCTTGAAACTGTCTGGCGACAAGCATGTCAGATTCCTAGTGTCCTGCTTAGACTTCAGGCGGAGCCAGCCATGGAGACAGCTTTGCCCCCGCTTGCTTTACCTTCTTCTTCCACGACCGACGGGTGAGGCCAAACGACCTCAGAGGCTTTGGAGAAGGAAGGGGTGATCAGGAGCTGATGACCGCTGTCTGATCACAGGCTTATTATGTGACTTGAGGGCTATAAGATTTGTCTGCTGAGGGACCAGGCAGGGTTTCAAGACAGTTCACTGAATATCAAATCTCCAAAAACAATGAATTTGGATCATTGGTTTTGCCCAAGTTAGAGACAAAAATGAATAGGAAGTATGCTTGGGGACTTGGGCTGTTTCCAATCTACCTTCAAAGTGGCACACACATTATGAAATTCCTTAATTCCTATGGGTGTTAAGAGCATCCCCTCTTTTCAGCTAGTTAAATCATATTCTTTTCTGGAGGAAGCTTCAGGGTGCCTGCCGGGCAGAGCAGGCTTCAGACCATGTGCATAAGAAGAACCTAAGGATCCTGGCATGAGGCAGTACTGGTCCCTGGAAGTGCACCCCGGATGTTTGATGAGATGTGTGTCTGAGATATTGGCCTTAAGAGCTTAAGAATATGTCACCTTATACCCAAAGCTTCCTTTGTCCCCTTAAAGAGCTATCATTTATGAATGTCTTTAAATCCTTCCTGAACCTTTCATGTTGAATCCCCATCACCTCTCGAGGTGGTAAGTTCCAGAACTACACTACCAACTGTACTGTACTGAAGGTGTCCTTCTTACAGTTCAAAGGAAAAAGAGACCCTCTTAGTCAAGTATACAAGGATTTGGCCAGTTTGCTCTTTTTAAAAATATTTATTTATTTATTTATTTATTTATGGCTGTGTTGGGTCTTCATTGCTGCGTGTGGGCTTTCTCTAGTTGCGGTGAGCGGGGGCTACTCTTCGTCGCAGCTTCTTATTGCGGTGGCGTCTCTTGTTGCGGAGCATGGGCTCTAGGCACGCAGGCTCAGTAGTTGCGGCATGTGGGCTCAGTAGTTGTGGTGTGTGGGCTCAGTAGGTGTGGCTCACGGGCTCTAGAGCACAGGCTCAGTAGTTGCGGCGCACAGGCTTAGTTGCTCTGCGGCATGTGGATCTTGCCGGACCAGGGATTGGACCCGTGTCCCCTACATTGGCAGGCGGATTCTTAACCACTGCACCACCAGGGAAGTCCTGGCCAGTTTATTCTAGTTCTAGCTATACATTTTGCTAGAAAATGTTCAGAGGAAGAATTCCTTACAAGAAAAACAATACACGTACACAACCACAACTGGCCTCTTGAGCGATAAAAAGTTCACATACTTCATCCTCCTAGAACAGCCTGGGTCATGATGGTGGCCATGTGGATAGCCACAACAATCCTACCTAAGCAGCTATTTTAATTTTTAACTTGTACTGCCTCAGGAGAAAGGTTTCTAAAAAGCAAAGATCTGTCATCTTCCAGGCCACACTTCAACTAGTGTTTAAAAACTTTACAATACTCTCATTTAACTTTAGGCATTAATGTTTTATCTTCTTTTTTAAAATAACCGTTGCTTAAAATAAATACACACGTCTATAAATTGGAACTATCTTTTACGTAAAGAGCCCTCCAAGGGGTGCATTTAATCCCATACAATCTGCAGGCCTAAAAACACTGTTACTGACAAACCTTTTATGAGGTCAGGGAATAAAGAACAGGGAGTAGGGAAACTACTACAGTTGACTGTCGTTCTTTAGAGACAAGTCATAAAAAGACTGAGGATTTAGAATAAAAACATATAGACCCTCCCCAAATTTAGACTCCCTTCTGGTCAAAGAAAGAAATTCAGAAGGCTACTGAGAAGAGATGGATAGATGGGAAAGCACAGATCCAAACAGGATGACGGGGCAGGATGGAGTGGAGTTATTCTCCACCTGGGGCTAACAGGGCACTCACAGGAGCTTGTACCAGTAATTAGGAAGCACTGATTAGATGCTGGGCCTTTCATCTCTACGGGTAACCCTTGAGAAAGTATTATTATCCCACTCCCCCCCCCCTTTTAAATTAATGAAGAAAATAACTAATGAAAAAGTGATTAAGTTACTTTTCCCAGGTTCCAGAGGGAGGCACATGTGAATTTGAACCCGGGCATGTCTCCAGTATCCTGTGTTTATTACTATCCTGAGTCAATTTTCAGGATACTGATTAGTATCAGTAAATAAAGCAACTTGAAAAATGCATATGGATTTCTGGGAGGACTTGAGGGAAATTATAAACATCTTGGGGAACGTCCTTCTGATCTGTACTCGGCTCCACTGTGGAACCCGCTTAGTGCAGCACTGAGGCTCACGAAGCCCTTCCGGCACAGGCGGCTCACAGGCATAACGCTGTGCTCACCTCGCCCGTCTTGACCTCCTGAGATTTACAAATGTCAGAGATTTATAGTCTTTTCTGTCTTTGAACCTAAAGATAATTCTCATATCTTACCAAAAAATACGTCCGTGATAAAAAGTTTTATAACAAACCATTTCTCCTTGTGACTCTGGAGCTGAAACTTAGTAGACCTCCTTTCAAAGAAGAGCTTTTGCCTCTGAAGATGAATTCCTGGGTCTGACATCCTGACAAAGAGTCAAAATGATGCATATTCTCCAAATCTGCCAGGTGATGGAATGGACACCCCACCTGCCTAGACAGACACTCTGTGAAGAGCTGTATTTATATGGTGGTCTCTTGTAAACTCCCCGAATTCATTTCACAGTCTTGCTTCTTCTAGTTCAGACATCTTATAGTTGTTCTGGTGCCTTCGGTCCCTCTAAAAGGCTCTGTTCCTTTTCTCCTACACCTTCGTGGTAGGGAGTGTGATGCGCCCCCCAGGTCACCCTGGGGATGAAGGACCTGGTCCCCCATCTGTTGGGAATGCTGCTGGCAGGTGGCCCTCAGCTGTCAGTCCCCTTTGGGGACTGTCTCCAACTGAAAGGAACTGTCTTGTCAAGGTCGTGCCTCCCTCCAGGGATGTCCTCATCCCAGGGCTGATGGCAGAGTGGGTATCCAGGCTCCACTCTCGGCCCAGCAGCTCCAGGGCCTCCTGAGGAACAGCTAAGGCCTCTGTTGGGTCTGCCTCACAGCCCAGCTTCTCTCTCTGCCCAAACCCTGCTTCCTCTTCCTTCCAGATGTTGAGCCCAGGAACAGCCCTAATAAGCCTCCTGTGCTGTAACGTTGTCCATCTCAGAGTCTGCTGCCTGGGAAGCAAATCTGCAGCCAACTCTGTCAGGGTGAACCACAGCCACCAGACTGCAAGCTCTGCCTCTGTCCCCACCTCCGAGAACCGTGCTTCAGTATTTGAGCAAAGGGATAAATCACCTACACAGAACAGACGGAAGGCAGTCCTCCATGGACGGGTTTGCAGAGCTCAATCAAGTCCTTTCTGTCTTTGGAGTATGAGTTTGACCCACCGCAGAGGATGTGGTGAGGGTGGGTATGAGTTGGTGCATGTGAAGAACGGACCCTATATGACTACAGTGGAGATAGAAAAGTAGCGACTTTCCTGCCCAAAATTCAGTGCACGTGACACACCTGGGGTTATGGACTCTCCCAGGAAGAGACAGAGAACAGGTATTGCTTCAGCTTTCTATCAAAAGAGGCCATGGTACAAAGGATGTTAAGAGATTTGCCTCAAGTTCAATAAGAAGATGAAAGTGAAAGGCAAGAAAATAATTCAAGCACTGACTCATAACGCACTATACCCATTTCCTCAGAGACCGAGGTCATCTGACGACCGTTCTCGACTTTATTCCCGCCCCCCACACAGGGCAGCCCTTTAGACTATGGTTCCTAAGTTATCCACGCCATGTTTTAGAAATACCCTCTACATCAGAGCAGAGCTGCTTCCCAACTGTGCTTTGGAGAACAGACTCCACCAATGACCGGAGTATTAATCTGTATGTCTTTCTACCTATTCTTTTAACATATTCTTTAA
Source organism: Neophocaena asiaeorientalis asiaeorientalis (assembly GCF_003031525.2). Taxonomy (NCBI): domain Eukaryota; kingdom Metazoa; phylum Chordata; class Mammalia; order Artiodactyla; family Phocoenidae; genus Neophocaena; species Neophocaena asiaeorientalis. Next base: position 1,293,338 of record NW_020185322.1, read on the forward strand.
ATACAGTTTTTAAATTAAAAAATTAGTCCCAAATTCTCTATTCTTAAGGATTTATAGATTCTCAGATATTCAGAGAGTAATTTGTAATATATTTTTCCTTTGGCGAATCAAATATTTATCACATACTTACCATGGTGACTGAAAAAAAGAAAATATGCAAGTAGGAGCCTATAAAATTCTATTGTTACTATTAACTGCCCTCTGTACACTTCCTTCTTATGTTCAGCATAGCTGGGGTTAATTTTAGGGATTGGTGTATCTTTAGAAAATTTGTGCTCCCATTGAAGATGGGCTGAGATGAACAATGGACCATTTTTATTGAGATCCAAGGTGGACTCTCTCCTGTCCTTCCCTCTATGAATATGAAGGTCTCCATCCTGAAAGGTGAATACCCTGAGGGGTGGGGAGGGCCAAAAGATCTTCTCTTAACTTTACAGACTTTTTGTGAAAGTTCCCAAAGCTTGTTGACACTTACGTAAAGGTCTGGATGCCGAGAGAAAGGGATAGGAAAGCATTTATATTTGTAAAGGACTTAAACATCTGTTTTAAAGTGAATTTGATGTTATCCTGTGAGGTGTTTCCCTTCTTCCAGTCATTGGACCTGAAAGGCAGGCGCCCTGGCCTGGGCTGGTGGCCACCTTCAGGCACGGCGTGCTCTGGGTCTTAGCAGCCAAGTTATCACTGCTCTGGATTTTGTGCAAAACTCAATACGATTCACACTGAAATGCCGCTTCAGAGAGCGAGTATTCCAAGACGTCAAGCTAGTTACCCCAAAAGGATGTTGTAAGATACTCCTGATAGGGGGGCAAAATCAGCCAACATTCAAGCACACAGAGCACCGGAGAAACAGGGACTCACCCGAGTGAGACTTCTGGAACGGGAGCTGCTGGCCCGACTCTCCAGACTGCCCCCTCTGCTCAGGCCACTGAGCCTGCAGCCGGGCAACAAGTCAGGGTCCATCTCCCAAGAGTCTGACTTCTGGTGATGGACAGGCATCCCCACAGTAACCCCGGCCGCTGGCTCAATCACAGGAAGTGGGGAAGGGGCCGGTGTCCCATGCCCAAGTAGTGGGTCACCTCTGGAGGAGGAAGCACAAGGTGACGAGGGTTAGTGAGCTCAGACAGCGAAGGCCTCATTCCCCCAGGACGAACCGGCATCACGAGATACAGCCGGCTGGTCCACAGCCTCGACCGTGAGGACTAAGGTGATCAGGACCCCCGAAGTCAACTTGTTTGGTGATGCTCATTTCCATTTCTCCTTTATCTCCTTCTCCATTATGAAGACGTAAGAATTATTTTTATTTTATTTTTTACTGAAGTACAGTTGATTTACAATGTTGTGTTAAGTTCTGCTGTACAAGCAGAGTGATTCAGTTATACATACATATATATTTCATTTTATATTCATTTCCATTATGGTTTATCACAGGATATTGAATATATCAATATTTCCCCGTGCTGTACAGTAGGACCTTGTTGTTTATCCCTCCTATATATAATAGTTGCCATCTGCTAACCCCAAGCTCCCAATCCATCCCTCCCCAACCCTTCTCCTCCTTGGCAACCACAAATCTGTTCTGTACATCTGTGAGTCTATTTCTGTTTCGTAGATAAGTTCATATATTAGATTCCACATATAGGTGATATCATGTGATATTTGTCTTTGTCTGACTATATGATCATTTCTAGGTCCATCCATGTTGCTGCAAATGGCATTATTTCATTCTTTTTTATGGTTGAGTAGCAGTAAGAATTATTTTTAAGGAAAGATGGGTGTACTAAAAACTTCTTTCGTGCTGAAAATTTGATGAAATAATGTTCTGGCGCCGTCCTCTGCTCTTCGGGTCTGTACTTTCACGCTCCGTCACACTCAGGCTTTCCCTGTACTGCTTATAAATTCTATTCTTTTCTGCCTCAGACACCACAACATCATGGTTCCTTTTCCAGCCTCGTTACAGTTCAGAGTTGAGGTAAAGTGACAAGAGCTAACAAATTACTAATGGAAGTTTGGTTGACATCTCCGAAATTCCAGACTCTTTGGAGGCCGTGATACTACTGCAGTTTCTACATAAAATGTTAAGGTCCCATCAGTTAATACCATCGGGAAGTTCATGTTCCCACTTTCAGGAACAAGGACACTGAAACTGTCCCCCCCGAGCCCTAGTCTCATACAGTCCTCTGACTGTTCCAGCAGGAAATTCAGCTCAGCCCCTGAACAACAGACAACTGAGTTCAACAAAACCTTCCAGAAGACTAAAGAAGGCTAGTAGGGAATAAGGGAATATGCCTCCTGTCCATTACATATGACCTGATGTTACGGCAAGTGAGGAAATAGATGCTCACCCCTCCCTACGCTGAAAGCACCACCAGGTGGCCTTACGAGCCCCTAAAGAATCCCGAGGGGCACGAGAGCTAAAACCACCATAGGTGCCATCTGGTGGGGGCGGGGGCAGGCAGTGAATCTTCCCCTGACAACAGAGGAAAGACGGGAAGCGAGGTACTGATTCACCTCCAATGAGGGACCTGGGGGACCGTGTGCTCGGTGGGGCAGGACCTGGAACTTGGCTCCGGATCTGTGCAATGAGACAGCACATGGGACCCTCCATGGGGCGGAGGGTGATAACTGACTATACCATCCGAGAGCACGCCTTTCTCCTGTGCTACTAGCGTTTTAAAAGCTATTCTGATGCTGTAAAACTGTAGTGTTTAGACTTCTACAAATTATTCCCTTGAAAGAAGATGAGGAAGCTAATCAGAATTCTCCAGAAGGCAGAGTCTGTTGGGGAGAAAGTGGAAACCTTGGTTCAATATCCTTCACAGGCTCGAGCTGTCAGTCTTCTTTCATCTCTTAAGGAATCGAGAACCAGGGGCTCCCTGGTCCTAGTTCCCCAGGAGCCAAAAATATAGAATTCCATGGGTGAGCCACTATGGGGCGTGGATTTCTGAGCGGGGGGCAAAGTCTGCACTGGAAATGGGAGAGCGTGAGATAAAGAAGCAGGAGCAGATCCGTCTGACAGAGCGGCCAGAGCCGTGAGTCTGTGAGGTCATGACCACCTCACAGTATCTAGTCTCCTTTCCCAAACAGGGGCTCACTTTTTGTGTTTGCTAACAGTGCACTGTAGAAAAGGGAGGCCAGGGTCAGACTAAGAGGGCTCCATAGATGAAGAAACCGACTTCTCCCAGAGGGCGCAGAGCAGGCTCACTGCGGGGGCGCCACAAGCTAGCACCACAAAGGGAAACTAGAGCTGCGTGTGCGTGTTTCTGTTTATTCTCTTGGGCTTCCTGTGTTTGTTGCTCGGTATTTACTAGTAACAGCCTCTTCTGGTAAGGTTGAAGGTCACAAGTGATCTGCAGTCTTGGTAAATCTCTGTCTGCCAAGCATGGCCGGTCAGGGCGCAGCAGCCATCCAAGTTGATGGTGCTCGTGGAACTGGTGGAGCTAGTGGGGCAAGTGAACCTCCAAAGTGAGTGCACTGGAGCCAGAGAGGAAGGAAGCTCCTCCTCTTCATCCTCCCCTGTACATTCCAGAAAGACCTAGAATGGCCTGGATGGAAGGCATCCAGCCCTCCTCCCACTGTCACCCCACTCCGTCAAAGTTCCAGATGGCCACAGTCAGGTCTGCAGAGCAGCCCAAGGAGCTAGGTCCTTCCACTATTCACCAAACCCCAGAGATGAGTCATCTTGTCAAAGACCCGTCCTGAGGCACAGTGGCTTTCAGCCTCGTCACACAAACAGCTTTGGGGACATCTTTGACACCTCCCTGTCCCTGCCACTCACAACCAACCAGCTGCCCAGCCCTGTTGATTTTTCCTGCCCAATGTCAGTTGGATCCACTTCCTTTCTGGTCCCCCTCCCGACTTCAGGACCATTTTTACCACGTCATCTGACTGTTCTTGCTTTTTCCATTTTGGCCATCCTTTTGCTGTATTCTTCTGCGGGATTAATCTTGAAACACCACTGTGATGTCACCACTCTCCTAAAAGCAATCACCTTCAACCCACTCCCCACAGGCTGCAGAATCAAAGTTCGTCCTATCAATCAATCCTTGCTTCACTTGGAACCCTATATTCCTTTCTAGTCTTAGCATGTTCTTCTGATGTTTACTGTTCTCCTACTTCATATGGGGCAGATTCCAGGTACTAGAGAAAGACCGATGGGTAAGAGGCATCTCCTCCCCAGAGGAACTTAATCCAGCAACGGGTCAGAACCAGATCTACTGAATACATCTGTGGGGGTAACAGCTGAGCATGTGCATTTTTATCAAGTTCCACAAGTAATTCTGCCACATGGCGCCAACTCTAATGGAGGACGGATGCATCACCGTGTTCAGCGCCAAGACAGGGCACATGGGAGCAGGGGGAAGGTGCCCATACTCCCCAGGAGGGCTCAGAGACTTTCAGAAAGGCCAGCAGTAAGAGATGTTTGAGATTTCAGGTTTAAACAAACCATGCTGGGCATTCCGAACACAGAAGGAGAGTAAGCAACACATGGCCTATTTGAAAAGTCGTGAGTGGCTGGGGTGAAGCCCTGAAATGAGCTAAAGCACAACACAGAATGAGCTGGAAAAGGGAGAAAGCGCAAATAGAGGCACACAGAGAAGTGGACCCAAGTGAAGAGGGACTTGAATCTTGAACTTCACCCACAGGTGATGGGGAGCCCTGGAGAGAGGCAGCATCACATTTATAGGTTAGAAAGATGACTCTGGCAACAGTTGGGAGGGTGACAGCACCAGGGGGAGAACCTAAAAGCAATCAGGACAAGCGATTTAAAAGAAGGAGGAGGCTGCTCAGTGTTCTCCGGGACACATTTTAGAGTGTGGAAAGAGCTAAAGGACAGAACAGAGTCTAGTATACTTCCATGTGTATAGGGAAAAAAATGAAAAATATCTCTGTTTATGCTTTGATGTGCCTAGAATCTTTCTGGAAGGATACACGAGAAAAATTCCAACAAAGGCTGCCTGTGGGGAGGGAGAAATGGATGGATAGGAAGTAGCTGGAATCATTACAGTAAAATCAGACAAAGGAAAAGAAGGGAAAAGTGAATTACTAGAAACAAAGAGGAGTACTTCAAAATGATAAAAATTTCGATTTACCTGCATGTACCTCAAATATAAATAACATGAGTTAATAAACCCACCATTATAGTGGGAGATTTCTGCACACCACTCTTAACAATAGATAAATCCAGCAGACTGGGAATAAAGAAGATTTAAACAACACAATTAACAAGTTTGATCTAAGCGACATTTACAACATACTAAGTGAAGCAACTTCTTTTTCTTCTTTTTTTTTTTTTTTGCGGTACGCGGGCCACTCACTGTTGTGGCCTCTCCTGTTGTGGAGCACAGGCTCCGGACGCGCAGGCTCAGTGGCCATGGCTCACGGGCCCAGCCGCTCCGCGGCACGTGGGATCTTCCCAGACCGCGGCATGAACCCGTGTCCCCTGCATCGGCAGGCGGACTCTCAACCACTGCGCCACCAGGGAAGTCCGAAGCAACTTCTTAATACATATTTTTTCATGTTCACATAGAATACTTATGGAAACTGATGGCATCCTGGGCCAGAAATCAAGTCTCAGCAAATTTCAGAAGACTGGTGGTATCAGAAAACACATTATTTTACCACAAAGCAATTAAATTAGAAATCAGTGACCTAAAGATAATCAGAAGAATCCATGTCGTTAGGAATTTATATTTCTAAGTAACTCTTAGAAATATTATTAGAAAGTAGAAAGTATTTAGAACTACATGGTAATAAAAATACTGCATATCGAAACCTGTGGGATGTAGCTAAAACATCACTTAAATGCTTACAGTGTTAGAAAACAAGGCTGGAATTTAATGAACCAAGCAAGTAACGTTTAAATTAGAAAAAAAACCAAAAGAATAAACACAGAATAGACAGGGTAAAAAAAAGAATGTGAAATTAGATAAACAGAAAAACATACAATAGAGAACTAAATTTCAAATTTTATTGTTTTGAAAATGCTAATAAAATTGACAAACTTTTGGCAGAACTAATCAAGAAAAAATAGACAAACTATCAGAATGAAAAGGGAAACATAAGTATAGATGCCACAGGTATTGAAAGGGGGTATTATAAACAATTTTATGCCAGTAAATTTGAAAAGATAGATGAAATGGACAAATTCCTAAGAGAAGATCTCCTTAAAACTAACACCACGAATAAAAGAAAAAATCTGAATAGTAATATAATCATTAAAGAAAATAAATCATTATGTAAAAATCTTACAACAAAGAAAACAGCACATCCAGAAAGTTTTACTAGAGAGTTTTATGAAACATTCAAGGAACAAATAACTCTAAGTTTACACAAACTTCTGCAGAGAAGAGAAAAAGTAGAAACAAACTCATCTCATTTTGAGGCTATTAAAACCTTGATGCCAAAACCCAAGAATGTATAAAGAAGAAAAAATTATAGGCTGCTGTCATTCATGAACACAGATACAAAAAGTCCTAAACAAAATTATTAGTAAGCTGGATCTAGAAAGCAAATAATGACCAAGATGACTTAATCCCAAAAATGCAAGGTTGGAATAATGTTGATTTTCCAACATACAGTACAACATTAATTGATTAAAGGAGAAAAGTCATACAGTCATTTCAATAGATGACAAAAAGCATTGGATGAATTTAATATTATGCATAATTTAAAAATAAACTTCACAAATTATGAAGAGAACTTTTTTAATCCAATAAAAGATATCCATAAAAATTATAGCAAACATCATATTTGATGGCAAAATATTAAAACCACTCCCATTACCACCATCCCATCCTCTATTCTATATTGTATATTAAGTCATAATCCACATATAAGGCAAGAATAAAAATGAATAGGGATTGAAAAGGAAGATGTTATTATTCACATATAATTACAGTCTTTGTAGAAAACTCCAAAATTCTGTCAAATTATTAGAATCAGTAAGAGTTTAACAAAGTCACTGGGGATAAGCCAATATAAAAAAAAATCAATTTCTATATACTAGCCACAAACAACAACTAAAAAAGATACCATTAAAAATAGCATAGGGCTTCCCTGGTGGCGCAGTGGTTGAGAGCCTGCCTGCCGATGCAGGGGACACGGGTTCGTGCCCCGGTCCGGGAAGATCCCACATGCCGTGGGGCGGCTGGGCCCGTGAGCCGTGGCCGCTGAGCCTGCGCGTCCGGAGCCTGTGCTCCGCAACAGAAGAGGCCACAACAGTGAGAGGCCCGCGTACCGCAAAAAAAAAAAAAAAAAGCATAAAATTGTACTTTCATGGTGGTGCAGTGGTTAAGAATCTGCCTGCCAATGCAGGGGACGCAGGTTTGATCCCTGGTCCAGGAAGATCCCACATGCTGCAGAGCAACTAAGCCCGTGCGCCACAACTACCAAGCCTGTGCTCTACAGCCCGGGAGCCACAACTACTGGGCCCACATGCCACAACTGCTGAAGCCCGTGTGCCTAAAGCCCGTGCTCAGCAGCAAGAGAAGCCGCCGCAATGAGAAGCCCTCGCACCGCAACGAAGAGTAGCCCCTGCTCACTGTAACTAGAGAAAGCCCACGTGCAGCAACGAAGACCCAATGCAGCCATAATTAATTAATTAAAAATAGCATAAAATAAAGATGCATATATGTATATATACATTATATTACTTGGGAAAAGATCTAACAAAAGATGAACTCCAAGAATAAGCAAAAACAAGGTAAACATTTTACAATGGAATACTGTTCATCAGTCAGAAGCAATCAATTGGACGATGGTGTGGATGGATCTTGAAATGTATGGAGTGAAGTTATAATTAGAGTCTTAGCACAATCCATGTGTATACACTTAAAGCACACACAGCCCTGTATTTTACATCCATAACCAGGGACACATCCCAGTGGTGCGGATGGGTGGATGGGGGTGGGGCACACATCGACTGTACTATAGTCTACACCTGGTCTGCTCCACCACACTGTTTTCTTACACACCTCTTACTGCCCGAAAAACAATAAGGAAGATTTCCTGCAGGTTTGAATAATAATGATTTATCAGATCATTTTATCACCTGGGAAACTGTGAAAAGTCCAGATCTCAGGAGATGACACAGGACAGATGAGTTTGGATTTAAAGAGAGAAGCAGAGGAGACACCCATAATCTAGAAACCCTGGGGCAATTTAGGAGGGAAGCGCTGAAGGCGGTCTGGCTTAACTAGGAAGGAGAAACCCTGAATTTAAACTTTTCTTGGATCATAATTTAGCTCAAAATTAGCCAGGGAAAGGTTGACCAGATCCAATTTACCTAAGAATCTAAACTGGAACAAATAGATAAGTTCCCTTACATTCAACTACTAAGCTTTGTCCCACTTGGTGGGGGGGAAGGGAATCGAGTCTTCTGAGACTTAGATTCCCTGCAGACATGCTAAACAAAATCACAAGGGTGATTATTGTCTTTGCAGTTCTGAACACGAAAGGGAAAATGATCCTCCTTAACCAAGTGATGTGGAACTAATTTTGCTTAGCATGTCTGCGTTACACTTTAGAAAGAGAACTGCTCCAACTCACAGCCAAGGCAAACGCTTCACAAAAGAAAAGAAAGGTTGGGTCTTAGGGTTCTGAACCCTGTGGGCTATGATCCAGGCTTAGAGACCCCGACTCCTGTCTAGACACCACTATGAACCACCACAGCTATGGTACAGTCAGCAGAAGCACAGCTTAGCTGGGAAAGGAGAAGAAATGAGCTTTTTAAAAACACCCCCTTCCCATATTGGGCCATCCACAAGGGCCAGACCCATGTGCAAACCTACATCCCACTCTTTCATCATCTCATTCTCCATTCATAGGAACGTTGGGAAGATTTGTTCCCAAACCTAGAAAAAGAATCTTAGGACAGAAATTACCTTGAAGACTATATCCTGAGAAATCCCAATATGATAATTTAACGGCCAAGCCGCTTTCAAAAAGATATGTTCTTCTTGACCTTCAAGGACATTAAAAATGAAGGAGCTTCCCCGTGGGAACTGTTTCTGGGTCATCACAGCTCATTACCACTCATGGGCTTTTCCTATGGTTAAGCAGTGGGCGAAAGTAAAGAAAGAGCCATTTTTCATGGAATGTACACAATCTTAGATGAAATAATCAGAAAACACAAAATAGCCATTGTTGGCCTTAATGCTGGCAGCTCTTGACAACCTTTGTTTGTCTGAACATGTACTGATGTACTTTGCTCTGATTTACACAAAGAAGACAGGGGTCCTAATTTTATAGCTTTCTATAGCTTCTATAGTTTTCTGTCTAGTTCTCTGCTCATTCCTGTTTTTATGGGAGTGATGTGCGTTAACAAAAATGAGTTTTAGGGTTTCCCTGCTGGCGCAGTGGTTGAGAGTCCGCCTGCCGATTCAGGGGACACGGGTTTGTGCCCCGGTCCACATGCCGCAGAGCGGCTAGGCCCGTGAGCCATGGCCGCTGAGCCTGTGCTTCCGGAGCCTGTGCTCCGCAGTGGGAGGGGCCACAGCAGTGAGAAGCCTGCGTACCCAAAAAAAAAAAAAAGTTTTATAATGAGAAATTACCTAGAAAATGAAGCTGTAATCGATGCCAAGACTCTTTTATACTGTTTTATTAACCTAATCCATAAGTTAAAAGGAAACGGAGTCCTGATATTCTTTCTTTTCTACTATTCAACTTAATTACGGCTTGAATAAAATTCTTAGACTAATCATTTCATTTCTTCCCCTAAAAATAATTTATAGATGAACTCCATAGCAATGATTGTGCTCTAGTTATGACAACACACCTGATAATGCAACACAACTCTCAGTCCCACCTCCCATTTCACACATAAAGGACAGTCTCTGGCCCCTCCCATCCCTCTCGGTACCAAAGATGCACATTTAGACACAAATGTAAAGAACTGACCTGGTAGGCAGGTAAAAGTTGTTTGGGGTCCTGTAGTTCATTTTCTTCCAAGTTTTCTGCCCTCAAAAACTTTGTTAAAAATAAAACAGGGCTTCCCTGGTGGCGCAGTGGTTAAGAATCCGCCTGCCGCCAATGCAGGGGTTTGAGCCCTGGCCGGGGAAGATCCTATATGCCGCGGAGCAACTAAACCCGTGCACCACAACTGCTGAGCCTGCACTCTAGAGCCCGTGAGCCACAACTACTGAGCCCGTGTGCCATAACTACTGAAGCCCTCGCGCCTAGAGCCCGTGCTCCACAACGAGAGAAGCCACCTCAATGAGAAACCCGCGCACTGCAATGAAGAGTAGCCCCCTCTTCCGCAACTAGAGAAAGCCCGCGCACAGCAACGAAGACCCAACGCAGCCAAAAATAAATAAATAAAAATTTTAAAAATAATAATTAAAAAAAAAAAGATTCAGTGCAACATTCACCAGTGAATTGCAAAGACCTAATTAACCTTTCTGAAATCCTGGGTTCCTTTTGGGACCACAGGCCTATCAAAGTGGGCACCGTTTTTGTTTTCCTAACCAATCCTGCCAAGGAGCTATAAGAACATAGGGCTTTAAAGTGTGTCTGGAATCTGGCCTAACCTTGTCTCTTCACACTTATTGCCACAATAGGAACCCTTTTATCCAGCCGGGTCTCCTTCATGCTCTGCTCGGGTGTGAGCCACGTTTGGACTGCTTCCCCGTCCCTCTCCTCTCCATCCTCAAAGCCTGGCTCATGAACGATGGCAAACCCCATCTAGTCTTCCTTCAGAATGCTGCCCATCGCCTGGCTCCTCCAGTACTGCTTACTTTCCACCACTTTTTAACCACCTGATGCCACCTTTGTCCCTCTGATACAACTCATCACATCAGCTTTCATTATGCTCGTAATTCCTTTTCCTCAGTTAGACTAGACTTGCAGGCAAAGCTCTCTCTCTCTTTTTTTAAAACTATAGCCACAGGATTTTGGAAAATATTCATCCCAAAATATTGACTTAGTATTTGTTACTTAACCAAAATTTATGTTTTATTTATTTTTTAAAAAAATTGTATGGAAGTACAGTTGCTTTACAATATTGTGTTAGCTTCAGGTGTACAGCATAGTGATTCAGTATTTTTTGCAGATTATATTCCATGATAGGTTATTGTAATATAATGGCTATAATTCCCTGTGCTATACAGTATATCCTAGTTGCTTACCTATTTTATGTGTAGTAGTTTGTATCTGTTTATCCCATACCTCTAATTTGACCTTGCCTTCCCCCCTCTCCCCTTTGGTAATCATGTTTGTTTTCTATGTCTGTGAGTCTGTTTCTGTTTTGTATATACATGCATTTGTATTATTTTTTAGATTCCATGTATAAGTGATATCATATAGTATTAGTTTTTCTCTGTCTCATTTCACTAAGCAAATACTCTCTATGTCCATCCACACTACGTCAAATGGCAGTATTTCATTCTTTCTTATGGCTGGGTAATATTCCATTGCATATATACCATGTTTTTTTAATCCAGTCATCTGTTGATGGGCACTTGGGTTGCTTCCATGTCTTGCCTATTGTAAATAGTGCTGCTATGAACACAAAATTTATATTTTAAAACTCTAAAACCATGAGAGTATCCTTAAAACAGACCTTTGATGTAGAAGAAAAGTTTGAACACGTAGGAGTCGTTTCAGACATGTTAACCTTGTTGCAGTAAGTGTCCTTTATCCTTCTATCATATTCAGAGACCAAAGCCTTGAAATTTATGAGAAATTACTCTCAGTCAACCTTTATATTCCAATCAAGGGCAAATGTGGAGCAGGAGGGGAGTAACTTTAAACACAAATAATGATCTGTTAAAAACTTGGCACCAATAACATCAGACACGCTAAGCCAGTAATGCTTCCTGATATTAACATGTGATAAGTATCAGGATGAATGCACACATGTGTGCATCGACCGGTGTAACCATGACCAACATTAACTTCTAAAATGGGCCTCTACACAAATAAACAGCTGAAGTAAAATAAATAAGTAGTAACTATTCTTTAGTATGGGCTCTTTCTCCATGTGCAGAAAACAAAAGCCTTGGAAAGAAAAGAATGCTTCCAAAAAATACTCACTAAGCAAACTAGCAAACTAGAACTGGATCCCAGCACAGAACATCAAAGGGAAATCTTTTTCAGGTAGAGGCTGGTTGTTGCTGGGAGAGCTGGGGGCGGAGGCTTAATTTTGTCTGGCGTTTTAAACGGTTGACATGGTCAATGGTTTAGCATTCCTTTTCCTTCGCTTTTTTCTCTGAATGGTTTTTTCCCTTACTTCTGAAAATGTCTGCTGTAAGAACTTAGGACCTTAAACTCTTAACTGGCACTCAAGGGTACTAAAGACAAACACTTCAAAGGCTTGTAGTTTTACTTCTCCAGAAGAATTAGCATGCTTTCATTTAGAGGTTTTTTTTTTGGAAAAGCTCTTACTGAAACAATGTAAAAATCAAGGTTGGTTTCAGATCTTCTCAATTGTGAATATTTTCAACTGTTAATAGGAGGCAGTAATTAATTTACTTAAGGCCGTATGCCACATGAAAGTAACTGATTCGCCTACTCATAAGCAAACACTTTCACAGCAGAGGCTTCAGCCAGGTAGGCTGGTTAACAGGCCCCAAGGGAAGAAGTCTCCCACCACCAGTGTACTACCACTGAACAGAAGATTTGGAAATCAGATTTTCCCAACGTAAATCCTCACCCGAAAAAACCCTGACCAGATTTGAGTTTTGTTACTAATAACAAAAAGTAATAACCCAGGAAGAAGCAAACAGAAAAGCATCAACAGGAGGAAAATCTAGTTACATCTGATGAAATGTTTGCAAAGGTAGACACTTCAAATTTTGATTTTTGGCTCATTTAAAAAAAATTTACATTCTGTATGCATACTGCACTTCTGGATTGTTTAACAAATTAAAAAAAAAAAAAAAATCAAAGGAAAAGTCCCAGGTTAAGTTGCTCTTGTTTCGTTAAACAAGCTTGTGTGCTTTCTCTTTATTTATTCAGCAAATGTCACCAGAGCACGCACTATGCCCTACTCCGGGGAGCTAAAATGTAGACCTCCTTACTTGTCATATCAATTATACCTTATTGTTTTATACTGCTTTTTCTTTCTTCTGAGAAGCTTAAAAAAATTCTTAGCTGAGTTTTTCATTCCTCCTCACAGCAAAAATAAAGCTGACCGAGAGCATGTTCATCCAGCGCTGGTATTTACAACACCTGGTTAGACTGGAAGCCAAGATCTGATTTACATTTCTTATCTCAGGCTGAACAGATTTAAGTCCAAACCTGAGTGGGGCAAAGCTCCCGCAAGGCCTCCTGCTGGGTCAGTCCACTGCATCAGACTTTGAACCCAGTCTTCCCCAATCTCTTTGCCAGCCGTGCATCTCCAGAGGCTCTCTCCTTCCTCTTCCTGGACACCTGCAACCCAGGAACAAAGTACTCAACTCCCTCCCTGCAAATCCAGGCCCTTGGGTGCAAACTCCTACTCCAGTTTTAATAGAGGGGTAGAGACAAGGGGCTTTCAGAACTTTTTAAAGAAATGGGGGACTTCCCTGGCGGTCCAGTGGTTAAGACCCCGTGCTTCCAATGTAGGGGGTGCGGGTCAGGGAACTAAGATTCCACAAGGTGCGGGGCGTGGCCAGAAAAAAAAAAAAGAAATGGGGACAACCAGTATAAAACAGATAATCAGCAAGCACCTGCTGTATAGCACAGTGATCTCTACTCAGTATTATTTAATAACCTATAAGGGAAAAGAATCTGAAAAAGACATATATATATATATATATATATGAATCACTTTGCTGTACACCTGAAACTAACACAACTTTGTAAATCAACTATATTTCAACTTAATATAGTTAAATTGTGGTTGAGAGTCTGCCTGCCAATGCAGGGGACACGGGTTCGTGCCCTAGTCCGGGAAGATCCCACATGCCGCGGAGCGGCTGGGCCCGTGAGCCATGGCCGCTGAGTCTGCGTGTCCGGAGCCTGTGCTCCGCAACGGGAGAGGCCACGACAGTGAGAGGCCCGCGTACCGCAAAAAAAAAAAAAAAAAACTGGGAAAAAAAAAAGAAAAGAAATGTGGACAACCGAATGTTTGTTGAAAAAACTGGATGACGCTAACCAACAGTTAAGATGATACTGATGTCAGCATTTCAAGGGCCTATCAGCCTCTCTGAGAGAAAGCTCAGCACCTTAAATGAATCAACAGTGGAATTTGATAATTACTCAAATTACTCAAAATTTGACAAAGACCCCTTGGCTACTGAAGCTGTCCGGCTCCTCACCACTTTGGAAAAGAAAAACAAGACTGACATGAGAATTTGGTAGGAAATACAGTATTTAACACACTGTATTTTTATGTGGATTTTCAAGTTCCCGGCAACATTCTTCTAGCGGTTGAGAAGGGAAGGGTCAGACCCCTGGCCCGCAGTTAGTAAATTGAATTGTATGAAGCTGCCATTGGTGTAGGTCAAAAATAGTTGAATATAGGTAGTTTTCTATGGTTAACCTAACAGTTTTGGAACTGAATTGATAATTAACATTGTAAAAAAGCGAAGTGTTCCTTGAAATGCAATTTTGGTTGCAGTATGGCTTTATTACACATTGATACTAAAATGCTTTTCCTCAGATGATACCTCTGAAATCACAAAGGAATGAATAGGGGGGAAAATACACAACAGGTTCACCTCACACACACTTTACAGACAATCTGACTGATGACGTGAAGCTGCCTGTATCAGCAGGAGCTCAGACCACAAATTCATTGGTTCTCTAGTACGTGTGGAGGACAAGTTATATGAGGAAACTGAGGTCAGAAAGAGTTGGATTTAGGCTTCAGATTTCCACTCCAGAAGAATGCTTTTTTGGACTTTTTCTGCACCAGAACTTCTTTTTTTTTTTTTTTTTTTTATACTGCACCAGAACTTCTATTCAACATTGGACATTTTCAGCACCATCCCCTTGTCTGTACTGTCTTATCTCCTTCATCTTTCTGTCCCTCCTTCCTCAACCCTCAACCCTCAACCCTCCGCTCAACTCAGATTATTGCCTCAGTGTACAAACGTCTCGTCCACAGCAGAACACAGGTCACTCGTGACCCGTCAGCGGTTCATGCCCCCAAACTCAAGGCTAAACTTTTCGGCATGATGAGCAAAGCCACGGTTCTACCATTTTGACATCCCACTATCCTGCCCTTCTTGGCCCGGTTCCATTACATCCTCCTGAAAGAAAGGGTATCTCTATCCTCCACTCCCTGAAGACCTGTGGGCCTCTGAGATAGACTCCCACTTGACACCTATATCTCTGTTACTAGATCACAAGATTCTCGAAGGTGGGGACCACACTCATTGACCTCTATATTCCCAGTTGTGCCCAGCACGGAAGGAACTTAAATGTTCATGAAAGCTCTTCAGACCCTCTGAATCTTCACAGAAAATGTCAAATGTGCCATTTTAGAAAACAGCACCTGACCAAACTCACGTGTCTAGTATAAAAGAGCACAGGCATCTTTTTCTTTTCCCCACACAAGATAATTCCTTTACGTTTTACAAAATAAACTATTTTACATACACTCATTTGTAAGGGAGAGCTGTGGTGAATCATGAATGTATAACCTCCAGTTTCAGGGTCTGAGAGGGCCTGAGAAGTCATTTAGTCCTGCCCCCAGTTTTACAGACCAGGAAACCGAGGTCCACAAAGGTAAAGTGGTGAACCCGATGGTTACACGGCTATTTGGTATTGAAACCTCTGGTGGAGAGAGTTAAGTACTGCTCTTTTTCCCTATGCCAGGCTCTATGAATCAGTTAGTTTTAAAAAATAAAATGTAAGCTGCAAACATCCAAAAGAGAAGCGTATGAGGAGTAGTAGGTTTATATCTCCAATGACGACTCAGTGATCAGCACATGGCAGGTGGCCCAACAGCCTATAAATACTGCTGAATGAAGAGACGAACAGCCCAGGCCTTTGGACCAATAACTAAAATAGGTAAAATATTAAATATTAAAAAAGCACTAGTCAGACAACCGGTCTCCTGGAAGGAGCAGCAGAAGCTGGAAAGAGAAAGAGAAAGAAACAAAACCAAAACAATAGAATGAGGGTTGGAGAAGGTACATACTATACAAACCAAGTCCTATAAAAATAACTATACTTACATGCAAGATGCTGGTGATATAATAGCTAATACAAAAGAGAATCAAGTCCTTGAATAGACCTGTCTCCAAAGAAAATCTGGAAGTGGGCAACAAGCTCATGAAAAGATGCTCATCATTATTAGTCATTAGGGAAATGCAAATCAACACTTCAATGAGACACCACTTCATGCCCATTGGGGTGGCAATAAAAACAAAAACATGGAAAATAACAAGTGTTGGTGAGGATGTGGAGAAACGAAACCTCCAACATTGCTAGTGGGAATGTTAAATGGTGCAGCTACCGTGGAAAAAAGTTTGGTGGTAAAAAAAAAAAAAAAAAAAAAAAAGTTTGGTGGTTCCTCGTAACTTCACTACTCACAATAACCAAAAGGTGGAAATGACCCAATGTCCATGAGCTGATGAGTGAATAAGCAAACTGTGATACATTCCTACAGTGGAATATTACTCAGCCATGAAAAAGAATGAAGTACTGATTCATGCTACAACATGGATAAATCTTGAGAGCATCATAAGTGAAAGAAGCCAGACATATGTTGTATGATTCTATTAACATGAAATATCCAGAAAGGCAAATCCATAGAGACAGAAAGCAGATTAGTGGTTGCCAAGGCTGGAGCAGAGGGGAAATAGGGAGTGACTGTTTAATGGGTATGGAGTTTCCTTTTGGGGTGATGAAAAAGCTCTGGAACTGGATAATGGTGATGGTTGCAAAACATTGTAAATGTACTTTTCTACACTTTAAATATATGCAGTTTCTTGAATGTCAATTATACCTTAGTAAAGATATTTGAAAGAAAATTTTTAAAAATTGGAAAAGACATATCAAGCAAATATTAACAACAGCAACAATTAAAAGATCACTTCTGGTTATACTACATCAGACAAAATAGACTTTAGGGCAAAAATCCTCACTAGTGATAAAAGTAACTATGTTATGAGAAAAATTCAATTCCTATTAGACATTGCATGTCTAACAATATAAATTTACAAATGCATACTGTTAGATATTAAAATAGAAAGCTGTTTATACAAATAGTCTCAGAATATTTTTTAGCTCAAATACAAGGAGATATGGACAAAGATCCCATTCTAGTGGGATCTTTCATATACCTCTCTCAATTACTGACATGTTGAGCAGACCCAAAGTTAGTGAGGAATGATGCAATTAATAAGGTTCATTTAACGGATATCTGTAGACCTCTACAGAACAAAATGAAAGAAAACACATTCTTCTCAAACACATATAATGTGAATATACTTAATGCCACTGATTTGTACACCCTAAAATGATAAATTCAATGTTATATGTATTTTACTACAAAAAAAAAGAAAAAAAGAGAGAGAGAGAGAGAACCAAGTGTTTCCAGTGGTAGGGTCTTTGGAAATATCCAGTCTGAAGATACGAGTTCGTAAGGAGCCATCACATCCCTAACCAATAAGGCAGAATGTTCTGCCCTACACATTCCTCTACTACCGATCCCAACTGCACGGATTTTAAACCCAGCACCTACTTTCTCAAAACAGGATTCAAGATTAATGCTGCGGGTCTGGGAGGGGGACAACGGAGTTACTGAGCAGTGCAGCTTCAGGGTGGTTCTCCACAGAGGTGGCTACAGTGACTGCACTATACTGACGCCACTGTGTCGATGTGAACAGATGCTGGACCCACTCGGATTCAAGAGGGGAAGGCTGCAACGTCCCAGGGCTAGAGCTGCCCAGACCATCCTCCTGAGAACACACAGGCAGCGGGGAAGCCACCAACACTGCCACCAGAGAGGGCAGTGGAAACTGAAACAAAAAGCCGCCCTCCGCCAGTGATGGCAGCGGCTCAGGTTCTGGGATGCTTCTAGGATGCCACGGCACTACTGGCGGCCATCCACAACCAGGCGGATAAGACGCACTTGAACTCTTGTTCCAGAGGATGCCCTGTTCTCAGTTCTGCTCCACCCAAGCCTTTCCCCTCTCTCCCCCCAGGCTTCAAGGCTCAGCTCTCTCTCCTGTAGTTACTTGAGATGATCTTGACAATCAACACAGGGTGCCAACCACAGGCTCCTGAGGTGTCTGAGAACTTTGGAACCAGGGCCAGGTGTATCTTCAGCTCCTGATGAAGGCTTACTCGATCTGGTTTTAATCTGTTTGGGCCGTGTGGCTGTTATCTAGATGTGTCTGTATGTCCCATGACTAGTTCAGCACTCAGCACATTGTAGGTGGTCAAACAGGCCTGAAAATACTGCTGAATGAATTAATGAACACGCAGGGCCTGCACGAAAACAAGCAAATCCCGCCCTCGGCCACAAAGGGAGCCATCGTGGTGTCAAACACCCACATGTTTTCTTAAAAGCATCTCTCCTCTTTCCAGCCTTCTCTAAATTATCTGATTTTGGCTTTCTGATTTCTAGTAATGGAGAAAATGTGTTGCTTTTAAATTATCAGCATCCAAAAATTTTCCCCCCCCAAATGTAAAAAAAGCTCTGAAGTGCTGTTACCAAGGCATATACCCCGTCCCTTAAAAATGGCTATTACTGGTCTGAGCAAGAAAATACACAAGATTCCATACATACACTGTCAAGTTTGGCAAGAGAGATTTTAGACAACTTCCACCCTTCCCGCCCAATCCCAAGTAAACAGGGCATTTGTTTGTATTTCCACATTGGCCTCATGAACCAAAATACCTCCTCCACCTAGAAAAACAATCTGTAACATTCAGACACTGAGCTTTGAGGGCAGACTTTTCAGTGCATGCTAGAGCAGTAAGAATGTAGTGCTTAAAAAAAAAAAGTAGAAAAGCATCTTTAATAAACTTAGGTTCTCCTGTGAGCATTTTCCTCACGTTTACACTTATATCTGATTTGGTGTTTCTATATCTTTCAGAAATATAGATTAAAAAAAAAAAATTGTTCTGCATGAAAATTGGAGCCAGAGAAACCTTCTTTCTACAGTCTCCAGAAACAGACCTGAGTGTTCTACTGTGTTTAGGGGGAAAAGACACAAAAATCATTTTCCTTTACTCTAAGTTTTCGCTTTGCACCAAGTAGGTCCTGGCAAAGAGTTAAATGTTTTCTGATGTTAGTTCCTGCGGTTTAAGAAAAAAATAAAAATATAAAAGGCTAGGTGCTTAAATTTAGACTCCATAAAACAATACTGGGAAACTTTCAAAGCTTTGGAGAAATTCTGGAGTTTATTTTATTTGCATTACATCGACCACATCGCCTTCTCTTTTTATAATCCCTCCCGCCCCTGCTCACCGGCTGATCCTACACGTTCCCGCGTGATTCAGTTACCTGTTGGGGGTCAGGGGTTGGGGACGAAAATCTACTGGTCACTTTGCGCAGGACCCAAGTTCAACAGGTGGCTTCGGCCACCTCCTGCCAATATGAGGCTCCCGCCCTCCTCTCCGCGGGGGATGGGACACAGCGCCCTGGGAATTCGACGGCTGCGGCGGCAATTGGTGCTCCGGGGAGGGCAGTGGGGACAGGGCAGGGGTGTTGGGACAACCCGGACCTCTCTGCGCGTAAAGCAAGAATCGTGCCATGGACCACCTTCGCCCGCCGCCAGGACAGCCTCGGAGTCGGAAAGCCTCGCGTCCTCCCCACCGCCCCCGAGCCGGACGCACGCGGACCCCGTGATCCTGAATGAGGCCCCGGGTTTCCCGGGCGGGACCACCGGGTCGACGACGGCCCCTCGGACGGCGCCAGAGCCTTTCCTAACTTCCAAGGGACGCGATGCGGAGGAGCGGGAGAGCAAGCAGAAGAGATCCCCCCTGGGAGGGCACCCGCAGGGACGCGCGGGAAACGCAGGCAGCCGGCTCACTAGCAAAGGGGCTCGCCCTTCCCGCCCTGGACCCCACCAGAGCCCCGATCTCCCCCGACCGGCTGCAAACGTCGCCGCACTCACCGACGTGCTAGACAAGGCGATCGGCTGCCGGGACGCCCTCCCGCCCTCCGACCCTGTCCGGGATCGAGAAGCCCGCACTCACCTCGCAGGAGTCCCGCAGGAGCCCACCCGGACCGCAAGCGGGAGCCGAGCCCTAGCGCCGCCCGTTCGCCTGTCCGCCCGCGCGCGCCTCGCAGACCTTCCAGGGCCGCCCCGCCGCGCGCGCTCGTGCGCGCTCCTGTCGGGGTCTCGGCTGCTCCCTCCCCAAACTCACACGGCGCGCGCCCGGGGCATTTAAAGGGACAGGCCCCCGCGCCGGCGCTGCCCCGCAGCCGCCTCTCGGTGTTGGTGCGAGGTTTGAATTGGGGACGATCTGAGGAAACTCCAGCCCCATATCTGAGTTAAACACTCGGAGGAGAAATAGGGATTTGCATTCGAAGCTCTGAGTAAGACGGGACATTTTTTTCCCCTCCTTGGTCAGTTTTGAGAGGTTATTTTACATTTAATGACAATAATAACTACCACGTATCGAATTCTTATTACCCTTGGACAAGGCATTTAACACACACAGATTATTTCATTCAATCCTTAGAACCCCCAATTTCTTATCCCCATTTTACAGAGGAGGAAAACTGAGGTTCAGAAAGGAGAGGAAGCTCGTCCAAGAGGTTTTGACCCCATTCCTTGGTGCCATTTCTTCTTTATCGCCATGGAAATATCCACTGAGGCTAATAGCTGGTTGTGGAAGGCTTCTGTAAGTTGGTGGAAGTTAATGTTACCGGTGTTTCCATGGGGTGGGACAACTCTGTAGGAAAGGAGAAAACAAGAGTTATAGGGTTTTATTAATTATAGTGTTTGATATATACTCAAATGGCAGACATAAACCCGTATTGCAAAGTGCTGTTGGTGCTTGTCCCCATTTTACAGAAAATTAAGGAAGTGGTTGGTGGCACAGGATGACTGAGTCACTGGTGGCACTCGGGGCTGAGCCCCAGTTCCTTAGTCCTTATATCATTTCTTTGCTCTCCCCAGGAAGAGATACCTGATTAAAGGGAAGAAAACTTTTTCACTAATAACATATTGGCCTCATCTAACTCCCTGCATCTTTAATTAATGTTTACAAAGCACTTTAATCTACCGCACTTACTAGTTAATTGGGCAAGTATTATTATCCCCCTCTTTCTGAACCAAATCCAGGAGAGATTCTCAATTCTGTCAGTCCTTCATCCTCATTGAATAATGGACCTAAGCTTTCTGTTCATGTTCTTTTTTCTCTTAAATTTTGTTCCATGTAAACACTAATGCATGTATCGTGAATTGGCTTAGTAAAAGTTAAATAGTATTAAATAGCCACAGGCGAGAGTAATATAGGCAGCCCCTGTTTTTCACAAATTCAGATAAAGAAAAAAAGACATTATAAGTGCTTCCCAGAATTATTTTTCCTTTTTAGTAGTGTTCTTTTCGCTTGGTTAAGCTTTTATGGTGTATAAACATATGTGTAGCTTAGTTTTTTAGCTTTAAAAATTTTAATGTACACATTATCTTGTGTGTATGAATTAAATTTTACACGGTATCTTTTCTTCCAGGTGAAGAGGAGATAGGGAAGAAGAAATTGAAGGATGATGGGATTAGGAAGGAAGAAAGGGAAAAGAAAAAGGCACAAAAAGAAAAAAAGGGTGGGAGGGTGCGGCGGACAGGAAATGAACAGGGAAGAAAATGAGACCGAGGTTTCAACCAAGGCGGTAGGGGGAGGAGGCCAGCCCTGCTAGCTCGTACCTGATCTTTGTGGGAATTGCGAACAGGTGGCCCTTCCGCGGGGCCGGTGCAGACCTGGCCAGGGCGCAGCGTGAGTACCTGAGCTCAGGCTGCCTTCCAGTACCCCCTGCACCCCTGCCCAGGCACCTCTGTGCCAACTGAACCTACTCAAAGGCACTAGAAGGTGAGAAAGGACATAAAGTGAGGTAAGAAAACAAGAAATGGCTTAGAGGGGGAATTTAAAGATTGTTATTCCTAAAAGTACTTAGATAACGTCAATGGAGAAAAGAACGAAGAAACATCTGGAGGGTCTTTGGACCTGCTGTTGTTACTACTTTAAAAATCCATGAAATTGACAAAATTTTACTTTCTTTTCACTCGACTTTTTACTAAATTCTTCTGAGGCTGTTCTTTGCTAAGAAAATGCCGGTGATACATGACTCAAAATATTAGACAATTATTCTTATTAACTCTGTGTAAGTTAAAATTTTTAAAGTAAACTTTAAGCTAAACATATAATTTTTATTGTATAAAAATAATTACTGTGTAAAATTGGCTTGAGAAACTGCAATATTTATAATGACCACTAGAGGGAGGTAGACAGGAAAGGAGAAAGTGGTTAGCGAGTAAGCTTCCTGAGTTTACTAAAAATTACAGCATTTTAGAGCTGAAAGAGGACATGTCAAAAGACATGATTTTGCTTTATGCCTCTTCCACTTAGAATATGTGTAATCTTGAGCTGTTTATTCTTTTTGAGACTCAGTTCCTCAACTGTACAATGAAGCTATTAACACCTACCTTGGGAGGCCAAAACAAAATTATTTTAAAGTTTACTTGAACAAGTAGCAGATAAGAAGGGTTAAGAAGATTATGAAAATGAAGAAACAGACGGGAAATTTCCCCGTTTGTTAGTTAAACAGTATAAAATAATAATTTAAAGTATCAAAATAGAATATTAGTAGATATTGAATGATATAGATAATAAAATAGGATAACCCAGAAAAAGACAGTGTTGATATACTGTAGATTTTAATATGTGATGGAGTCATCTAAAATAAATGAAAAAGGGACAGATTCTCAATAAAATGGACTTGAGAAAGCTAGTAATTTGAAAAAAAAAATCAAGTTGAGCTCATACATTTCATTATGTGCTAAAAGAAATTTCAGCTACATTAAAGAACTTTAAAACTAGGAGAAAATTTAGGCAAATGTTTATGTAACCTCAAGATGGGGGAAGAAAAGAAATCGAAAAATCATAAAGGAAATCACCAGTAGACTAGATTACATAAGAATTTAAAAATTGTGACAACTAAAAATATTGTGAACAAAATAGAAAACAGAACAAATCTGACAGTTCATTTTTTAAAAAAAATTTATTTGTTGATTTATTTTTGGCTGCACTGGGTCTTCGTTGCTGTGTGCAGGCTTTCTCTAGTTGCGGCGAGTGGGGACTACTCTTCGTTGCGGTGAGCAGGCTTCATGGCGGTGGCTTCTCTTGTTGCGGAGCACGGGCTCTAGGCACGGAGGCTTCAGTAGTTGTAGCACGTGGACTCAGTAGTTGTGGCTCGCGGGCTCTAGCGCACAGGTGCAGTAGTTGTGGTGCATGGGCTTAGTCGCTCTGCGGCATGTGGGATCTTCCCGGACCAGGGCTCAAACCCATGTCCCCTGCATTGGCAGGCGGATTCTTAACCACTGTGCCACCAGGGAAGCCCTGACAGTTCATTTTATCCTCAATACAAGAGTACACACACATTGATAAGAAAACTCTAATAACTCAATGAGAAAATTTCCTCAAAGAAAAAATAAAAACGATTAGTGTGTATATGTAATTATATTTTAAAGTGTTTGGATTACCCAGTAATTGAAAAAATTAAAATAGTAAGCAATATTTTCATCTATTAAATTAGAAAAACGTTTTAAAATTCTAACATTCAGTACTGGCAGGAGTGCAATGAAATGGGCAATTTTATATATTATAGTGGGAGCATAAGTTGATATAACTTTACTGGAAAGTGATTTTGTGAAATATTTCAAGACCCTTAAAAATGTTTATATACTTTGGCCTACAATTCCATATCTAGGGATTCAACAGAAATAATCAGAAAAGGGGAAAAATATTTGTGCACTGTCTCCTTTTTCATAATGTCAGAAAATTAGAAACAACCAAAAAATCCAAAATTAGGGGGAAGTTTAAGTGAACTATTATGCAGCTATTAAAAATGAGGTATTTTTCATGAACACAAGAAAATACCTAATATATTGTTAAAGGGGAGAAAAGAACATTACAGAATTGTGTGTAAACTATTGCTTCAGCTATGGAAAAATGCATGTATATATTCAAAAACTAGAAGGAAATATATCAAAAGGATGACAGTTACTCTTTCTGGCTGTGATTATGTGATTCTTATTTATAGTATTGTATATGTCCCAAATTTTCTGTTGTGGTTCTGTATTTACTGTTATAAATCAACACAGACTAATACAAATTTTTTGATACAATAAATGCCAATGTGCATAGCATAGAGTCTGGCTTATATCAAACATTCCACAACTATTTGGTAGATAATAGAAGCAGGGAAGAGAAGGAGATTGATGCACTTCAAGAATGACCTGCTAGTGAAATTTCTTGATTTAAAAAAAGAAATAATTATTCTACAAATGAGGAAATTACAGCCTGGAGGTTTTTTGGTGACAAATTTCAAGGAAAACTTTAAAAGATGATAATAAAGTGGTTCCATACTTCCTGAAAGCAAATAGATAACAGGCTACCTTGTCTGTATTCCAGGTCGGTATTCTGAAGGAGAACTACATGTTGGAAGAAACAAATCTGGAAGAAAATGGTAAATAATTTTATCTGAACTCAATGATAAGAGTCTGAAAGAGAGGCTAGGTTCTAAAAATATCCCTGATGAAGAAGTGCTGTTCATTCACGCTTTAGGACCTGCCAAGTGACTGACGTCCAAACCGGAAGAGAGAATGTATGGAGCCCATTCATTTTTCATCCAGAGATTGCTTGTGGTTTCTTCTGTGCCAGGTGTTACTAGGAGTAAAGTCCGGGAGATGCAACAGTGAACAGTATGGATAAGTTCCCTGTCTACAGGGAATTTATGGTCCAGGAGGGCTTGGTGGGATGCAGACAAGACTCAAATGATAAACCGGTTAGTCACCAACCCTCTATTAATCCCTAGATGAAATAGAAGTGATTCTGTAAATAAAACAATGGTGAGGTGAACCGTATCCCCCCAGAGATAAGCCTGAGGACTCAGGGGTTGTTGAAATTTGTCTGAGGATAACTCGCTTCGCTTTCGCTGTTCTCTGGCTAGCTTTCGGTTTACAGATGGAGGATGCAAAGCCGACAGGGTCTTGGAAATGGCTCCAGGAACCTGCGGTGTCTGGGGAGCCGGGGACAGGAGAGCCTTGGGAAGTTTTCTGTGCAAGTGTCTTTTAACCCTGTCCGTCTTCCCACAAACTTCACTAAGGCCTCCACTCCTCACGAGTGCTTTTGGAGTGAACCTTATTCTCAGGAGATTTGAATATGGGCTGAAACTGGCCTCAGGTGGGTCTTAGGTAAGAGCTGGGACCCAATGAGACCCGGTTCTGTTTGTGTCACAGACATTTGGAAGGAGAGATGAGTACAGTGTTGGAATACTTAAGATTTGTAGTTTGTGTTACCTTCTGCTAAGCTGAATTCTTCTAAACCCATTTCAGGTAAAAGATTTCATTACACCAGATTTCTACGTTTGAGGGCTGACTTTCTTTTTTATACAATTCTGTTGTGACCCAAGACATAACTTCTTCTTTGATGTGACCCTGAACTTAAGGATGTTAGTTCCCTGATTTTGAGGGAGCAAAAGGTACCTAGTGTTGCAGTCAGAGAGACGCAGGAATCACTGAGCAGGGTTGTTAACCACTTAGTGGGACCGTGGAGTCCATGTCGGTCCCCAGCTTACAGATTCAATAACTCTGTTCCCGTCAGTGCCACCTGGATGCCACCAGGTGCTCAGACAGTGGGTCTCAACTGTATTTCCAAGTTGCAATACTGGTGGAGGAAAGGATGGGGAAAATGAAACTGGCAATTCTTTGATAAGCTTAAAATGTTTTATTTCAATTTCTAAATTGTTAAATAGGATTAAAAAAAAAAAACCCTCTTCCTACAGAGAATCACAATAGGAAAAGAAATCACACCAAATGCTACCGTTCACTGGGAGTAATAAAATGTGGGATATTTTTTCCCTCTTGTACTAAAATTGCCCTGAGGACCAAAATACCTACCTCTTACATTCCCCATTCAGGAAGTCACCAGGAACTAACCAGCTTCTCAGGACTTCCTGATGGTCAACACTTCTGAGCTGGCTCTACTGCCAGCTACACCCCCAGTCGCATTTCCAAACTAAGAAGAGGCTTGCAGGTCCTAAGCTTTGTGGAGATGCAGTTAGTATTCATGGTGGGAGGCTATAACAGGAGACTGGAGCGGGGCTGTGTTCCCTTTCTATCCACCCAGGACAATCTCCTTTCTAACCATCTCCAAGTCAACTGATTAGGGACTTCATTTGATTGTTTTAAAATATTTATTTATTTATTTAGGCTGCAGCGTGTCTTAGTTGCAGCATGCGGGATCTTCCTTGTGGCATGCGAGATCTAGTTCCCTGACCAGGGATTGAAACCCGGGCCCCCTGCACTGGGAGTGTGGAATCTTAACTGCTGGACCACCGGGGAAGTCCCTGATTAGGGACTTTACATCCACAGAATCCCTTTTGCCACATAATGTGACATAATCACAGAGGTGACATCCCATCATATCTGCAGGCTCCACTCACGCTTAGGGGGCTGGAATCTTGGGGGCCAGCTTAGAATTCTGCCTGCCACAGAGGGGAAGGGGTTCCTTTAATCCCCACAGCCAAGTCAGGGCAAGAGTCCTAAGACAATCACTCATAAAGATTGGGGTTCAGCAAAACGGGGAATTAGACTCTTGCTAGGGTGACCTCGTAGTTACCCCCAGGCCACGAGGAGCTGAGCGGGGTAAGAAGGTCACAGTGAGCATTCTGGGAGCCGAGGAGCATGGCACAGTGTGTCCTTCCCACTGAGGTTTGGGGACAGACTTGAAAGGCTTGTGACCTGCCAGGCTGGAGATTTCAGAGCAGTCCCTTCCCTTGGGCTGGAAGGGCTGCAAGCTCAGTGAGCCTTGCGGGAAGATGGGGCAGCTCCACCCACCCCACTCTCCAAGTCCGTCCAAGCGTGTGGAAGGGGACCCTCCAGTTCTTGGGGCTCTATGTGCGGGAATATACATTACCCCAAGGGCAGAACAAGCAAGCTGCTGGGGGGCCGATTGGCCAGGTGATTGAGTTTGAGATGGAATGCCTAGGACTGAACCTTTAAAAAAAATTTTTTTTAATTGTGGTAAAATATACATAGCATAAAATTTACCATTTTAACCATTTTTAAGTGTACGGTTCAGTGCTATTAAGTGCACTCACAGTGTTGTGCAACCATCGGCATTATCCGTCTGCAGTACTTTTCCATTATCCCAAACTGAACCTCTGTCCCCATTAAATCCTCACTCCCATTCCCCAGCCCACACCCCTGGCACCACCGTTCTACTTTCTGTCTCTATGATTTCGACGACTCTATGGACCTCATATAAATGGAATCACACAGTATCTGTCCTTTTGTGACGACGTCTTTCACTTAGTATGTTTTCAAGTTCATCCATGTCATAATATGTATTAGAATTTCCATCGTTTTTATAGTTCACTAATAATCCTTTTTATGTATAGACCATGCTTTTTAAATCCATTCTTCTGTGATGGACCCTTATGTTGTTTCCATGTTTTGGCTATTGTGAATAATGCTGCAGTGAATGTGGGGGCACAAAAATCTGTTCAAGTCCCTGCTTTCAGTGATTTTGGGTGCATACCCAGAGGTAGAGTTGCTGAATCGTATGGTGATTCCATGTTTACCTTTCTGAGGACCCACCATACTGTTTTCCACAGTGGCTGCACCCCACCTGCAACGCCTGTATGCGGGTTCCAATTTCTCCACATCTTCATCAACACTTGCTATTTTCTTTGTGGTCGTCGTTGAATGATTAGAATTGAATCTTAAATACAAAAATGAGACTGGTCTAATACCCCCCAAATCTTAGGCAGATTATTAAATCTGGCCAGTCTGATCGCTGGTAGGAAATGGGGATTCAGCAGAGAGCAGCTGCCGACAGCAATGAAACCATCCCGTACTTAGATCCCCAGCAAGGTGAGAATCCTCTGTAAACCAGTTACAGGAATAGAGTTCTTTTCCTTAAAATGCTTACTAGCTTTGTAAATGATTCACGTAAGAGCACAGCGGCCTAAATACATTTACTGCCTTCTTCATCCCGCCTCCATTCACTTCCTAAACCCTGGCTGTCCGGGTTCTATTCCCACGACTGTTCCGAAGCTGTCTTCTCTGAGTTCTCGTCCCAGCTTACAGGCGTCTAGGAGCTTGGACTGTCCATTAAATAGAAGTATTTAATTCCCGAAGTTGAGTCTTATAGCAGAGTTCGCTCTGCTCTCCTTGGGCAAAGACATTCATCACCCTGCTCTCAAATATGACTTCTATGACCATGACCTGAACAATCTTCACCTGTGGGCATTATTCATTTCATTTAACAAGCTGAGTGCCTCCCCTCACTGTGGTCAGGAACCTGGTTTTAAATCGTCTGCTGGGCATCTCATTAAATTTAGATTCATTCATCCATCCATCATCCCTGTTGGGTTGTGAAAGGTGAGGCTGTCTGCTTAGTACGCTTGAGTTGGGAGAAGTATAGACACACACACACAAATGTTAAATCATTCTGCATGATACAGAAACAGGAGTAATCCACTGGTATCTCAAGAAGGGGGTCGGGATCCTGAAGAAGGAAATGGAAGAGTCTAGAGGAATGGGGGTGGGGAGGGCTAGCTAGAAACATGGAAGAAAACCAGGGCCTGTGGAGAGATGTGGATATAAAACATTCTCTATGTCGAGAGCGATGGGACTTGGAGAGCGCAGCGATGTCTGACGTTGGATTTGAAGTGTTTGCACACCGTGTGGTAACTCTCCCTGCTGCTCCCAAACCATGTAATGCTGGCAGTGCTTTGGGGGAACGGAAAGGGTCATATCCCATGATTTCAGGAAAGCAAGGACGGTTAAAGCAGGGCTGGGAGTAATGGTTTGGAGTCAGAGGAAAGCAGGGAAATCGGTGACAGTGTGGATGAGAAGGCAAACCCATGTGTTCTTGGATATGTTAGAGAAATAGATGAGAGTATTCTAGATGCAGCTGTTAATGACCACATTTCATTTTGATATTAAGTGAAACAGTGACCTCAGGAAGTTGGAGGCCAGGGAGTTGCCTGGATTATAGAATCTCCACGAACAAGACTTGACCTGGGGCACCAGGTGCCTGTTCTTCATACATGTTAACATCCTTATGGGACCGGTGACATGTGTTTTTCATGCTAAGTGTTTGGCCCTCACCTTTCGGGCTCATAATCTTCTCTCTCAGATCCCGACCTTCTTTCTTAAGCTCTGTTCAAGGCCTGGAGGGAATTTCCAGTGGTTAGGACTCCGTGCTTCCGCTGCCAGGGGCCCGGGAACTAAAAAGTCCTGGAGCCCCTGTTGCTCACATTTCAGGGGTATAAATAATAACAACCGTTACATCTTTATACCATTTCATGGTTGACAAAACATATTCACACACATTTAATCCTCTCAGTGATTATTCCCATTTTACAGATGAAACTGAGGTTCAGAAGTGTTCAGTGACTTTGCTCAATCTCACTTGTGTAGTAAGTGACAAAGTGGTTGTTCTAATCCACTGCTCTCTGCTTTTGACCAGAGCTGCCGTTCCTGAGTCTGTTGACCGGGTATAGCAGTACTATTTCATGCATTTTCTCTCTGTAAAGCCAATTAAGGAATTTGTGCTCATACTGTTGACTATTTTCAAGGTTATTAAATTAGTATTGGGGGAAAGTACAAACTTTATGAGAGTTTTAGGAATAGTCATAAACATGAGAAATGTGGAAATCTTGTCTTATAAAATGTTCATCTGAGTGGAGTCAGCTGAGGAGTTACTGAGAGGGAAGCCTACAGGGATGACAACAAAATAGAAGCTGTGTCTCAGCTAAAGGTTGAGAACTACGTAAAAATCCATTATTTCGATGGAACGTGCCACGACGTTTCCCCGAAGTGTTCCATAAAGAATTACTGAATGCCAAATGCAAAGTTAGTACTTTTAACTTGTGAAAAGATTCTGTGCTTCCATGTACCAAAGAAATCCAAACAATAATTCCACGAGTAAGGCTAACCTACCTAAAGCATCACCTCCTCCAACACAGAGTAAAGCCCTTCATTCAGGCAAGACCACAGAAGCTACAAAAAGGTAAGACTGCAGGCTCGTGCTACGCAGACTTCATTTTTTTGGCCATCTTCATGTCTTCCTTCGGTTTTATTTGGAGCCCCTTAGCCAGGCTGACAGAGGTGACAAAAATAGATGCAAGACCCTGCAGGTGAGGGGCAGAGCTGGCTGGGGAAGGGATTGCAGTCTGCTTCACGCTGACTCTCCCGGGCAGGACAGATGGCCCATGCCTGCAAAACCTGTATTATGGTGGGAGAATAATTACGCCCAACAGAGTATCTAAATATGCCCATTTTCCAGCATCCATTTGAGGGGAACAGGGGTAATTTATATCCAAACAGCTCCGTAATAGGTTTTGAGTTTCGTCTCCCATCAGCCCATTTCCCACATTCACTAAAAATAGCAAAATTAATTAATTTTCATTGGCTTTCCCTTCCCCTTCCTCTCCTGGGAAGAAGTGCTTATGAGCACTGAAGAGGAACAGGCCTGCTTAGATTCATAAATTGAATAGTTGAAGCCATTGAGGTCTGACTCTAGAGCTAAATTCATCTGATCTAATCAGCAGAGGGCAGAACAAATAACAAGCCATTCTGACTTAACATTGCGTTAAAATGTTGTGTTAAGAAATTCCAAATGTTTGAGACATTTCTAAGAGGGCCACATAATTTTTCATTTCATAAATGCATTTACTAAAAGATGCCTTTAAACTGTAAGCTCCTTTTGTGTGTTAAGAATATTCAGATTACACACAAGACCACTTCTGTGGCTTAAAAGCCACATCCATAGCTCTGATCTTATAGCAGTTTTCACACCTCAATCTCAAAATATTTTTCGGATACTAATTCGTTAACTAGATGACATTATATATCCCATTTTCAGGAGGAGAAACTGAGGCTCCAAGAGAACCTGCAGAAGGACATGGTTCTTGCTCCCCCATCTGTGGCTTTCTTCAGTAAAAGGCCTTTGCAAATTCAGGGACACTGCCCAACAGGTGGAGTGGTTATAAAAGGAGGGTATTATTACAATAAGGTGGTAATAGAATAACACACTGTAATTTTTGGCAAAATAGTTTTCAGACAATTGAAGAAAGCCATAAACATTGGATTAGGGAAATAAAAAGCTATTTAAATATATTTTGTAAATAGATAGCCTTTGTCCTCTAGCCCAGCGAAGACATACCTGTAGGGTGGCATTGGCCGGACATCTTTAAATAAGTGAAAAAGTATCTAGTAACTGGAACTGTAGCATCCGCGGGAGCCAAGTCTGTGTGGCATGTCAGTGCCAGGTGTGGGCTGACCACCGCCCTGGGGTCTGATCACTATCTCCTGGCCACTGTCTGCTCTCTGAAGGCCTTCCATTTCACCAGTGAATACCATCCTCTGGGGACAGAGCCTTCTTGGCAGCCATTTCCAGATTGTGAAGTGATGACCCAGTTCTCTTAGGAGACAAACTGGGAGGAAACCGTGGATGTCAGGTGGAGGTAGGAAGGCACGGGGCTCCTCCAATCCTGCTGGAGCAGCCCCGGAACTTCAGAGACCCGCCCCTCTCCCCAGGCTTTGCTCACTTGGGCACAAGCCCATACATCTTTCGTGGGAGATCAGAATGGAGACTTCTTTTTTTTTTTAAATTTTATTATTTTTTTTATACAGCAGGTTCTTATTAGTTATCCATTTTATACATATTAGTGTATGGATGTCAATCCCACTCTCAGAATGGAGGCTTCTGACCCTGCCCTTGTTAAGAAGCTGAAGTCAGTTACTCACTAGGAGGCCACTGAACTCTCTCGTTTTGTTTTTTCACAAGTGGGACAGGACCATGGGGCGTGGCATAACAGAACCTGGGGATCTATTGTAATAATGACTCAATTCCTTTGTTGCTAATAAGTGGACAAGTTGGAGCGAAGCCCCAGTTTGTGATGTGTGAAGGCTGCCCGCTAAAGGCCCCTCAAGCAGAGGCCTGCTCACACACGCCAAGCTCAGCCCAGACTCCTCAGCGCTGCATTCCTCTGTTTGACCCCCAAATTCCCTCCTCACTCAGACCCCTGCTGCCTCTGTGGCCTGAATGCTTCCTGAACCTGCACCCTGATCAGCCAGAGTGGCTCTCATTCTGTACCTTTAAAGATCTTGCTGGTCCTTTTTAAGCTCAGCTTGAGTGTGGCTTGCACGTCCCCCCAAAATCTCCACCTACTCCTTTCTCTCTCTCTCTTTTTTTTTGCCGTAAATATATATTTCTTTTTATTTATTTATTTATTTGTAAAGGGGAAGAGTTTATTTATTTATGTTATGCATTCATGCATGCATGATCTTAGTCCCAGGGACTGAACCTTCACCCCCTGAAGTGGAAGCACAGCGTCCTAACCACTGGACCGCCAGGGAATTCCCCAAAGTTTCCTTGACTTTCTAAAAGTGCCTTACATGATATGACAACAGCCATCCATGCTCCCTGCAGACAAGTAGACAATACAGAAAGGGTGAAGCAGGAAAATTGGAGAACTCCCTTCTTGGACCACAGCAGACAGGTTGGTGCTTTTGCTTGGAATATTTTTGTGTGTGTGGGCAGTTGGTTACCTTTGAAAACACGGGTTGCTAACTCTGAGGGTCCACCTGGGTGCACAGGCCCTGGGGAGCGCACACGTGGAGGCCCCAAGGCTGCAAACTCTGTCCCTCCCAGCAGCAGACAAACTGTCAGGGCCCCAACAAACAGTCGCGGCCGCACCTATATTTCTTCTTTTTTTAAATCAAAGTATTGTTGATTTACAATATTGTGTTAGTTTCTGGTGTACAGCTAACTGATTCAGTTATATATATATATGTGTGTGTGTATGCGTATACATATTCTTTTTCAGATTCTTTTACATTATAGGTTATTACAAGATACTGAACACAGTTCCCTGTGCTACACAATAGGTCCTTGTTTACCTATTTTATATGTAGTAGTGTGTGTATGTTAATCCCAACCTCCTAATTTATCCCTCGCCCCCCTTTCCTCTTTGGTAACCATCAGTTTATTTTCTATGTCTGTGAGTCTGTTTCTGTGTTGTAAATAAGTTCATTTGTATCATATTTTAGATTCCATATGTAAGTCATATCATATGATTTTTGTCTTTCTCTGTCTGACTTACTTCACTTAGTGTGATAATCTCTGGGTCCATCCATGTTGCTGCAAATGCATTATTTCATTCTTTTTTATGGCTGAGTAGTATTCCATTGTGTATATATACCACATCTTCTTTATCCATTCACCTGGCAGTGGACACAGGTTGTTTCCATGTTTTGGCTATTGTACATAATGCTACTGTGAACACTGGGGTGCGTGTATCTTTTCAAATTAGAATCTCCATCTTTTCCAGATATTTGCCCAGGAGTGGGATTGCTGGATCATATGGTAGCTCTATTTTCAGTATGTTTAAGGAAGCTCCATCTTTATTTCTCTTTCTATAGCACTTGAAACATTCTGCCTGGCGGCGTGGTTGTCTCTACCCCCATCTAACTGAGCATCCACCAGTGGGTCGGAAGCTCTTTGATCTCTTAGGAACCAGGCCCATGCCTTCTTCCCCCTGAGCCCCTGGTGCATGGAACACACCATTTTGAAAATTACGCTTATTTGGAGTAGATGGAAACCAAATTGAAGGGGGTTAAGGAAGAGACAAGGGATCAAGAGGCGGAGGCAGAAGGTTGGCGGCCAAAGGAAGGGAGCAATAAGATGACTGCTCAGAGGGCAGCAGGGTTGAGTGCCGCTCGTCAGCAAGTTTGATGGAACCAGTGTGAGGAGAGGATGCAGTGGGAGGTTGCAGAGAGAGACGGGCTAAGCCCTGTGTCACTGATGCGTGTTGCTCCTCATGAGGGCTCACAGGAGCTTGGGGAACGGCCAGAGCGCTAGCCTCTCCGAGCATCATGTCTTCAGGGAGTGCATTATAACAAACAAATGCATGGTCAGTGTTCTTGGAATAGCTGAACGTAAGAGTGCCGGTGCTGAGGAGGGGAAAGACCACAGCGTCCAGGGCAGTCACGACAGAGGAGACGGTTCATGGTCCATCCCAGGGGTTCCCTGTGGAGGTGACCAGGGCTGTTTAAACCACACGGCTGGGTTCTGGATCAGAGGATCCCCCAGGCCCCAAGAGACATTCCACTCGCCCTCACGCATCCTCCAGCTACAACAGATGAACCTCTCACCTATTTTTAAGGATTCCCAGGAGAGGGGATCTCGTTCCCTTTTTCGCGGGGAATGGAAAGAGCATGGGAAGCTTTCTTTCCTGGGTTAATTGAGGCCGTGTCGGTGAACGTCTCAAGGCTGCCTTGGTAGTGTTTTGTGAGGTCCTGATTCAAGGAGGGTGTGTCAGGCTGCTGTCTGGTCCTGGGTGCTCCGGGAGTTGGGAAGTGGAGGGGACACTGCCGTTTGCTGGAGCTACTGAGTGATGTCACTACGTATAGAACTTACCTCCTGCTCTCTGGACTCTGAGACCAGCCCAGCAGCGAGGGTGGTGGGATGAGGCGTGGGGTCAGGATGGGGGGATGCGAGGCTCTTTCCCAGAATCAGGTGGAGTCACACAGCCCAGAAAGGAAGGGCTGAAAGACCTGGAGTTGCTTTTCATGAGGGGCCTCAGAGTGATGCCATTCCTACAGCCTGGGGGGCAAAGAGCTGCAAACCCTGACTACAGGCCATTCTTTGAAAGGTATGCAACCCAGGTAACGAAATGTGAAATAGAGCCGGAGGGGTGGCCCCAATCAAAGATCTGGGCTAATGCTGCCAGCATCTGATTTCCGTAATCCCTAGGATTCAACCAACAGAGGGAACAAGGACTTTTGATTTTATTTCCATGGTGGTGCCATTTCTCCTTTTAATTCTGAAATGCTTTAATTGATACTCTTCACCTGGGTCTACCGCTTCTCAGAAAGTCACAGGGTGTCCATCACCAAAGATGCCCAATCCAGACTAGAAGTCATCTTGTGGGTAAAATTCAAGATACCCCTGCAGAACCCACTTCTAATTCTGACCAAATAAAGAAACCCGTGAATTGCCTGCAGGGTTGGTCTCCCAATTTAAAGGCACTGTGTCCTGCCTAATGTTCTCCAGGAGAACTTCAGACTAGAAAATCCTGGATCTAGGAAACCTGCTCTGATAAATTTGAAATGGATGTAGGGGCAGTGTTTCAGGATGGGAGTCAAGGGCCTTTGAGGGGACTCTTCAAAGTCAGGTATTGTTGTGGGCTGAGTTACGACCCCCCAAATTCACATGTTGAAATCTTAACCCCCAAC
Organism: Neophocaena asiaeorientalis asiaeorientalis; assembly: GCF_003031525.2. NCBI lineage: Eukaryota > Metazoa > Chordata > Mammalia > Artiodactyla > Phocoenidae > Neophocaena > Neophocaena asiaeorientalis. The sequence goes on from NW_020185322.1 coordinate 1,328,695, forward strand.
ACCTCAGAATGTGACAGTATTTGGAGATAAGCCCTCTAAAGGGGTAAGTTAAAATGAGGTCACTAAGGTAGGCCCTAATCCAATAGGACTGCTGTCCTTATAAGAAGAGGAAATTTGAACACAGACACAGAGGGAAGACCCCATGAAGATGTGGGGAGAAGACAGCTGTCCACAAGCCAAGAGAGGCCTCAGCAGAAGCCAACCCTGCCCACCCCTTGATCTCAGCCTTCAGCCTCCAGGACAATAAGACAATAAATGTCTGCTTTTGAAGCCCCCAGGCTGTGCTACTCTCTCAGGGCAGACCTCCTGAGCTGACCGATACAGGTGTGTTGAGGCATAACTGTTATAGGGGAGCGGGGCACAAGGCCCAGGAGAGGGAGGCACAGCCTGGAGCCTGAGGGACTGCTCTGAAATGACAAGAGCTAAAGTGGACTGTTCTAGGTTAGGGCGGAAGCCTCAGGGGGTAGAGAAGTACAGACAGTTGTAGGTCAGGCTGGGTTAAGACAATAGCAATCAGCTCATCTAACCTCTGCTCCCAGCTTCAGCTCACACGCTCACCTGCCCCTTGCCCAGCCGCCCAACTTGTTTCTCATTGGTCAGTGCCTTGACCGCCAGGGTCTTGTTATATCTCCCAGGAATATATGCAATATATTAGGGGACCCCTGAAGTTGGCAGAATATGTGTCCCTCCCCCAGTGCTCTCCGTTGGTGGCATTTCACAATAGTGGTGAAGAAAACATTTGGAGTAAAGGCCTTTCCTAGGTAGCCCTCAGATTATATCACTTTGGGGACTGCTGGCCATTAAGGCTTCCCTGGTTAAAGAGGAAAAGATTGAAAAGAAAAATCTATGGACCATGGGATCCAAAACTGAGTTGAAAAATTGAACAGAATCTTCAGTGTGGCATCCCCAGACGGAGCCCTGTGTCTTACTCAATCTCAGATCTTGATTCCTCTCGTTTTTGTCTTTAGTACCTTAAAACAATCAATGGCCCAACACAGGGACAATATTGGACGTTTTCCTGTTGAGTGGACTCAATGCTCCCCCAAAAGTGAGTTATTTCACTACTTAGAGTCTTGATTTTCCATGTGCAAAACTGTGGGTTGTGCTAACCATTGCCTCCTTGCTCAAAAAACCATCAGGAACATTCAAGTTGAAAAAAATATTCAGGTTCCCAGTAAGTATTTGTTAAATTGGCAGCTCCAGCGTACTTACTAGAAGTGGGAAATACAGTGACCTGAGACTTAAGTTCCCCTTTTTAACTTTTGAGGTTGGAGGGAACTACTTATTGCTTTTTATGAAAAAAAACCCCATTCATTTTGCTCATTAAATTGTTATAATTTTCTTTTTAATAATAGGTCTGTGATAGGTAGAAATTCCCCCAAATTGTGGAAAGTATGGCTTCTCATCTCACTATAATTTTGATAATTATAGCTAACAGCTATTCATTTAGTTGGCATCATTTGGGAGAACTGAAACATTTCTTTGAGTGTCTTCATTGTAATAGTTAACGTTTTGATAGAACCTCTTCAAAATCCATTAAACATCCTTTTATCTTCCTAAACATTGTCCACTGGATACAGCTTAAAGGTTTTATTCCTCAGGGTCACCATACCATTCCTGTCACACTGAGGTGTAATGAGGGTGTCATCACTGAGCTGCTGTGTTGGTCTTTTTGCCCTGTGGCCGAATGATCATGTTTTTAGGAATCTTGTGTCTACTTGGTGCCATTGCCTGTTTTTGTCAATCTGTCTGCTTCAAGTGCTGTCCACTTGCTGTGGGCTGGGAGAGCAGATATGAAGCTTGCTAGAATATGTCTATAGCTGGAGAAAATCGGCTCTGAACTACTCTTTGGTGAAAAAAGGTACAGTGGACATTTGTGAATGCCATCCCAGCTTGCATTACACCTTTCCAATCGTCCCTGATTTCTTTTTTTTTTAACTTATTTTATTGAAGTATAGTTGATTTACAATGTTGTGTTAATTTTCACTGTATAGCAAAGTGATTCAGTGTACATATATATATATATATATATTCTTTTTCATATTCTTTTCCATTATGGTTTATCACAGCATATTGAATAGAGTCCCCTGGGCTATTATGGTATGACCTTGTTGTTTATCCGTTCTGTATATAACAGTTTGCATCTGCTAATCCCAAACTCCCAATCCATCCCTCCCTCACCCCCCTCCCCCTTGGCGACCACGACTCTGTTCTCTATTCCCGACAGTCCCTAGTTTCTATTCAGGGATTCGTGTGTCTCTACCTGGGGATCCAAGGTTGGAGCACTTGAGCTCGGCTAAGCCAATGAGCACATTGCATTCCCCTAGGCACGTGGTTGGCCCAGAGGTGAGCAATGGACCCACGCAAGTCTAATCGGAGCGCGCTCAGCATCTTTAGCCCGTGATGCTCTTTCTTGGACATGAAAGACGAAGCATACAGCCTGCATCTATGGGCAGTCATCTTGCCACCATTAGTGAGTCAGCTTTAGGACGAGGCTGATACCAAGGAAGGCAGAATGGAGAGAAGGATCAGAACAATACTTTGGTGACACCCCCTAACCCCTGAAGCAACCATTGCTTAAAGCTCCTTCTACTTACGAATTTTTTTAAATTGAAGTATAGTTGATTTACAGTGTTGTGTTAATTTCTGCTGTACAGCCAAGTGACTCAGTTACATACATACATTCTTTTTTATATTCTTTTCCATTATGGTTTATCTCAGGACACTGAATATAGTTCCTTGTGCTCTATGCAGTAGAACCTTTTTGTCCATTCATTCTATATGTAATAGTTTGCATCTGTTAACCCCAAACTCCCAGTCCATCCCTCCCCACCTCACTCCCCTTTGGCAACCACAAGTCTGTTTTCTATGTCTGTTTGTTTCTGCTTTGTAGATAGGTTCATTTGTGTCATGTTTTAGATTCCACATATAAGTGATATCATGTGGTATTTGTCTTTCTCTGTCTGACTTACTTCACTTAGTATGATAATCTCTAGGTCCATCCACGTTGCTGCAAATGGCATTATTTCGTTCCTTTTTATGGCTGAGTAATATTCCATTGTGCATATGTACCACATCTTCTTTATCCGTTCAGCTGTCGATGGACATTTAGGTTGCTTCCATGTCTTGCTATTGTGAGCAGTGCTGCTATGAACATGGGGGGCATGTATCTGCCTATGGATTTTTTTTTTTTTTTTTGCCTATGGATTTTTAAAATGAGACTTTATATGATAAATTTCCTTATTGTGTAAGCCACTTTGAGTCAGCTTTTCTGCTATCTACATCAAAGACAGTTCCAATTGACTGATAAGGGGAAATAATTTAGTACTTGGACTTGATCGAAGATCTATTTTGGTACCTCAAAATACATCATTGGTACACTTTGTGGTAATACATGGGTGCGCACTTATTCTTTAAAGAGTACATATGCATTGTAGGCACTGTTGTATTATGATATTTCATTATTAAAAAGAAAATAGTTAATACCATTATACACCCATCTAGGCAGACTAACCAGTAGCATTCATTCAAAAATATTTATTGAATGTCTGTTATTCGTCAGACACATTCTGGGTCTTAGGGATATAGTTGGGGAACAAGAAAAAAATCCCCATTCAAAAGGATACAATTTAAAAGCACAGAGGATCTATAGGAATGCCAGGTGACGATGTGTGCTATGGAAAAAGTGAAGAAGGTTAAGGGAAGGATGAACAAGGGCTGTTATTTTAGGCAGCATGGCTGGGAAGGCCTCTCTGATGAGGTGACATATGAGCAGAGACCTGAAAGAAGTGAGGGTGAGCCTTGCAGATATTGAGGGATTCAGAAGGAGCTCTCCAGACATGGGAACAGTGTGTGCAGAGGTCCTGAGGTATGAGTGGGCTTGGAGCGCTCTGGACATAGCACAGAGGCCAGTGGGCTGGAGTGCAGGGACTGGGGGAGCGGGTGTCAGAAAGACAGCCAGGAGCACAGCCTCATACACAATGTCAGGGACTCTGATTACCTTCAGAGAGAGGTGGGGTCTGTCTGGAGGATTTTGAAGGCATGTTAGGGTCTGACTCAGTATTCCAAAAAATCGCTGTTGGGTGCGGAGAACAGTCTGTAGAGACTAAGGACATGGGGTGCTTTGATGTTGCTCGCTTCAGCAGACTTCTTTTTTTTTTTTGGCTGTGCAGAGCAGCTTGTGGGATACTAGTTCCCCGACCAGGGATGGAACCTGCACCCCCTGGAGTGGAAGCCGGGACTCCTAACCACTGGACTGCCAGGGGTGTCTCTCAGCAGACTTCTAAATAGCAAAAACGCACTGACCTGAAAGAGCACAAGTTATTGCATTTTATTTTTGCCCCCAGAGTCCTTCTGCACTGTGGGTTCTGTCCTTCTGCAGGATGCCGTTCTCCCTGAGTGACTAGGGAGCCTGTAAATACAGCTGGAGTACTGGAAGCAGATGATGACAGTGGTGCCTGTGACTTTGCAGAACGTGGGAGTCCCTGCCCTGGGTGTTTGATAACCTCTAACCTCTGACCTCTGACCTGGGAGGCAGCCCTGGGCAGCAGAAGCAGCAGTGAGTCTGAAACCCATGGCCCTGCTGGACCCCTGGACTCTGCTTCTTTCCTTCTGTCAGACACATCTATACCTCAGCCCGTGGGCTGATTCTCTGTAAGATGGTTTCAAAATGAACACAATATAATGTTCTAGGAGTTGAAATTAAAAATGCTCACTTAGGGACTTCCCTGGCGGTCCAGCGGTTAGGACTCTAAGCTTCCACCGCGGAGGGCATGGGTTTGATCCCTAGTCGGGGAACTAAGATCCCACATGCAGCACAGCATGGCCAAAAAAAAAAATGCTCGTTTAACCTAGCTAGATTCCTTCTCTACTTTCCAAAAGGGAGAGGGCAAAGAGAAGAGGTTGAGAGGGCATTAATAACTCTCCAGATGATCTCTGAATAAATACTCCTGCAGAAGGATTAAGGGTTCTTTTGAGGCATCCGCCCAAAATACCCCTCTGTAGTGTTGCATTGAAATTAACTAATGAGATAAGCCTCCTGTTTTAGTTTCCTGTCTTTGGTTATAATTGCCGCTGCAGCCTTGCTCATCATTTCCTGCGGATTTTCCTTCTCTGGCTGTGATAAATATTAATGCCTTTAATTTTTCATTCCTCCCTTCGGCCTGGGATTCTGTGAAGAGTGAGATTTTCTTGTTATTTAGGCTGCCTTTCTCAGCGATGTACAATTTTCATTTTCTACAACAGATCTTCCTAGGTTAGTTTTTTTTTTTTTTTTTGCGGCACGCGGGCCTCTCACTGTTGTGGCGGCCCTGGCTCACGGGCCCAGCCGCTCCGCGGCATGTGGGATCTTCCCGGACCGGGGCACGAACCCGCGTCCCCTGCATCGGCAGGTGGACTCTCAACCACTGCGCCACCAGGGAAGCCCCCTCTAGGTTAGTTTTTAATTCAGACCTTCACTTTGGTTTTTCTTTGACTATTTTAAAAAGAATGAGAAGCCTACAACAGCCAGAGCTGAATCCAGGGCTTTGAAGCTCATCATGGTCTCTTTTTCTCTCGAGTCCTTAACCTGAGGGTGTCAGTTCCCTGTGATTCTAGGCAACGTTTTGTATGTTTAGGAAGATGTGGTTTATTTCGCCTAGAAAAGATGTCACAACTTCATCAGGTTTTCAAAATATTCTTACTAAAATAAATTTTAAAACATCCAGAAACCCTGCTTAACCATTCTGGGAATCATTGCTTTGGGCAAATCTAGTGACTAATCCTTGTGATACATGGGAACAAACATAATCATATCTTCTAGAGATTGTAGGAAAAAGGTTCTCTCCTCTCTTAGAACCACAGGGCATTTGAACCAAAAATGATTACCACTTCCCCACCCCTCCTTCACTGCACAGACGCAGAAGTGGATTTCTCAAATCTCACAGCACGGGAGTGGCAGAGCTGGGACGTGGTATTCTGTTTACTATCCACGTTCCACCAGCAGCAAGGTGACAGCTAGCACTCCCTAGTATTCCACTTCCCAAACTCTTCTATCTTTATTAAGGTAAACTAGTTTATTCCTTCCAATGAAAACAATTTCATTCCAAGTACCAAAGTAATATTTAGTAATTGACAAGAAACCTGACAAATCATATAAAGGGTCTGTATGTCATAAACCTGAGAAATCATTTCTTGTCCTTCCCAGCCTACAGAGGACATCCCTGTGCTTTTTTATTTTTTGGCCACACCATGCGGCATACAGGATCTTAGTTCCCCGACCAGGGATGGAACCCCCACCCCCTGCAGTGGAAGCACAGAATCTTAACCACTGGACCCCCAGGGAAGTCCATCCCTGTGCCTATCGTGGACTCCAGCCATTGCATTGTTAGTTATCTCTTTGTATCCATGTTCGGCATCTCCCCTGGGATTTTCGGGGCCTTGAAGACAAGAACCTTCTCTTGAATGCTTTTATATTCCAGAGAATCTAGCACACAGGCCCGAGCACTATTTGTACATTCCATTGCACTTTAAGGACATTGTCTAGGTGTCACCACTGTGGATCATAATTCCTAAGCTCAGTGCCTTCAAGGGTGAGGCAGTAATGAAGCAGAACAAGTGTAGGGCCATAGGGACAGTGGAAACAGCAGAAAACTGGGAAATTAGTGCCCCATCAAAATTAAAAATTAAAAAGAAAACAAACGTCAGAGGCCAAACTTCCAGCTATCATGACATGAAAAGGTCAGTAAATCCTCTCCTCCCCAGACAGTATGAAACTGGACAATATTGTCAGAACCAACCATTTCTGTGCTTTGGAAATTGGCCAAAGGCAGATAACAAACTGAGAAGCATTTACTCATGAAAAATGGATAGAGCTTCAGGCAAGAACGGGTCTGCAGCCTTTTTGTCTGGTCTGTTTCCATCCCAGCCCTCTTCCCAGTTTTGTCCACTGTTTTATCAGCAAGGGGCTGATAAAAAAATATCAAGTTTACTGCCAATGGGGTCAAATAAATTTTGAGCAGAGTGTGAAAACCTACAGCACTGACAGCAACAGAGAACTTGGCAGGAAACAGATGGGGAAAACTCACATCTCTGCAAGTGCGAGGATGTGCTCCTGATTGGGGTAAGTGGTGAACCAGCTACGTATTTAACAGAAAATCTTGGAATGGGAGAGCCAGAGGGTTGAGATGGGCTCTCCACACATCCCTGCTGGCTGGGAAACTATGCACATGTGCAGGAGGGATCCAGGAGAGCCCGGTAGAACGTAAATGCTCTTTCTCCAGGACCTAGCACAGTGCCTGGAATATAGGAAGTGCTCTGTTTATGTTGAATCGATGAATGCTAGTCGCCATATGCAGTATATCTGTCTATGAGTTGCCTTAAGTGCTTTTCAGAACAAGACAGGGTATAAGTAAACACATTAAAAGCTAATATTATTATTAAATGATATATGTTGGGAGAGGGCTCAGGAGAAAGGAGCCATTAAATACCTGAGAATCCAGGTACATGGGAGCAAATCCAGGGAGAAGCAATGGACGTGGTAATGGACAAAGCATTTGCTCCCCTGCAAAAGCTCTTTCCCTGACACCCGAAATACACAGGCGTTACTCTTGGTACTTTTCTAAATGCAGGCTGGCTCCTTTGTGTTGAAATCTTGCTTGGGAGAAAAAAGTGTACGTGAAGTGCTTAACACAGTGTTGGTAATGAGAAAACTCAGTGGAAGTGTTTGTCTTTAGGAATGGTATAATAAGGTCTTCTGGACTTTCCTGCCTTGATCCAGATTTCATGGCTCCAAATAATTTTGCCAGGAATGATAAAGACCCACATGTTAAGACACCTCCTCCATTTCCAACTCTTGGTCTGTAACTTCCTTGGGGAACACAAGTAAAGCCCATTAGACCAGAAGTTTATTCAGAATTTGTGGGCTCATTCAGCCTGGTCCTTGGGCAGAAGACTGGCTCCATGTGTGCTTTGCTGCTCAGGACTTGTAAGACCAAGAAAGGGCTTCTCTTGAGGTTGGAACAGGGCCCAGGAGTATGTGAACATTTGGGTAGGTTGGGCTGGCGTGAGTGACTGATGACCCCAAATACACCCCCCACTTCCCTCCTCAGGGGACAGTGGCTTCTATTTACAAGGAGGCAATGAACTCCCAGGAGAAAAGACACCCAGCGAATACCTGGTGGAAAGCACCCAGCTAGATTCCTGAAGAGCAGTGCTCCCTCCTTCAGGGTGTTGCCTGATAAGAGTTTTCATCGTTCTTGGCAGTGTAGGCTTGCTCCTCTCCAAGAACCATAACTCGGAGGATGTTAGGTGTATTAGTCAGCTCAGGCTGCCACAACAAAGTACCACAGTCTGGGTGGCTTAAACAATGGACTTTTATCATCTCACATTTGTAGACTCAGTGTCCCAGATCAAGGTGTGGGCAGGGTTGGCTTCTCCTGAGGCCTCTCTCCTTGGCTTGTAGATGGCCGTCTTCTCCCTGTGCCCTCACGTGGTCGTCCCTCTGTACCTGTCTGTGTCCTAATCTCCTCTTATGTCAGGATGCCAGTCCTGTTGGATTAAGGCCCACCTATACAGCCTCACTTTATCATAACCACCTCTTTAAAGGCTCAACGCCAAATACAGTCACATTCCGAGGTACTGAGGGTAGGTCTTCAGCATAGGAGTTTTGTTATGCTTCAGCCCATCACGTTAGGTAGCCGAGGGGCAGGGGCAGGGGCAGCTTAAGGCTGTAACTTACTCAGCAAGATTGGAAGAAAAGAAGAAAGAGTGTACAAAGCGGGGCTTTGAAGGGAATAAGGGAATTAACGTTTGTTTATTTAGCCTCTACACACACAGGCAGTATCCTAGGTGCAGTTTAATGAAATTTCGCAACCATCTTGTAAGGAAATTATTCTTCACCTTTTAAAAAATAGTGTCGGGCTTCCCTGGTGGCGCAGTGGTTGAGGGTCCGCCTGCCGATGCAGGGGACGCGGGTTCGTGCCCCGGTCCGGGAGGATCCCACATGCCGCGGGGCGGCTGCGCCCGTGAGCCACGGCCGCTGAGCCTGCGCGTCCGGAGCCTGTGCTCCGCAACGGGAGAGGCCACAACAGTGAGAGGCCCGCGTACCGCAAAAAAAAAAAAAAAAAAAAAAGTGTTACCTTTATAAAGTTGTAAAAAAAAAAAAAAAATAGTGTTACCTTCCTTCGTCTTTGTTTTTAAAATCTTATTCTGATGGTGGTGGTTGGATCTGTGAAAAAACTTAAATTCCAAATGTTCAAACTCGTTTTGACGTTCAGCTCTTCTCTTGGATCCTCTGAGCCCTGGCAGAAATGTACATGAGCCTATCAGCTGAGCATTAGATTATTTCCCTGAAAAGCAATGAAATACCCTTCAGCATCCCTAAACGCTGGCCTGATCCCACCTGGACATCAGGGGACTGCAGTTTGCTGTGGTCAGTTGTGTGAGGGGTAAGCCTGGGATTGTACATGTGTGTACCTTCATGGGGGTGTTGGGAGGAGGGTGGGAGAGAATTTTCTGCTGAATTTTGTCTGACTGAATGAATAGATAAGAGATCTACCTCTTAAATGAGACGCTGAGCATTTTATTCCTTCTTCACCCTTCGTCCTACACAGACACGACGTATCCTACATGATACACCCGGAGACCAGCTACATGGTTTGAGGGGGCCAGTGAAAAATGAAAATGAGGGGGGTCTCTTGTTCAAAAATTGTTGCTGAACTAAACTTGGATCCGCTTGCCTGACACGCAGCAAAGCCAACCCACTGACACGGGGCTGTGGGGAAGGAGAGTGCAGCGTTCATTGCAGGCTCCAAGCGGGGAGTCCAGGCAGCTCATGCCCAGAAGGCCCGAACTCCCTGATGGCTGTCGGGGAAGGGATTTTAAGGGCAACGTGAGGGAGAGGGTCCCCAGGTGCATGATCAGCTTGTGTACGTCCTTCTGATTGGTTGGTGGTGACGTAACAGGGTGGTATTTCGGGAGTTAACATCATCAACCTTCTGGTTCCAACCGGTCTGGGGTCTACCTGGTCAGCAGTTTCCACCTGGTGAAGGTTTCAGTATCTGCAAAACAACTCAAGGACACGACTCAGGATATTATCTGTAGCCCCTGAGGAGGAACTAAGGGTCCTTGACTTTGTTTTATGGCTGAACTATTTTTATTTTGTCTTGCTCGACTGCTTTCCCTTGTTTCTGCATTTTCTCACTTCTCTGATTAAATTTGCTCTCTGGAACTTGGGGAAGGCCTAGGAGGCTAAAACTTTTCTACAAACAAGAGGTGGAGGACATAGGGGTCTGCCCCGGGGAAAGTCTCACAGGGTCCTGTTCGGTTTCAAAATGATGAATAAGTTTAAGATGGTGACAGCCGAGCTTGAACCCAACCGTGAGATCCTTCTGGATGGGGGCCCTGGGGGGGCTGCCCAGGTCACACACACGTGAGGCCAACCCTCTGACCCTGCCACTTGTCTCCTGGGGTCATTGGACTGAAGGGGACCCTCCTGGTTAATTATTATCCCTCTCTAGATGAGCAGCTGATACTTTGTCTTCACTTGCAGACTCTCCATTCCTCATCCCTAGTTACCATGGATGCATTCTCAGCTGGCTTTCCCAAGAGAAAGGAAAACCCGCCTCTGGCTCCAGATATTCCTGTTTGTCTGCTCAGCACTGGGGATGCGGATGGGGCTTGGTTCCCTGGTCATAGCTGACACCCCTCTGTCACTCTCCTCCCACCCGGCTCCTCCTCTCTGAGGCCCCCAGCCTTCCTGGACTCTGCCTGTGGTGGTAGAAAAGTGGGAACACCTTTGGAATTTTATCGTTTCCATGGCAACGAGGCTGGCAGGATTGCTGGTGCATGTTTTCCGGGCGGAGTCCTCTTCTGTTTCTTCTCCAGCCAACCTTTCTTGGCTGAGGGGTTTCTGAGTGGTCGGTGGAGGTGACTCAGCTGGCAGTGCCGGGTGGCCAGCCCTTCGCTGTTCCCTGGGCACAGGCTCCTTTGTCCTGGCCTCACACAGACCTACTGACACCACAGCTCAGCCTGCTTCTCTCTTCCCTACTCTCCTCATCCCGATTCCCTTCTTTGCTGGCTTCTCAGCATGGCTGGTGGGCATTTGTACCAGCCCTCGGGTTGCTCCCAGGGCCTTGCAGATACCAAGGTGCTTCATCCTACCACACTCAGATTCCTGAGAGGTACCCCCAGGATAGTCAGCAACACTATCTTTATACCCCAGCCCTTTTCAGTGAGCCACCAAGATGCTTCCTGAACCTGAGGGGCCAGCCCCATCCTTCTGACGAGTGATGTAACGTAGGGGTGGTTATGGGGTAGCAGGGGTATACGGGGTGTTCACAATGGTAAACCGCCACTTTAAGAGGAAACCCTCTGCTGCTGTGCAACCCAGCTTCTGTCTCTGAACCTCAGAGATGACCTTGAACTCTGAGGAGCCCAAGGGGTAGTGAGGGCCTGAGAGCCATAGGGATACCTGGGCTGGGAGTCAAGGAACCTGGGTTCTGGTCCTCTGTAGCAGGCAGAATAATGGTCCCCCAAACGTCCGTGTCCTAAACCAGTGAATATGTTACCTTACGTGGCAAAAGGGACTCTGCATATGTGATGAAGTTAAGGATTGTGAGGTGGGTAGAGATTCCTGGACTATCAGGTGGGTCCAATATAATCACAAGCCTCTTTATAACAGGGAGGCGGGTGGGTCAGAGCCAGAGAAGATGTAATGCCAGGAGTAGGGGTTGGGGTGATGTGATCGCTGGTGGGAGTCACGAGACAGAGAACGTGGGCAGCCTGTAGAAGTTGGGAAAGACAAGGAGACTGGTTCTGTCCAGAGCTTCCAGGAGCAATGCGATCCTGCTGACACCCTGGCCTTAGTCCAGTGAAAGCCGTTTTGGACTTCTGACCTGCAGAACAGTGAGGTAATATATTTGAGTTGTTTTAAGCCTCTAAGTTTGTGGTCACTTGTTACAGCAGCCAGAAGAAATGAATACGTCCTACACCTGCCATTGATGGAGCTACTTGACTCTTGGGTGGGTAATTCCTCTTTTTCGACCTCAAGTTCTTTACATTAGGGAGTGTGATACACAATCATTTTCAAACATTCACTAGAAAATTTAAAGGAGCAGGATGGTTTTATTAGTTGAAATCATGTGCAGAAGCCCAGTGTCAAGCAGGTGAGAGTGGAGCTTCTTTGGTGCTTTGGGACCTGCTGGGCAGTGCTGAGTAGTCAGAAGGCGCTGGCAGAGCTGGAGGTGGGCCCTCAGCGTGTCTCTTGTTATTGACTTCCCCTCTGGGGGGAAGGTGGGCACTTGTGTACTTGATTGGTTGACAACTTCTGTCACACACCAAAAACTCATTGGAACTGAGTAGAACTTAAACTACTGTTGTTGTTTTCTTTTTTAACGCTATGACCTTTATTTATTTATTACTTTTTATTTAATTTTTTAAAATAAATTGATTTATTTTAGGCTGTATTGGGTCTTCGTTGCTGTGTGCGGGCTTTCTCTAGTTGCGGTGAGTGGGGCTACTCTTCATTGCGGTGCGTGGACTTCTCATTGCGGTGGCTTCTCTTGTGGAGCGTGGGCTCAGTAGTTGCAGTGTGTGGGCTCAGTAGTTGTGGTGCATTGGCTTAGTTGCTCCGAGGCATGTGGGACCAGGGATCGAACCCGTGTCTCCTGCATCGGCAGGCGGATTCTTAACCACTGCGCCACCAAGGAAGTCCCTACTGTTGTTATTAATGAGGCTTTATACACGTATCTTACTTGGGGTGCTCTATACAACTTATAAGAATAGAGCTCATCTTCAAGGTATGTCCATTTCTTACAAGATCCTCATTTCAAATCCCTGCCTGTTCAGGAGTTTAAGCAGGGAGGTAATGGCCATTAATACAACACATCATCTGGAAAGAACCACAACTAGTTTGTCACTGTTACTGAAATTGACTTTGGCAGACTGCCAGCATCCTCAGTGCCCTTGGGGAAGGTCCACTCTCCCTGGAGTTTTCCTTTTGCTTTTTTTCTGTTGCTCTTGAAGTCTAGCCAGAGTCCACACTCGTGCCTCTATACAGGACTCTGAGTTTCAGATGTCTAAAGTTGGGGACCTCCTACGACATCATGCTCAAAAAGTGGAAGGGATAAGTAAAGGGGGCAGCAGACTCATTTTCTCAATGGCACTAAAATTCTCTGGGAGGATGCCAAGGGCAATGTAAACCCAGCCCCACTGAGAAATCAAAGCAGCATTTAAAAAACAAACAAATAAGCTTCATGGGCGAGTATCTCAACTCCCTTAATAAAAGCAACTTTAGGACTAGACAAAACAAACACAGGAGTGGAGGAGGGTTATTAAATGTGAACTTGTGTGTTCTGTACCGGAAAATTTTCTACTTGGTCTTTCTCTCTTCCTCTTGATATAATGTATAAGGATCAACAGAGGAACTTGTTAAAATTGCAAATACCTGCATTCTTCCAAACCCAGAGATTCTGCTTCAACAGGTCTGGCATGAAACATTCCAGGTGGTTCTAACATGCATGGCCCTAGGAGGAAATTAGGACAATCATTGACAATTGCATCTGAGCTACCGAAGCGAAGATAGCTTTAAGTCCACTCTTCGAAACCCGAACAAGTAGGACCCTTGTGTATACTTCTTTTTATTTCCTGCAGTGCCTCTTTCTACAAAAATTTTTTGGGTGACTGCATAGTAGTTCTCTAATAAAAAAAACATTATCTTTGTTATACAGCATTATGTTATATAATGCCAGCTTTAAACATATTGTAACCCAATACCTTTTGCATATAGCAGTCTAGTTTTCCCAACACCATTTATGGAAGAGACTGTCTTCTCCCCATTGTATGTTGTTGGCTCCTCTGTTGTAAATGGACCATATATGCATGGATTTATTCCTGGGCTCTCTATTCTGTTCCGTTGATCTAAGTGTCTGTTTTTATGCCAGTACCATCCTGTTTTGATTGCTGTAGCTTGTAGTATAGTTTGAAATCAAGAAGCATGATGCCCCCAGCTTTGTTCTTCTTTCTCAAGATTACTTTGGCTATTCGGGGTCTTTTGTGGTTCCACACAGATTTTAGGATTATTTGTTCTATTTCTGTGAAAAATGCCATTGGAATTTTGATAGGGATTGCATTGAACCTCAAGGTGGCTTTGGGTAGTATGGCCATATTAACAATATTAATTCTTCTAATCCATGAGCATGGAATATCCTTCCATTTATTTGTACCATCTTCAGTTTCTTTTACCAGTGTCTTATAGTTTTCATGGTGCAGGTTTTTCACCTTTGGGGGGAATTCTTGGGTTCCCATGCTTCATCCTTGCTTCTTTGCTTCTATATTCTCTCTCTTTCACTGTTGAGAATTCTTTCCCCTTGGCCTTGATTCTTTTTGCAATCCTCTCAGTGGTTGTAAAGAGCTCTCCAAGCAAAGCTAGAAACTGCTGAACCAAGATAAAAAGGCTTCTCCTTCTTGCTGAGATCTTATTCATTCATTCATTCATTCATTTGTGGATTCCACAAATAATGGTTGAGTGCCTACTTTATGCCAGGCATGTCCTTGAAATGAGAGGTACAGAGATGAAGAAGACAGTCAGGGTCCCTGCCCTCATGCAGCTTATATTCTCGTGCAAAAAAATAAACAAGAGAGGGAGGGAAAAGAAAAGAGAGAAAAGAAAGAAAATCAGAGTTGTAGGTGCTGAGAAGGGAATTAAAGGGAGGTGATGGATGGTGTGACCAGAGGACTCTAGATTGGGTGGTTAAGGAAGACTAAACATCTGAGAATCATGTGAATGTCAAGAAATTATTATGCAAATAGAAAGGGGGGCATTCAGCCAAGCAGGACTATGCGCTCAGGGAATGTAAGATCAGACCAAACAAAACGCAATTAATGGTATAATTTTGTACCGCCACTAAATACATTTTCAAAAAATCTTATTTCTCTTTTTCGTATATCCATTAAAATGGACTATTCAGAATCAGAGTCAACTGTGGAGAAGTGGAGCTTAGCAGAAAACAGAGACTACTGAAAAATGTTAGCTGCTGAATGGAATGGTCAATTCTGATAGAATTTCTTTCCACAGTAATTTGCCACCCTTCCTAGGCAGGAATCCTGCCTTTTCTTATTCTCAAAAGTAGAAAAGAAGAAGAAACCCAAACCTAACCCAAAACATCCCACCTCATCCCAAACAGAAATAACCCTTATTACCCACCAGCTCCAGCCATGAAAGAAGAGATTGCCATCAGGGTATGATGTCATTATATTCCGCTTTAATTGGAGCAAAGGAGCAGAGAAGAGGTGAGGTTTTTGGGAAGAATGCTCAAAGAACTACACCCTTCCTCCTTGATTGTTTAGAGCAGGCTTGCAATTAAATACTAAAAATATACCAGCTATAAATTGTTTGACCAACTCACCAGCTGTGGACTGAACTGTCACCCCCAAATTCATATGTTGAAGTCCAAACCCCCTCATGTGACTGCACTGGAGATGGGGGCCTTCAAGGTGGTGATTGAGGTTAAACGAGGTCATAAGGATGGAGCCCTGATCCAATGGGACTGGTGCTCTTATAAGAAGAGGAAGAGATACCAGAGATCTCTCTCTGCCATGTGAGGACCCACTGATAAGGCAGCCATCTGCAAGTCAGGAAGAAGAGCCCTCACCAGGACGGGACCATGCCAGCACCTTGATTGGCATGGTCTTGGACTTCCAGCCTCCAGAACTGTAAGAAAATTAATTTCTGTTGTTTAAGTTGCCCAGTCCATGGCTGCCCAAGCAAACTAAGACATCACCCCACCTCTAGTTGGCACAGAGATGGTGCAGTAAAATGAGTGAAGGATCATGACTCCCCCCCATCCCCAAGTCTAGTGTTGGAAAAATATCCAATGAGATCACGGTCCCTCAGGATTTAGTGTCAAATAAAAAAAACCCTCTATTTTTCATAACTTAGAACTAATGTATTGAATAGTATTTAAAGCAAAAGTTTAATAATATTTAAAATTTTAATTTTTTCATTTATAGCAGGCCATTTGAAATGTTTGTTGAGTGAATATATGAATCCATGAAAATGATACCACTGACCCCATAATAGCTAAGACCTGTACTTTTACATTTTTCCCCCAGTATTGAGGTCAGTCTTATGTTGGACCAAGACTGGCTCTGTATCAAGCAGGTGTGTGTCAGCTACACCCTCACCAAAAATGGAGCACAATGTCGGGGTGCAGGATAACTTAACGGGACCCCAGGCACTTTTGCCTTGATGCACTCCTTCCTCCATGAAAAAATTTTAAATTATATTTTATAATGACATTCTTCTGATTTTAAAAGAAGTGAACACGAAAACACTTTTCCGAGCCCGTGAAAGTATCGTGCGCCCTGACAGATGTTCCTTCTCTGTCTGGAGTCCAAGTCTTGCTTCCATCACTTTTTGGCTGTATGATTTTGGGGACAATCCCTCGGCATCCTCATCTATAAAAATGAGGTGAATGAAGGTGTAAGAATATGGAGAAAAATCTTCCATGTTAGCAAGAAACTTCTTCGATGGGGGGGTACTTTGATAAGAGTCTTGGGATGGGGTGTGCTGGAGGAGTAATGGTTTTGTGAGGGGTGCAGGGTGAGCTGGAGCTGAAGACAGCAGAATTTTCCTCTCTACCCACCAGACCTGGCAGAGGAATTTTGGGGTCAAGGACAGAAACGTCAAAGGAAGAGTCTTAGGAAGAGGCTTGTCTTTGTCTCCTCAGGTCATCTTCAGGAATATCCCCATTTTCCTTTAATGCTTTCTGAGAGTTGAATCTATTTGGGGAGAGTGGAGGGTGCTGAGTTCTGCTCTGAGGTGGGCCTGGGTCTAGAACAGAAGCTCTTAGCCCAGGGCCTGAAAAGCTCTCAGTAAACGCTGCCCTTTGATACTAACAGCCCAAGGCAGGCTTGAAAACATGGTTCTGGCCTCATTTTGCAGCATCAATACTTTGTTTCGCTGATAAACTAACTGGCCCAGATAATCATCCAGGGCAGTGGTTCTTAACTGGGGTGATTTTGTCCCTCCACCCCCTTGGGGACATTTGGCAAAATCTGGAGACAATTTTGGTTGTCACAAGGGGTGGGGGGAGGGTATACTGGCATCTCATGGGTAGAAAGAAGCCAGGGATGCTGCTAAACATCCTGCAATGCCCAGACAACCCCACAACAAAGGATTGTCTGGCCCCAAATGTCCACAGTGCTGAGCCTGAGAAACCCTGATATGGAGCCTTTCCTCTGATGACCACCCAGGAATAAAAATGCAGGGAGCAATCTTTATAGCACACCATGAGGTCAGCTGACTCTATTATTTAAAAAAAAAAAGAAAAGCAAACAATTATATTTATGAGCTTCTTCCTCTCCACTGCCTCAGATGAACTGACATCTAACTAACTTTACTAGTATTGACTCTGCTAAATATGTTTCTTTTATTCTCAGGACTAAAAAGCAAATGTGATTTTCTAGTCCAGGTAACCTGGTAACAGTTAGGCCGTGGAGATGTTCGTCTAGAGCTAAGCTACCACTGCCCTCTGCTGGAGAAGTTTGGAACTGCAGCTTCAAGCGCTGAGAACCAGAGATTCTAATTAAACAAGGGTCTGGTGCCAGGTGGTCACCCTGGGACTCCCTTTGCTGGCATTCTTGGAACTCCCTTGGCCCCTCCCCTGGTTGGCATCTCAGCCTGGGTTTCCCCTGGAAAGCAGAGCCTGAGCCCCAGGTCTGCATGGAGGCAGTTATTTTGGAAAATGATGCCTGGGAACAGGAGGGAAAGACATCCAAGGGGTTGTTGTGAGATAGGAGAACATGTATATGCTGGTCTCTGTCCCCAGGTCCTGGCGCAGGGCTCCTGAGACCCTTGTCACTTCCTGAGTGATGAGCACACCAGGAGCATCTTTTGTCCTAATATTTGCTCCTTGACCGTGGTTCCCTACACAGAGCTCCCAAATCCCTTGGAATTTCCTGGGTGAGAGCAGTGTCTTTCTGTTCTGAGGAGGTGACTCTGGGATCCACTTCAGAAGAGTCTGGGTGGGGACCGGAGGGGAGTGGGGATGGGACAGGTGACACAAGATAAACTATCCACTGAGGACTGTGAAAGCTGGGCCACGAGCCATTCCAGGCTAGATTCACGGTGGTAGGGAAGGCGGAGGAGGGTGTATGGGTGAATGACAGGAGCCTCAGACGTCTCCAGATGCTTTCCTAAAGCATCACCGTGTGCAGACAATGCACTTCAGGGGCGAGATAAACAGTCCGTCAGGGGAACCGGGCACCTTCCTCCAACACCTGCTGGTTCCAGGCTTTTCCAAGGCAGACTTGTCATTCGTGGTGAGAACCTGTGGTCTCTGAGAAGTAAGTCCTAGTGATTATTTCACCAACAAGTTCTCCATAATTCATTTTTAAAAGAAACAGAGAATTAAACCTGAAATATGTCTTTAAAAAGAGATGGGGAGGCACCACGCCAGAAGCTGAGTGGTTCACGAAAGGCTGGCTTGTTGTCTGAGTTCAGTACACAAGCCTCGGGGCGCTGTCGGCCCGGAGGAATATTTCAGTGGGATTACCTGAGCTCTTTGCTGCTGCAAAGACGGATGCTTTCTAAGTGGAACCTCTTCTCACAGTGACCAGGCACGATGCCCAGTAAAATAATGGTCAAAAGAACATCACCAGGCCCCTAATGAGAAGCTGTTGACAGAAAATTGCTCTAACCTTCATCAAAAAGCCAATAAATGCCAAGGAAGGGACTAGAGATGCAGCAGCTCATAAATTCCTTCTCCAGGGGCCACTGGAGGGGAGTTAGGGGACCACGCACTTGCTCAGCCTTTTTCCTGAACGTTGCTAAGGAAACTTCCGGAAAGCTTGGATTGTTTATGGGGCTGCTCACCCTGACAGTCTCGAGGGGATGTCACCAGGAAGGGCACCCCAGCTTCTGGTCAGAACATCCTGCATTGAGCACCAGGGCTGGCTAGGTCTGTTATCTTTTTAGTCAGCCAGACCTTGTCTGTGTGATGTCACAGTTTGTAAGGTAACTGGGCGCTGAGATCCCTTCCGCTTGGTTCCTGTAATAGTTATTTCCTGTGGTGTTCATTTAGCAACCGGTCGGATGGCCCCACTGTAACGTGCCTTCCGTGGCTAAATCTTGTTTCCACTTTTTTGTGAGGGATGGGGGGTGCTCCCTGAGTGACTGATGTGAATCTATCCCTTGACTCAGTTTGGGTTCCCCAAAGGCGGACCCCGAATCAAGGGCCCGTGTGAAGGCGGTTTATTTGGAAGGTCATCCTGGGAAGCACAGGTGAGGGCGTGGGACCAGGTGAGGCAGGAAGGAGAAAAGCTGATGAAGTTTGCGTTAATGAGCAGGTCAGCGCTATGGTGGGCTCAGCCCTGCCGGTCCCGCCTGAGAAGACACAGCCCCGCACCTGAGAGCTTCTCCCACCGACGGCCAGGGCCCGGGGCGGTTATCCACACACCCCACCTGCTGTGTTGAGGGGTGTCCCTGGAGGCCTTACCTCCCCGCCACTTTGGGGTTTGTGTTGAAGGCTGAGCCCGTTACTGGAGGGCCAGCACCACCGCAGAGGTGGAGACAAAGTGCTTGGGGGCGGGTCTTAGTCTGCTTGCTGTAACAGAACACCTGGAGGACTGGAGGACTTAAAAATAAATGTATTGGGCTTCCCTGGTGGCGCAGTGGTTGAGAGTCCGTCTGCCGATGCAGGGGACACGGGTTCGTGCCCCGGTCCGGGAAGATCCCACATGCCGCGGAGTGGCTGGGCCCGTGAGCCATGGCCGCTGAGCCTGCGCGTCCAGAGCCTGTGCTCCCGTAACGGGAGAGGCCACAGCAGTGAGAGGCCCGCGTACCGCAAAAAAACCCAAACCAAAACAAAACAAAACAAATGTATTTTCTCCCAGTTCTGGAGGCTGGAAGTCCAAGGTCAAGGAGTGGGCAGGTTTGGTTTCTCCCGAGGCCTCTTTCCTTGGCTTGTGGACAGCCTTTCCTCTGTGCATAAATATCCCTGGTGTCTCTCCTTCTGCTTATAAGGACACTAATCCTTCTAGATTAGGGATCCATCCTTATGACCTCATTTAATTACTACCTCCTTATAGGCCCTAGTTCCAGATACAGTCCCATTGGGGGACAAGGGTAGTTCAGCATATGAACTTTGTGGGAACACAGCTCATTTCATAACGGGGGAAGCTGTTATCTGTGGAAAGTGCCCACCACAGCTGCACGTGATATGGAGGTGGGTCATGGGGACATGGGGGGGGCGGTCATCAAGTCTCATCTACGTTAATCCTCGAACCACTTAGGAGCCAGGTATCACTATCATCCCCCTTCTAACCATGAGGAACCTGAGGCTCGAAGAGGTTAGACGACTAGCCCCCACATCACACAGCAAGTCACAGGGCGTGGGCACAGAGGCAGCCCAACTACCTGACTCCCGTGCGTGGCGGCCATTTTGTATTTGAGTTTCAACGTGGTCATGACTTATCTACTAGACTAAGTTCCTGGAGAGTCGGAATTGTCTTAAAAAAACCATCGCATGGTGCCTGGCACGGAGCTCTGCATTTTAGACTCAATAAATACATGCAGTGATGTTTTAAAATCCTTTCAACTGTTTCTTTTGGAAATAGACCCGGGGGGAAAAAATCCATGCAACTGAAATAAAGGAAATTAAATCTGCTTTTACATGAACATGGTAACTTGTGTGTGTGTGTGGTTCACCACTAGACTGGCAGGAGGACAGGTGTGAGGGGTCCCTGGGGTGAGGGGGCTGGGGGGGGTGAGGGGCACAGTGAGTGACCCTGGCAACTGTCCATCATCCTTTAGGGACCAGGTGGGGTTGCTGATATGGGACTAGGGCCTTGAAGAAACTTCATGTGTGAAAACTGGACGGACTGACTGGGTAACTTAAGGGATAATGATCAAAGGATCAGAATAATAACTTTGACAGCAGTAACAAATGAGCCAATTTTGGTTTAAATAGGCATATTAACCATTTCAATGGAGTCTGTCAAGAGCAAATCTATTCGCTGTCTTCTCACCTTGCCAACTAACCATATATTTTCTCTCTGTTCTATCACCAGAAGTGTAAACATTTGGAGGCCAAAACATGCTTCAGCTGTGCTTTAAAGAAAGAAAATGGGCTTTTTGGAACCCTGGATCTGATCTCATCCAAAGTAACTCCTGAATACCGACCTACACAGAGACACCATCAACTTCCATGGACCTACAGAGAAAACATGGATTTAATTCACGTTTTGCTGAGCTATTCAACTTTGCAAAACTGATTTAGAAAATGTGGTCTGAGAATTTAAAGAAATTTCTCATGTCTGTGTCACAAGCCAGGACGGGGTGAGGGTGTGTGGGGAAACTGCACCCTGGCTGCATTCACCTGGACCCGGAAAGTCTCATGGGAGGTCTACGCTGTGCCGGGCAGCGTCCAGGCGCTGAGAAATAAACAACAGAGACTGACGTGGCCCTGTAGGAACGCACACTCTTGTTTGGGGGCAGGGAGCGTGATACACTAGACTGTGATTAAAAAGAATAATTCAGGGCTTCCCTGGTGGCGCAGTGGTTGAGAGTCCGCCTGCCGATGCAGGGGACACGGGTTCGTGCCCCCGTCCGGGAAGATCCCACATGCCACGGAGCGGCTGGGCCCGTGAGCCATGGCCGCTGAGCCTGCGCGTCCGGAGCCTGTGGTCCGCAATGGGAGAGGCCACAACAGTGGGAGGCCCGCGTACCGCAAAAAAAAAAAAAAAAAAAGAATAATTCAGTGTGCTTCCTGCACAACAGAAGTGTCTACAAAGTGATGGAATGTCGCTGTCACCTCAAAGCCAGTAAGAGGGGCAGCAGGGTGGCCTGGGGTAGAGTCCGTGCTCAGAACCCGACCCCCTGGATTTCAGACCTAGCTCTGCCCCCTACCGGCTGTGTGATGACAGGCAAGTCACAGTATCTTTGTGTTTTAGTTTCTTCTCTGTAGAATGGGGTTCATAAAGCCTAGTGCATAGAGACTTTATGAGGCTTCACGTATTAACATCCAGAAAATGCTTAAACAGTGCCCGGCACAGAGCAACCACGACATCAGTCGCAGCATTGATAAGCTTTAAATCACACTCCACTCTGATCAACATTTTTTCCTGTTTCTAGATTCCTAGAAATTTCTAAACGTGGCCAGTACCATCTCAACACAGAGTTAGGTAAGGTAAACATTGAAAACATGCAACAGAAAAGGGAAAGATTTCTTAAGTCTGTGAACAAATACTTGCAAATTGGGTCAGAGCTGAGACATTCCCGGGCAGGAAAGGCAGCTTGGAAGGAAATATCGTTATGAAAATCAGCGAGGACGTCAGAGGAGCATAAACCCCACAACACTGGACTCACCCGGCCCCAGCCTTCCCTCCCCCTTTCCTGTGGGACAGCGGCCTCCCCTCCCCCAGGGAGCCAGAGGGGGCCGGGCCCTCCCACCCTGCAGGCCCAGGATGGCCTGCCAGCTTCTCGGGGGGTGGGTGGGGGGAGGGCCTCTGTTTGGGACCTGAAAAATACATTCTGGGCTCCAGAACATGAAAGAAAAACCCTTGCAAGACTGAAATTTCATTAAGTTTATTAACGGTAACAGGTGAGCTTCAATAAGGCTGATTTGAACTCTGGTCTCTTGATGACTGCCAGGGAAGAATAATCATTCATTGGTCAAATATTTTAAAACAATTTAAAAGCTTAGTGCAGTGGGTTTTCAGAGGACGGAGAGAGGAAAGGGGGCCCCTAGACAAAATTAGGATGATTGCCGATTTCACTCTGTAGGTGCTTCCCAGCCAGACATTTTTAAAAGGTTCAGGTGTGGCCCCCAGGCTCTGAGGCTCCATCATTCTCCAGTGTAATCAGGTGTTTTCACTGTTCACCGCTTCTAGGGAAAGAGGCCCATCTTCTCCTTTTGTAAAAGAGCATTTTCTCTGAGCAAAGCTACCTGTTTCAGGTTTCACAGCAAGTTTCCATTGCTGTAGAATCTGCAGTGTCAGAACCGGGAGGACACGAGGGTCCCAGAAGGGGACCTGGGCGCTGAAAGAGGCTCCGTCACCTGCACCGTCACACAGCTAGATGGTGGCAATCCTCGGACTTGAACTCGGTGTTCTTCGAGGTTGAATCTGTGCTTCTCCTGCATCCCCTCGGTAAGCAAAGCTGTGTTGCCTTGGCTCTGCCATTTCTGATTGGTTTCCTTTGAGTGCATTGGTCGTCCGTCTCTCCAGGCTGGAACTGTGATCTTTTCGGTACATTGGGAGGACTGCGGTGTGGTGTCAGAGGTACGGGATTCAGAGTCATATAGATGCTGGCTCACCTGTGGCCAACGCACATACCGGGGAGCAGAGAGAGCTCCTTCCGAGGGCTGCCTGGCGAGAGTTTCGGCTCAATAAATCTCCTGGCAGCCCCCCCCATTTGTTGGTGTAAAAGTAGTCATTTGCGCCATGTTTGTTTTTTTGGGGGACTGAGGCCGGCCTTGGGAATGCTCTCTCCCCCAGGCCGTGCAGAATCAAAGGCCCCTTTCGCTGACTTTCTAGCCCCTGAATCTGCTGGTCTGGGCGGAGCTCAGCAAAGCTCCCTGAGCAGTAAATGGTACAGAGGGAAAGATGAACGCACGAGGCTTTCCAAAAGCAGTCGTCTGTGGTGGTGATCAGAACGTTTTCATTCAATATCCCAGTGGAAGGAAGCAGAGATGCAAATTCACCCCCAATTTGTATTTGCCGTGGGGGTGAATTATGTGACACTGGTGTTTGGGTAGCAGATTTTCCTTCTGGATTATTTTCTGCTCTGGCGATTATTAAGATTTATAGCGAGTCCCTGAGGCACTTCAGCTCACAGGTTGGGAAGCCAGCCTGGAGGCCAGAGGATTTCCTGGTTGGAGGCTATGGTGCCGCTCATCCAGAAACTGGAAAGGCAACTTGGTTTTCCTTGGAACGTGTGAGAAGGCTTCGCTAACTTTCTCCAAAGCCCGGAGTTTATAACACCCTCTCCTCACTGTGGGATCTATCAGCAGCCACACAGCAACTCCCACGGGGGGCAACCCGCAGGGGCCCCACCGGCGGATTATTTTTGAGCAGATCATGACGGCCAGTCCTTCACAGCCTGGGTTGAAATTTCAGACAGTTGTTTATCAGATTCGTAGTAAAACTCCACTGGTGATTTGCCAATAGTCAAATCCCACGTCCCCGGTGCACCAGCAAAGTCCTCCAGGGGGCGCGCTTAGTCCAGCCCTGGGTTCTGGAAAGCTGAGGGGCAGGGGTCAGGTCTTCAGGTCGGCCTCCCTCCAGCCCAGGCTCCCCGACAAGGTGGGCAGCCGGCGGTGGGGGGAGGGGGGAGGGCACCCACGGCTTTATCAGCAGACAGAATCTGGGACCCTCCCTCTCCCCGGTCTCCACCACCCATCTGTAACCTGGAGGTGATGGTGGCCCCGCTCTGCTGGATTCTGGTGGTGACTGAATGAGGATGTACAGGGGGTGCTGGTGTGTACTGGGCTCCAGGGACTGGTGGCTCTGATGATCTTTCTTCTTCTGAGGAACATTCTCAGTAACAAGCTCCTCCTTTCCAAGAAAACATTCTTTTTTACATTTATTTTATTTATTTTTGTCTGCGTTGGGTCTTCGTTGCTGCGTGCGGGCTTTTTCTAGTTGCGGCGAGCAGGGGCTGCTCTTCGTTGCGGTGTGCGGGCTTCTCATTGCAGCGGCTTCTCTTGTGGAGCACGGGCTCCAGGCGCGCGGGCTTCAGTAGTTGTGGCTAAGGATCTTCCCCGACCAGAGCTCAAAACTGTGTCCCCTGCACTGGCAGGTGGATTCTTAACCACTGGCGCCACCAGGGAAGCCCTCCAAGAGAACACTCTTTTTCACCTTTCTAAACTCTGGCAAAGAAAAAAAAAAAAAGGCCAATCTCAATAGAAACCCACTAGGGGACCTCCCTTCCAGGGGCTGCTTGCCCCCGTGATTAGAATGAGAACCACCGGGTAGAGCGTCACGGGTCTCTGTCTTTGGTACGAATTACATTTACGGCCACTCTAATCATAGGTTTAAAAAAATTGGCCTTAACAAACATGATCAGCCCCAGGTGTGAGCTGGCGGAGGCGAGGTCTGGGCCACTTCCGGGGCCTAAGTGGACCAGAAGCCAGAAGGTAAGACGTTTAGGTCCTGAACCACCTTGGGGGAACTCAAGTGCTCGAGGCTAGTCGGGATTCTTCACCAGAAGCTGAGCAGAGTTTGGAAATGCTTCCAGGGGAAGTGATCTTTCGTGGGGACAATGTGTGTTCTGCGTCCCTCCTTTCTCTCCCTGATGCTTTTATCCTCAGGTTTAGCCCAGGGTCCAGGTTCCCAGTTTCCTGGTGGCAGGGACCTTCATTACAGAAGCAGCAGGCACCTACCAGACGTCCATCAGCACAGGCATCAAAGACAGAGTTCATTGATTTTCTTCTTTCAACCAGCTTACAGTCTGGTTGGGGAGTTAAAATTACCAGTCTCTCTAAATAGGTAATCTTTAAAAGACCCCATAAGATTATCCCAAAGCCAGAGGCATGATTATTTCTCAATAGAATCAGGAAGATTTCCAGAGGGGAGAGCGTCTCGTGAAGATCTGCAATGTTTCTGTCGTAGGCAACTGGCACCACCTCCACCTTGGGGGCCCTTTCTGGTCACAGAGTCGGGCTGAAATCCTTCCTTCTCACCTCAGTTTTATCTTCACCTTCTCCCCTGGGGGGGGCATCCCCTCATCTAAGGTCCTGGGAAGGAGCGTCACACATGGACTTTCTTGTGTGCTCACAGCCCTTCCGCTCACGTCAGCACCCGACTCTCCAGGTCACCCCTTCCCCAGGGAGCGCTGACTCGTAACCCAGACCCTGTGCACTGAGACGTGACTGATGCTGGAAAAGCAGGCTGGCTCTGCTACAGTCACGAGGCAGCGGTGGTGTCTGGGGGTCGGAAGGTCACGGGTGGGGCCGGTGGGGGGGAAACCCTGAGCGCTGCCCACTGGGCTCACGGCCCCCGGTTCCTCTGATGAGGCTGCTCAGTGTGACCAGACGGGCTTCCTCTTCTGGAGGAAGGCCTTGACCCCCTCCTGGGCATCCGGCAGGCCCAGGTTGTCCACCATCATCTGGGAGGTGAGGTGGCAGGCGGTCCTGAGGTCCCGAGCCAGCTGCCCGTAGAGGGCGGCTTTGCCCAGCGACAGCACGGGCTGGTCCGGCGAGGCCACCTTCTTCGCCATCCGCGTGGTCTCGTCCTCCGGCACCACCCTGCTCAGCGGCCCGTGGAGCAGGGCCTCCCGCGCAGAAACGGGCTCCCCGGTGAAGAGCACCTCCAAGGCCACCTGTGGGAGGGGACAGGGGCCGTTACTTAGGCACCGGCCATCCTGCGACCCAGCGCCACCCAGGCCCCACCCGCCCTGCTTCACTCTGCAGAGACTGTTTGTACCGTGACGCTCGGGCCAGTTACCTGCTCCTCAAACACCATGTCCCCATCACCTCTGAGGTCTTCCATCCCCAGACTCCTGCCAGGGACGGGATCCATGAGCACCCAGGAGAGGGAGGCACCCTCCTCATCTCCTTCAGGTCACATGTCACCACTCTATTGAAATCACAGCTCACACCCCAGCGCCATCCCCCCTTCGGGCTGCATTGTCTTCCCTTGCACTTTCACCATTTACTATATATTTTACAGTTTATTGTGTTATCTCCTTTGTTGGCACATAAACTTCACTAGATCAGAGACTTTTTTTTTACTCTTCTGTTTATTTCTGTATCGCCAGCACCAGAAGAGTACCTTGCACATAGTAGGCAGCCTCCAGGATATTTACTGGTGAGTGATTTAAGGAGTGGATGGATGGAGGCAAACACAGTACAGGAGAGGTGATGGCACAGTCCTGCAGAGGCCAGGTCAGAAGGTGACAACGGCTTCCACTGGTTCTTTCTCTCCGGCTGTTCAGCCTTGGAGCCCAGCTGCCACGCCGTGAGGAAGCCCGAGCCACTCTGAGGCTGAGACACAGCCTGTGTGCCCCTGACCAGCCCAGCCGAGGTCTCAGCTGAGAGGCAGCCTCAACAGCCAGATGTGGGAGCGGGCGGGCCCTCAGACCACTGCCCCCAGCTGTCATGCTCCCCTTCCAAATCTTCCCAGCTGAGGCCACGGACACTGTGGTGCAGAGATAAGCCTTCCTCTCTGAGCCCTGTCCAAGTTGCAGATTCACGAGCTCAAGAAATTACTATTGTTTGGAGCCACTGAGTTGAGGGTGGTTTGTTATAGATCATTGGACTAGCTTGTGCTATCATCAGCACTTAGGTCATGGTTTTTCAGCCTCAGGGCTATTGTATGTTTTGGACCAGATAATTTTTTTGTCGTGTGGGGCTGTCGGGCATTGTAGGATGTTTGTGGCATCCCTGGCCTCTATCTACCGGGCAGCAGTACCCCTGTCCCAACTTGTGACAATCAAGGCACTGCCAAACGGACCCTGGCGCCAATACTGCTCCCAGATTAGAACCACCGATTAAGGTGGTTTTTTGAATCATGAGACTAGATCGTATCACTGGGGGATTGGGCTTTGGTGGAAGAGGAGAGGCCAGAAGGTGGGTACAGATGCCATCATAGGTGCAGATGGAGCACACAGTGGACTGGGTTGGCCACCAGGGACAAGGCGATGTTGGCCCCATTTTCTCCTCTGCAGTTAGGGGAGAGGACTAAATCCCAATGTTGTCCAATTTTGGAAATTTCATGATGACATGCCGGAGGCAGCAGGAGCTACAGAGACTATTTCATAGTTGAAGAGGAACAGCATTGTCACTGCAAAGCGTGTCTGAAGTGCCTGTTTGAATGTGGAGCTAAAAACCGGTCCTGCTGATCCAGGGCTGCTAAGTAAGACGCCCCTGAAGACACCCAGCGAGTCCCAGTGAAGGGCAGAGGCCAGGGGGTCCGATCTGGGGAAGGCGCAAGAGAACACGAGAGTCCCCCCTGTCCCGGGCACTCATGCTCCTGGCCTGCCTTCAGCTTCCTACCTGGTCCTGCCTAGTTCATGGCCCTCTCTGGCATCAGTGTCCTTACCTGCCTGGTGGGGTAACGCTATTTAGCACCACATTGATTTATAGGGGTTGTACCCACACGGATCAGATAATAGAGTGGCATTCCCTGAGAAAAAGAAAGCCTATTTTATGGCAAATTAGCACAATCTTTACTTACTGTTTCCCCTGAAACTTCAGATGAGAGAAGAAAATACCTCCTCTCACCCTTTTCTGTTATCAACCCTTGTTAGGGTCCCCCTAACAAGGTGGTGATTTTATACTTCCTCTTCCCAGAGTATCTGTATTAAAAGCAACAAAAAGCACTTGAAGACAAGGCTGACCTTCAAGGCTGACCTCTGGTGTCTGATGTCCCCAAGTTCTAATCCCACTTACCAACCGCACAAACTTAAGGGGGCAGTTTAACCCTCTGAGTCTGTTTCCTCACCTGAAAAAATGGGAGTAAAGATTCCCATTCTCCTGCGGAATTGTGAAGATTGGAGAAAGCTGTGTAAAACTTACACTACAGTGCGGGGCACCCAGAAGGCCCCTAGTAAATGCAGTGCCTGTTATTAACAGGTTTCTTCCTCCTGTAAATTTGTATGAATCTCCAGTGTTGGCTTTAGGTATCAAGGCCCCTGATTATTTAAAGCAGAGGGGTCTCTGGGGTTCCTCAAGGCACGTGTAGGAGAAGAACTAGCTGGTGGTGCGTCAGCATTAGGGCTGCGATTCGGCAGGACCGGAAGGGAAGGACCTGACAGGGGATCACGGGTTAACTTCATCAGCCCGGAGACCTCCGGTGAGTCACTGAGACCCCAGCCCTTCCGTGAGGTGGGCTGTTGAACATACGCCTGTGGTGGCCACAGCGTCACCGTTAACATGGAGATTCTGAAGCGGTGGGTGGGGGGGGGGGGGCCTGAGACCCCCGG
>NW_020185322.1:1357622-1371696 GCF_003031525.2 Neophocaena asiaeorientalis asiaeorientalis
CTCTCTGGTGATCCGCACGCGGGCTGGGTAGCAAGGCTTTCACTTAACATCCTCTCCATCTTGCAAGTTTTACTCTGATCTAATCAATTAGGAATTCAGATCCCGCAGATGCAGAGTTACTGTGGGTAAACTGGAGGAAGCAAGTGTTCCCGCGGAGACCTGACTGGTTTGGGAAGCCGGGGCTCTGGTCTTTCACGTGCTACCCCTGCCTGTGGTACCCACTGCTTTAGGGGCTGGGCGAGACCAGCTCTGACTGCGGGAGGGAGCAGCTGCACCAGGCAGGTCGTCTATACGTGCAATGAAGATGCATATTTAACTCAAGCTGGGGGAGGGGGACACTTTGCACACGTGGTAAATGATTCACGCCCAGGCTCAGTCTGGCTGGAACCCGAGGGCTCCTCGCCACGGTTTCTGCAGGACAAAAGGCAGCGTCCTCCGCACGCTGGGCAGTTCCCTAGGGTGACCAGCAGAGGGCACTGGCGACCCACACCTGCCGCCTCAGCCGTGTTGAAAGGGGCGGAGCTTCCCGACTGGGCCACTTGGCAAAGGCACCTGCTAGTTTTGCTTCCCGGCGGATGTGCACGGGAACGCTGGCATGTTACCCACGCAGGTGGCGGCCCGTGTATGGATGCGTCCCTGTGGGTGCAGCCAAGCACTGACGACAGGCAGGTGTGTTTTGGTCGGTTTTAGATTTTTGTGAATCCCTAGTTTTCCTCCTGGGGCGGGCCACGCAGGTGAGATTTATGCAACATGGTTCTGAGAACTGGGCTTCCTGGGAATTTAAGGCCTGTCTGACAAAAATTTTTTTCCTTCTTTCTTCTCAAAAACGAATTTAAAATTTGACACATATGATCAATTTGTAAGTTTCTGGGACTCAAGTATAAGCCTTGATTTTTAAAGTTTGTTTTTAATATTTTTTTTAAATGAGAATTTATTTTTAATTTTTGTCTGTGTTGGGTCTTCGTTGCTGTGCGTGGCCTTTCTCTAGTTGCGGCGAGCAGGGACTACTCTTCGTTGTGGTGCTCGGGCTTCTCTTTATGGCGGCTTCTCGTTGCAGAGCACGGGCTCTAGAGCGCAGGCTCAGTAGTTATGGCACATGGGCTTAGTTGCTCCGCGGCATGTGGGATCTTCCCTGACCAGGGCTTGAACGCACTCCCCTGCATTGGCAGGCAGATTCTTAACCACTGCGCCACCAGGGAAGTCCTAAAGTTTGTTTTGAGAAAGAATAGATTCTTATCTGGAAAGTAGGGCTGATTTAAAGTTTTCAAATGCTTTAACATGGAACCTTCCAGAATGTTAGGTGTCAAAGCTGAACAGCAGCAGGTTGGCCAAGCAACCACCTTTAATGTGCAAAAGGCCTGGAGATTTGATTTGCACAATTACAAGATACTTCGTTCATAAGCTCTGACGATAACTTTGTGATGCATTTTAATTTAATGTGCCAGCACCAAGCAGGGACTTAAGAAGTATTTATTGAATTAATATATAACATTTAAGGTAAATGTGTATCCTGGTGGGATCCAGACACACCCCTGAGTCTGAGGACACTGGAGCAAGCTGTTGTGTTCTGAGGGTCACCTTTTCCAATGTGGAGCCCATGTCCAGCTGGTTTTCAGAAGTGTATGTGTTTGTAGGTATCTGTCACCAGAATTTTCTCACAAACACACATTTCTGTAAAAGCTAATGAGGTGCATGAAAGGCAGGTGTGCTCCCCTGAACCTCTTGGTCCTGCGGCTTGATTTCCCTTGGGGCTCATTTCTTTTGTGCCTCCGGCATATGAGCAACTGCTAATTTTCCTAGTTGATGCTAAAATGGTTAATATATTCTAGAAAGCAATTTAGATTCCCTACTTGCTACGACTCTGGCACCCCCTTTAAAAACAGATTTCCAGTTGAGAATAAGGATGTATTTTTCCTTACAAGGAAAACAAGGAAACCACCGGTTTCCACTTAAGAGCTGTTCAGTAAACATTCTTTATGACGTTATAGGAAGGAGGAAAGCTTTGTGAAGAAAGTGGACTTCACAAAGGTTAGCAACAACAGAACAACTCTGGCAATGCAGCTCCTTCTGGGGCAGATTCGACACACCATGTACAGGACATTCCTGCAACCACTGCAAACCTGACACACTCAGTGTATCAGCTACTTTCAGTCCGTTCTGGAATGAGACAGATTGCTGGCAAACAGGAAGCCAGCGACAGAATGTCCTAGCCTCTTATACTGGCATATGTCACCATGCTATTATAGCTCATGGGCAACCTTTCCGTGCAACAAAACTGTGTCTGAATTGCATTTCAAATAGGAGTGCAAAAAATGTTCACCTTTATGGGCTTCCCTGGTGGCGCAGTGGTTGAGAATCTGCCTGCCAATGCAGGGGACACGGATTCGAGCCCTGGTCTGGGAAGATCCCACATGCCGCAGAGCGACTAGGCCCGTGAGCCACAATTACTGAGCCTGCACATCTGGAGCCTGTGCTCCGCAACAAGAGAGGCCGCGATAGTGAGAGGCCCGTGCACCGTGATGAAGAGTGGCCCGCACTTGCCACAACTAGAGAAAGCCCTCGCACAGAAACGAAGACCCAACACAGCCATAAATAAATAAAATTTAAAAAAAAATACATTTATTAAAAAAAAATGTTCACCTTTATGAAAACAAAGCATATCTAAAAACCTAACCAGCTGTACTGAGGGGTAGGCAAGAATGAAAAGCAGTGACTTACAAACTGACAGCCATTGGGATAACCTCCCAACACGAGACATTAGTACATTCAGCCAGCTCTGCTTTGGGCAGAATGTCCTGAATCAAACGGTACTTTCAACAAGAAAGTTCTGGAACTCACCCTCACAGGCACTGGAGGATCACAGTTAGCAAGGAGGTGCAGGGAGTTCAGTTACCTTTCTCAGCACCGCTCTCCCCAAGGCCACCCCGGGGGTGGAGCAGAAGAGCCCGATGTTCACGCCCGGCATGGCAAAGGAGGACTCGTCACTCGCCGCAGCAATGTCACAGCCGGCAACCAGCTGACACCTGGCGGCAGCGGCCAGGCCGTTCACCATGCGATGATGGGGACCGGGTGGGTCTGGATCAGCATCATGACCTGAAGAGCAAACACACCTGCTTCGCTTCCATCCGAGAGTGAGGTGCAACAGTAACACTCAGGATTTTATGTGACTTTACTGTTTTCAGAGCCCTTTTCATATGCTATCAGTGTATCAGATTCTATGACAAAAAGGGTAGGGGAAGTCACAAAGAGAATAACTTTCATTAAATATCGACGGTGAGCCAGACTGTGTGATTTGGTCTTCCTGAGATCCAGGAGGAAGGAACCAGGACACCAAGGCTCACGGGGGAAGTAACCCCTAAGGCCACCAGATCTGCGAGGGGGGCTATGGGGTCTGAGCCACCTCTGTCTGACTCCAGGCCCCTGGTCTGTCCCTAAGCATGATTTCTGTGAGGATGCTATCCCCTCAACCGCTCCCCTAGCAACCCCGCTGCAGAAGAGGGCTGACTTTGACCTCTGGGGAACAAGCAGTTCTGTCCCAAAGGTGCCTGCGTGGAGCTCTTGTGTTAAAAGTCTGAAACAGGTGGGAAAGGGCCTGGGAAGTAATTTCCTTAGTAATTACTTCTCCAATTACCACCATGATACTCTCTCAATTCTATTAAGATGGTGGGGAACACCCTGCTGTCATCAAAATAAACAAAATTCCAGGGCTTCCCTGGTGGCACAGTGGTTGAGAGTCCGCCTGCCGATGCAGGGGACATGGGTTCGTGCCCCGGTCCGGGAGGATCCCACATGCCGCGGAGCGGCTAGGCCCATGAGCCATGGCCGCTGAGCCTGCGCGTCCGGAGCCTGTGCTCCGCAACGGGAGAGGCCACAAAAGTGAGAGTCCCGCATACCGGAAAATAAATAAATACATAAATTAAATAAAATAAACAGAATTCCAAAATGCATTGGCACAGAGAGGGTAGCTGGAAACTGGCTCAGGTGAGACCCCTCCCCCGCAAAATCTCCAGAACTTTAACTTAGTTTTGCAGCTTATGAAATAACTTGGCTAATTTCTCCATTTTTTTCCATGACACTCTAAACAGATTGTGTTACTATGGTGACTTCAGTGTATAAATGTTTGCCCTTCGACCCCGGCAGGAGGGAGTGGAGGCGGGGACCTGGCCTTGCTTCCCACGGAGCCGCTCCAAGGAAAACGACCTTCACGGATTCCAAGGTTTTGTCTAAGGAACTTACCTTTTGTGTTCATGAACATTTGGTACTTGTCAGCTTTATTATAAAATGGCCAATTATATAGTTAGGGATATGATATCATATTCCTGATATCAGGAATTGGGGGTTCGCCTTTTGAGAATCTGGTAAATGCTAATGACCCTCCTCCAGAGGAATGCACATATATGTACCAGCACCCCAAACTGCTGGTGGGTACAGGGGGTTCGTGCACATACGTGAGGATGGGGAGGGTGAGGGGCAGCGCTGCTTCTCAGGGGACACAGTAGCAAGCAGGCTGCACAACAGCATGTAAGGTCTGACTGCAGAGGCAGAAAGGACTGTTTCAGCTCTGACTGTCATCCGTCACCTGATCAGCTGAAGGTAGGAAGAGTCAGTTGGCTGTGACTTGGGTGGCACAGTCTGTCTCCTGCCTGTCGTCTAGGAAGGGCTGAGACTCCACACAAGCTGATGGGAAATACTTAGGCAATCCAGTAGATCACCAACATTAAAAATATCCTACCCTCGATCTAGGAATTCTACGAAATAATCTGAAATAGGGCAAAAAGCTGTCTGGACCAAGATGTTCACCAAATCATTACTTTATAATAGTAAAAACTATAAATCATATAAATATACAAAAATAAGTAAATGGCTATATAAACT
The DNA here is from genome assembly GCF_003031525.2 of Neophocaena asiaeorientalis asiaeorientalis. Lineage (NCBI taxonomy): Eukaryota > Metazoa > Chordata > Mammalia > Artiodactyla > Phocoenidae > Neophocaena > Neophocaena asiaeorientalis. The sequence continues at coordinate 1,362,498 of NW_020185322.1, forward strand.
AAAATATATTCCAATGCAATGGAATGCTACATTCTCATTACAATGAAATTTTCTGAGAGAAATATCAGCATGGTGGTCTGCAGTGAGGCTGCTGGGGGCCGACACCCCAGCTATCACTTACTTTCTTCCTATCCCTCAGTCTTCACATCTGTAAAATGGGTATAATTATAGTAACAACCTTACAGAACAGGAAGATTATGTAAATTAACATGTCTAAAGTTCTCAAAGTATCACCTGGCACATAGTAAGCATTCAATGCTATGATGATACTACACAATTATACTGTATAATCACACCCATGTATGATCATTTAAACAAATGGGTACACATGGGAAAGGATGAAAAAGAAATACAGCAAAATATTAATTACAGTTCTCTCTGGGTGGTATGATCATGGGTGTAGTATCAGTAATTTATTTTTCTTCCTTTTGTTCTTCTAGATTTTCCAAATTTTCTATAAGAAGTATCTATTACTTTTTTTTTTTTTTTTTTTTAGAACCTGTGTCCCCTGCATCGGCAGGTGGACTCCCAACCACTGCACCACCAGGGAAGCCCTCTATTACTTTTATAATTTAAAAATATTTTAAATAAAGTTAGAGAGCAATTCAGGGAAGACAGAGGGAACCTAGCTAATACACCAGCTGGGTAACCAATCCCTTGATTGTCAAGAATGATTAGTCCTCCTATTTTGCCTCCTGAATTCAGTACTTGTTTTGGTCCTGCCTACTCCAAAATGGGACATAAATTTAGCTCTGCCCCAGCCTCACTGAACAGCATCACGGAGGGTTCTACGCTCGTTCCCAAAGCAAGTGGCCCTGTCCCTTTGTCACATCAGTGGTGGGTGTGAGGAGGAGGGAAGACTCTTCCTGGACCAGGGTTTCCACCTTCAAACTTGAACGGGACGAAAGAGGAGACCAGGACGGGCCTCCAGCGAAAGCCCCCCACATCTGCCCGAGGGAGGTGACGTTTGCGCTTCCCTGACCAGGTATTTCTTCTCATTTTCAATTTGCCCCATTTCTGATTTGTAAATAACTAACCGTCATGCGGCACTTGTGGTCTGTGACAGATCTGCTACAGAACTTAGATGCGGAGACAATCCAGATCTTTCTTCCTTTCTTCCATCCCCTGTTCTCATGCATAAACTGAATGGGGAAATACCTAGCTCATTCTGTTCCCGTCTGCCAGCTGATTACACTTGCAAACTGAAATCTCACACAAGTTCACGGTGTTCAGATTTATCCAGGGCAATGTGATTTTCTTCGAAAAAGTATTAGAGAAGTCAGTGTACTTTCAGGTCCTATTTTACTACATCGGGGTGAAGTCCTGTATGCGTCTTTTTTCAGTGAGTTGGAGGCATCCGTGGGGTGGAAGCTTCCAGAAGATCTGGCCTTTGTCCGGGGGAGAATCTCAGCTCCCCTGTGGTCCTTTGCTGTTTAGATCTCAGTTCATGAAGATACCACAGAAAAGTGAGCAAAACAGTCCCTTTAGGGAGGATGGAAGGGCTCCACTGGTTCTCTACAATGATTTTCTATTTCGACCAAACATACCAGATTAGTAGAAAAATAACTTTTAAAGCACCAAGTCCTGGCAAACACAACAGCGGAATGTCCCATAAGCATCATTAATGTGAAACAAAAGACTGAAGTCTTGGCTCTGACTTGCTCCCATCTCCATGAAGTCAAGTCAATCCCTTTTCCGGTTTGTCCCTCCACGAGATGAGAAACTGTAATGTGATCTCCGAAGGGGTTTCTGGAAGGGCAAGGAAAACGAGAATGTATCCCAATCACCTTCCCCTTCCCATCTCTGATGCTCACTTCTGTCTGGTCTACAGTGAAGGTATCGCTAAATATTTGTTGAATCATTAATAAACATTGATAACCAAAGAGATGAATGACTAAGTCAATGTACAAAGGAGAAATTAGGTGAAGTAATCTTAGGGTTAGGTTATGAAATGGCTTTATACGTCTTCCTTCTCAACTAGATTTCCAGTTTCAGGTCGGCTGGAAACTCTTTTTTCCTTCTGTTTCCCTCAGTATCTTGCAAGTATGCATATAGCAGGTGCTCAATAGATGATCATTAAATGAACAATGTGTTAAAGTTGGATTCTATATTTTTGGTTATCTGGGTTGATTTGATGCATTTGTAAGTCACCCCCAACTTTTGTCCTTCCTCCCCTGCATCTGTTGTCAATTTCCCTCCTTAATGTGGTTAAAGAGACAGAAGATGGAGGTGAAAATGAAGAAGGTTATTTTCCTACTTGGAGGCAGTGATTATAAAGGTTAGTTGAAAGAAGCGTTTGAAAATAATTTTAAAAATAATTATTGTTAAGGGCTTCCCTGGTGGCACAGTGGTTGAGAGTCTGCCTGCTGATGCAGGGGACACGAGTTAGTGCCCCGGTCCGGGAGGATCCCACATGCCGCGGAGCAGCTAGGCCCGTGAGCCATGGCCGCTGAGCCTGCGCGTCCAGAGCCTGTGCTCCGCAACAGGAGAGGCCACAACAGTGAGAGGCCCGCGTACCGCAAAAAAAAAAAAAAAAATCATTATTGTTATGAATGCTCTCTTTGCCATTAACAGAGTTGTTTTAGTTTAAAATTTTTAAACTTTTAATAATCTTAGGTTCTTCTCTAAAGATGTACATTTCTGCCCTCTACCTCTTACTTAAGACATGGATACCAGGACATACCCCCTTAAGGCAGAGATGGCAACTCTGAGTCGCAGCTTATGTTTTCCTTTCTTTGGCCTATGGCAAGATCAAAAGCCAACCACGGTCACTTCTGAAAAGTCTACACCAAATAGTTGCTTGGATGAAGGGTTCACCAATGACCATAGAGGTTTCAGTAGTTCTGCAGTGGTGACGTCTCATAGCTTAAGACCTTATCTGTAAGCTAGAAGCCTAATTCAATATTTAATACTGTTATCACTCTCAGGCTTGCAATGTCAACTGTCACCCTGGCTTACCTCAGAGCAGGTTCGGAACACTTCAGCGTGATAATCTGGGCCGTGCTCATCCGTCAGTTCCTTTCAATCATGCCCAGAAGAAAATACAGGCCCCTCAGCTGCAGTGTTTCCAGTTGAGCAAAGAAAAGACAGAGATGTAAACAGCCAGAGCTGGGGCTGTGAATAACTTCAGGGAGCGAGTGTATCGATGCTGTGGACACTTAGAGAAAGTTAATGGCCCGATTTTGATAAGAATAATTCCAGACAGCCTGAAAAGCTGCGGCCAGTACTTCATGAAGACAGTGCAGGGTGAGGCATCTGTTTCCTAAAAGGTCCCTGGTGGAAACCAGTGAAGACACACAATTACAAAAAGGAGAAGGCTCAGGGACCAAGGCGACGGTACTCTTTTCAGAGTCGTCCCTTTGGTCCCACAATTTTGTTTGGGGACTTGGTCTGGCCTGAGTATACCGACTGACCCAGGGCCACATAAATCCACCAGGCCTTCAGCAGCGCCCCTGTCATTTAGCCTGTAGACAGCGGGCCACCCCTAGGGCTGGAGTCAGGAAGGTCAAAGTGTGAAGAGAATCCCTTTATTTTAAAAACAAGGGACCTGAGGAGGTGGTTTTATTGTCACTGTGGTCATTAACCACCACGACAAAATGTAATTCCACTGATAAGCCGGTAACACTTCTTCATATTTCCTCTTGTCCTGGCAGTTCTGACAGGCAGCAAGGGAGGAAATGGTGCCGTCTGGAAGTGAGCTGCCTTCGCTGCATCCGGGTTATGCCCCCGACTGCTGACCTCAAACAGCTCTATTTCTTTTCTCTTCACCACATAAAACAGTTGAAAATGTATATTCAACCACTGATAAGAAGGTCACATTCTCCAGAAACACTGATCCTTAATTTTTTTTTTTTTTTTTTTTGGTACGCGGGCCTCTCACTGTTGTGGCCTCTCCCGTTGCGGAGCACAGGCTCCGGACGCGCAGGCTCAGCGGCCATGGCTCATGGGCCCAGCCGCTCCGCGTCATGTGGGATCCTCCCGGACCGGGGCACGAACCCGTGTCCCCTGCATCGGCAGGCGGACTCTCAACCACTGCGCCACCGGGGAAGCCCTGATCCTTAATTTTTTTAAAAAAAAGCATCACAGAGCATCATCCATATTACTTGTCTGTGGATGCTTTAAAAATACTGACATTGCTATTATTTATACCACTGCCATCATCACCAGATAATTTGGTAAAAATTCTTACTGGAAAAAGAGCAAGGAAAGAATTGGGCAAAATATGGCACCCTTTCTGGCACCGTTGAAGAAGACTGCTCATCTCAGTTGAGAGCCTGGTAAGAACTGAAAGACAAACCGATCGAGTGTCCTAGCAGCCTGGTCCTAGCCCACTAGGCAGTCTACCAAAAGGATTGGCGATTAAACCCATCATATAAGGTCCACGAGGAAATCAGTGCTCTGCCTTTGATGGGAAGACCAGCATAGCCACGAGTGGCAATGTTTAGTATCCCACAGAAAGGAAGAGACATATTTTCACGGCACGGTAATCTCTGCCACAATTTCCAGTTAGTACTGTTAGCACCAAGGTTCCCACCATACACAAGTTGAGGAGCTTCAGAATAATTCTCCCATTAAATGAGGGAATGCCCTAGTTAACCAAAGAATTTTGAGACACCTCTTCTGGGTCCTGCAGAACACTGAGGATGGACACCTGACCAATACCTGAAATAATAATGACCTTCAGATCTTGGCTTTCGGCTTTGTGAAGAATGTCGTTTTGGAGAGCTCAGCGTCGCCAGTGACAGCGCGTTTCTTCTCTTTGGATCGCTTAAGACAATTCTCCTGTGAAGAACAATTTATAATTACCGGGTCATGTGCCAAGTCCAAACAAGTAAGGACCCTTGCAATTCCTTTCTAATTTGGGAGCTATTTAAAAAACCCCAGAAAAGAGAGCCGTGGGCGCTCAGAGGCCATTGAGAGGGTTTGTCAACTCTCGGGAGTGACAGCCAAGTCCAGACAAGGAGACCACCTGAGATGCACGTGGGGCTCTCTCTCTTCCCTTGAGTTGTTTCCCTTTTTCTCCAAGTTTGCTCTCAGAACCATTACTGCCACCTCCACAGACAGGGCAAGACGCAGCGGTTCCAAAATCATCGCTGCCCAGACTGAGTGGCTGCGAGGTCTGTAAGACAGCGGCAGGGTCCGGAGAGAAAATATGGCCCCAAATTTCCTCCCACCCACCCCACAGAAGAGGCAGCTGAGGTGCAGATGCCAATATGCGTCTCTGACAACACTGTCTCACCTCCTCTGTAGTGACATCCTGTAATTCAGCAAAATCGTTCCTGTTTGAGAAAGGGGTGATACGTGAAGACCTGCGCAGCAAGAGGGCGTCTGGGACGTCATCCCCAAAGGCTGGTGTTCAAAGGCCTGCTTGCTGTTTTAAAGTAGCCCACGTGCTGGTGATAATAACCTGGATTTTCATCTTACTGCCTAAACATAGAAATGTCTTCTTTTTGATCGTATATGGAATGGGCAACGGGCCAGACACCAGATGATTGTTGTATATTTTCTATCTGTTTCCCATCCATCTCCGCCCACGTTTTCTGCCTTCCTCGTTCTTTTTTTTTTAATAAGTGTTTTTTATTTAATATAAATTTATTTATTTTTGACTGTGTTGGGTCTTCATTGCTGCGCGTGGGCTTTCTCTAGTTGAGGCGAGAGGGGGCTACTCTTCACTGCAGTGCGCGGGCTTCTCACTGCGGTGGCTTCTCATTGCAGAGCACGGGCTCTAGGTGCACGGGCTTCCGTAGTTGTGGCACATGTGCTTAGTAGTTGTGGCTCGTGGGCTCTAGGGCATAGGCTCAGTAGTTGTGGCGCACGCACTTAGTTACTCTGCAGCATGTGGGATCTTCCCCGACCAGGGCTCGAACCCGTGTCCCCTTCATTGGCAGGCGGATTCTTAACCACTGTGCCACCGGGGAAGTCCCTCATTCTTTTTTGAATCTGATATTTCCACTGCTGTGTGTCAACCCAGGGTCACTGGGCTTCTGTGCCTGCCACTCCACAGAAGCTGTTGCTGCCAAGACTCTCCCGATTGCCAGAACCAAACCCAGTGGCCGCCGTGGTCCTGCTCGCCTTCTGGAAACACTCTCCTCCTCCCCGTTTTTCTGGTGCTTCTCTTGCTGCTCCTTCTCTACTTCCGTGACGGGCTCCTAGCCTTCTTCTCAGCCCCAAATGCCACGACCCTCAGAGTCCCCTCTTTTGCCCTCTTCTTGTTCCATACACTCCTCCTGGGCCACTTCACCGTGGCCTTGGCATCAGCTACCACCTCTGTGCTGACCACGCCCAGTCTTTGCCCCACTTCAAACCTCTCTCTGAGCTCCAGACCCACAAGTTCACCGGCCTGCTTCCTGGACTCCTCCACCGAGGCGCCCCTTGGGCGTCTTCCCCCAGTGACCTCAGCAGCCCCTCCCCCTTCGCTTATCTCAGAAAGCCATCCTGGATTGCCCAATGGCTCCGTTCCTCATTCCACAGGATATCAACCCCCGTGGATAATACCTCCTCAGAATCTCACGCGTCTGAATTCCCCCAGTGGCTACCTTGGTTCAGAACATGGGATGTCTTGCACCTGGAGCTTTAACACCATCCCTCTTGAGAGAGGATCTCTTTAAGAGTGAGGTCACCATCAGGGCAGTTGATAAAAGTATAAATTTTCCGGGGCTTCCCTGGTGGTGCAGTGGTTAAGAATCTGCCTGCCAATGCAGGGGACACGGGTTTGAGCCCTGGTCCGGGAAGATCCCACGTGCCGCGGAGCAACTAAGCCCGTGCACGACAACTACTGAGCCTGTGATCTAGAGCCCGCGAGCCACAACTACTGAGCCCGTGTGCCACAACTACTGAGCCTGCGCTCTAGAGCCTGCAAGCCACAACTACTGAGACACAATTTCAGTGCCACAACTACTGAAGCCCGCACACCTAGAGCCCATGCTCCGCAACAAGCCACCGCAATGCGAAGCCCATGCACCACAACGAAGAGTAGCCCCCGCTCGCCGCAACTAGAGAAAGCCCACACGCAGCAACGAAGACCCAACGCAGCCAAAAAATAAATAAATTTATTTTAAAAAAATGTAAACTTTCCATTCACGGGGCAAGAGATGGTCCCTGTAGATGCCACAGTGAGCTGTCGGAAGGCCATCCTATCGGCATAAACCACCAGAAGGTCCAGGAGGCAAGACACTGCCAGATTCCCACACAGGGGCAACACTCAATGTGTATCTGTTGACTGAATTCATGATCAAAAAGAGCATTTCTGTTTTTCACGGCCAGTTCCACCACTGCTGTGGATTTTAACCTCGTCTAGTTTTTTGGCACCTCTTTTAAACCTAAGTGGCAAGTACCCTGAGATGGCACGGCAAGAGTGAGGACAAGTTTGGAGGCAGATGGGCCTTTCTCTGACTCCTGGCAACCCTACCTCCTGGCCATGTGAGCTCGAACAGGCTGTTACCTCTCTGAACCCTGTCAAGTGGCGTTATCTACCTAGTGGGCTGTCGTAAGGGCTGGGATAAGGTGTAGCGCCGAGCACAGTACCCAACTCTGAGCTGGCCCTCACTACACGGCAGTACTGTCACCGAGAGAAGCAGCTTTGAAAAGGGACACTTGAGTGAGTTGCTCCAGCTCACCCACTTAGTGCCTGACATAGTTCTGCTTTAGCGCTGGCCTCCGGGCTTCCTTGCTACTAAACCATTCCCAGCATGTATGATAGATTGTTCCCACCAACCCCGCTTCTGATTCATGTTTCACTCTGGAGAATCAATGAGATCTTCTGTTGCCTGGCTGCCGTGCCAAATGGGCCAGATTTGCAAAAACAGAAGTGCCCTTGAAAATAGGCAAGAAGGGCCCCTGCCCGGGCCCTCTTCTAGCGGTGCCCCTCCAGGTGAGCAAGGAGTCCACTGGGAAGTTGGGATGTGCCCACCTGGAAATCACCGCCCTCTTCCACACCCCGCCCCAGTCACCTGAAACCCTGGAATTCCCTGGCTCTGCAGTGGGAAACATTAGGCCCAGAGGGTGGCTGTGAGCAGCTGTCTGTAGGGGGTGAAGGATTAGACAGATTGTGGGCATGCTGCACGGGGTGTCTGCAGACCTGTGTGCCAAGGCCCTGGCAGAGCAGCAGGAGGGAGGGGTGGAGAAGGAAAGAACAAAGCTGCAGGCTCTCCCCTGCTTTGGGGGAGTTCCTAGGAGCCTGGGGATTGTAAATTCAAACACAGCCTTCCAGGTCTTATGACGGCCTACTTGTGAGGGGAGGAGAAGAAAACATATTTCACAGCTTGATTTGTAAGGTCTAAATACTCAGACATGCTATCTAGGCCTCCCTCTGCACTCCTGCCCTGGCCAGGCAAACGTCAGAGTGAGGCCTGGATGGGGCTGGGGCCTTCTACCTTTATCACGCCACCGTCCACTTTCAAGTTTGTGCTCTGGTATGTTTTTGTAAAAGGGTTTTAGGCTTGTTGAGCCAAAGGGCAGAGCTCAGTACCCTGTGTCCTTTAGCCTATTTATTTACCTGCCCTCACGTGGGCACTGCTAGATGATGGCCAAGGAGCAGCTCGGCTATCCCTGACCTCGCCTCGGAGCCTGGTCAGGTTTGTGAGGCACAGAACCCTCTACTGAAGGGCTTTCTCAAAGGTACAGCAGCGGTGGAGCCTCCCACAAGGCTGCCCACGCTGAGCCCAACTGCACTGTCGACTTGGCCTGGGTTTAAAGGCAGTGCTGGAGGCCTCCCAGGTAGCCCCACTTAAATCCTCCGTGTGCGTCCTGCAGGGTCGCGAAGGCCACTGGGCCCAGTCAAGGGACGTCTGTAAACGCAGCATCCGCGGATTCCCTCCACGTCGGACTTCTCCGCCGGACCGATCCGCTGTGATGGATAAACTGGGCTCCTGGCGGGCGGAGCTGACCACTGACCGAGCCTCGCTGTACTCCGCGTGGGGTGGCGCGGTCGGCGGCCCGGCCTCCTCCACCCCTCTCTCTTCCCGGGTCCCGCCGGCCACGCTCCCTGGGAACAGCCCCGCACGCCCGCGGGCCGCTGACCTGATGCCGTCCCGCTGCCGCGTGCTGGTGGGTCGCGACCCCGGCTCCGGCCGCCCGACCCCGGCCGGTCCCCCGCTGCAGAAGCCGGCGGTGAGTGGAGGCCACGGGCCGCGCCGGAGCCAGCCCGACCCCTTTGCCCCCAAGGCCCGCAGGCCCGCGGCGGCGGCCATGGCGGCCAGAG
>NW_020185322.1:1371734-1440829 GCF_003031525.2 Neophocaena asiaeorientalis asiaeorientalis
CTACACCGCCTCTGATCCCTCCCCCCGCGCCGCCCCTTCCCCCGCGCCGCCCCGACCCCGGGTCCTTGGCGCCCTTCCGGGGAGGAGCCGAGGGGTTGGTTCTGGGGTGAACGACTCTAAACCTTCAGGCACGCTCTGAGGGTTTTTTCCCTTGCAAGGCCAGATGAAAGGGTTTAAAGGAGGCGAGGAGTGGTGTAGCTTGCTCCTTTTTGTTACAACACCAAGAACATAGTGGTTTGCCTAGATTAGGAGAAAAATGAAGTGTCGGCAAGTAGCGAATGATGTGAGCTAGGGACGTCACCTTTTTACAAATTGCTTTATCCTACCCATCCTATCCCAGGCCTCTCATGTGATCCCAGGTCATTACTTGAGCTGTATCCCACTCAGGTATTGGCTTTTAAATGCTTTGTGTCTTCTCTTATCGAGAACCCGTGGGATCTACGTTTATATCTTGCGTTTTCCCAATGCACCAAGGAGGGAAAGGGAGGCCCTTTTCAGGATCTAAGTGGCTGGCACGAGACAGGGCACATCCTGCGGCTGAGAGCTGAAGTGTGATGAGAAGATCCTCATTGTCATTTGCTAGTTAACTGCTTCCTGTATTCGTTAACTTCCTAAAGTCTGGAGATTTGCAGGATACTTGGAAGGAAGGGTCTGGGCCCTCAAAGATCTTCCAGTCTGTAGGGTTGACACCATGCCCAGGACCCTCCTCGGGCTTTGACACTGAGAAATTTTGCAAGGATAACAATTATACAAAGGCATCTACAGGCGGGGCCATTGAGGTTGCACAGTGGCTTAAAATAGTCACACCCTGGATTCCTTTGAGTGAGGCCCCCTTTAATTCTCAGCTTCATAATTGGACAGATCACTTATGTACAGAATAATATTTTGAAATATCAATTGACATCTCTACCAACACCACCACTCACTCCATTTCCTTGGTCCTTGTTCCATTCAGGCAGGTGGGGCAGAACTCTAAGACACACAGGGGCAATTCCTGGCTTTCAATTTGTAAAAGCCCAGCCTTGGGATTGGAAAGAACACCATGCAGACATAATAGATTTGGGGAGCAGTTGATGAATAGGAACAAGGCCTCTAACCTGAGGCCAGATTAAGGTCCCCCAGGTTTGAGGGCAAGGATAGGGCAAGTAGGGCTTCAGGAAAAACCAGAAGAGAGTGGAATTTGGGAAAAAAGGTGTGCCAAAGCCTCCTGGAGGAGAAGTGGGAATAGTGGGAAGGATTGCTCCTTTCCTTGGTAGAACTCCAGGTCACTCATGAGACTCTGGGTGGCACGGAATGTCTGGGCAGATGGACCTAAACACCTCATAGAATTTCCCATGGTCCAGTGCGGTGCTGTGACAACAAACTTGTCCCTGTCCTCTGAGAGGGGATTGGAAACAGCTGAGAAAGGTCTGGACCTGAGGAGGCCCTGAGGTGGGGAACAGAGATGACTCAGCAGGCGTGGACTGACAAGTTGAAGACAAGGTGGGGACGAGGACATCTCGGGTGGATGCTGTCACCTGTACCCTTCTGGTAGACTGGAATATGCTGAGGTGACAAAAACAACTACAACAAAAACAAGTCTATGTGCCCCAAACAACCAAGCCTCATTTCTCACTCACACTACTGTTCTACTGCAGATCAGCTGAAAACTCTGTGCTCAGTCAGCCCTGTCTTTGCCTCGGGACCCAGTGGAGCAGCCTCTATCTGGAAAGTTGCCAGTCTCTGGGGCAGAGGAAAAAGAAAGGATGGGAGAGGACTTCCCTTGTGGTACAGTGGTTAAGAATCCGCCTGCCACTGCAGGGGACATGGGTTTGAGCCCCGGTCTGGGAAGATCCCACATGCTATGGAGCAACTAAGCCCACATGCCACAACTACTGAAACCCGTGTGCCTAGAGCCTGTGCTCCACAGCAAGAGAAGCCACGGCAATGAGAAGCCCGCGCACCACAACGAAGAGTAGTCCCCGCTCACCGCAGCTAGAGAAAGCCCGCGCGCAGCAACGAAGACCCAATGCAGCCAAAAATAAATAAATACATTTATAAAATTAAAAAAAAAAAAGGAATGGATGGGAGAAGCATGAACTGGCACTTGGTCTCGTGATTCATTTGCCAAAGCAAGTCACACCACCACACTTACCTTCAGATGTGCAGGAAAGTACAACCCTCCCATGTGTTTGGAAGAAGCAAGTCTTTTTTTTTTTTTTTTTTAGCAAGTCTTTTTGAGCAATGATTTCTTAATGATGGCCACAACTGCCCAAGCACAGAGCCTTGGTGTTATAAATGAACAGATGGTTATTACTCAGGGATCGGGAATAGAATTCCAAATTGGCTTAGTTTCCGCCACCAGGCAGAATGGAGATTTGAAATAGAAATAAGCTGAGAAATAAAAGGAAGTTAAATCCTTAAGAGCACTCGAGTTTGCACACTGGGATTTGTGTCCATCCTCCCAGTCATGCCAACTGCTGCAGAAGAGACAGAACATGTTCCCTGAGGCTGAGTCATGCAGGATCAAAAACTCTGACCAAAGTGATCATCTTGGGCCAAAGTCCACCACCGGAGGACCTTTTCCACCTTCTTACCAAGACGAAGTGTCATTGGCAGGACGGGAGGTTTGACTGGGAAGAGATAAAGAGACTGCTCCCTCCCAGCCTAGGAGCTGGAGTAGAGGAGAGACCTGGAGTAGAGGGTTTTGGGAGAAGGAACGAGGAGGGCACTCGGAGCGTGAACGTCACAGATGAAAATGGAAGGTTTCAGAGACAACTTCCACCTGCTTCTAAACTTTATTTAATAGGGAACTATACTCAATATTTTGTAATAAGCTACAAGGGAAAAGAATCTGAAAAAGAATAGGTACGTATGTGTATAATGGAATCACTTTGCCATACACCGGAAACTAACACAACATTGTAAATCAACTATACTTCAATTTTTTAAAAAAGCACTTTGAAAATTGTAAAAACAAAAATTTTAATTTAATAACAGTCGCTCTTTATGAAGACGCCCACTCTGTGGCAGTGCCTGCACTTAGCTCATTACTTATGCCAGCTCAGGATAACTTGTGAGACAGGTACCATTAACCTAGTTCAGAGAGGCTTTGCCAGCCCCACTCGCGCTCAGCACAGCAGTTACAAAGTTGGGACTGGGCGCTGGGGGTCACCTGAAGGATGGGCTGCGATGGAGGTTTCCATGCTCATCTAAATTCCTACACTTGCTCTCCCATCCCTTTCACGTCTCCTTCCACCCCTCATATCTTTCTGTGCCTCTAGCCCTGGTTTGAGAGTGGAGAAACACACAAAGACGGAAGTGGAGATGGACAGCCATTGCGTTATCCAGGCGGGAGTCGATATCGCTTGCTGAACCGCTCATCCATCCTTAAGCAGTGCGAGAGTCTTTTCATTCGGGCTGTTTCTCCAGGCCTCCTCTGCCTCTCATTAATTTTGGTAGGGGCTGCTTGTCTTTCTTCTCTCTTGTTCAGTGCCCTTCTAATCTCTTTTTCCACGTAAGCCCCGACACAATTTGATTTCCAGGTTGCTAGCAGGCTTCTCTCTGGCTTTGATTTATGTGCGCCTTCCCTGTGCCTCATGTCTTTGCCATATGGATGTGTCTTCGCTACCTTTTCTCAGTTTCTTTAAAGACCCACCGATGCTTGGCAGGACGTTGCAGAAATAATGCAGAATAAAAGACAGTTCTAGGGAGCCTGGCATCTCAGGCTTGATGTTGGAATGAAGGAAGATTTAGAACTCCTCAGGGTGCAGAGAAAGAAAAGTGAAGGGCAGATTTTCAGCTGCTTATGGAGCAGTATTTGAACTTCTTTTTATTGATTTCGGGCCCTTCGAAGACAGGCACGTAATGACACGGTTCAGAGTACAATGTGAAAGATCTGGGGGCTTAGTTTCAGCAGAGATTCCTCTGGCATCCGGCTGATTCTCCTGTTCTAGCTTTTCACCCTCATTCTCCCCACGTCTGTCCCTTCTCCCCACCACCACCACCCCCAGAAAAGTCATAGGAGGATCAAGCGCCTACACACCAGAACGTTTCAGACGTTCATTGTTTTTTTTCTTGCGGTACGCAGACCTCTCACTGTTGTGGTCTCTCCCGTTGCAGAGCACAGGCTCCGGACGCACAGGCTCAGTGGCCATGGCTCATGGGCCCAGCCGCTCCGCGGCATGTGGGATCTTCCTGGACCGGGGCACGAACCCGTGTCCCCTGCATCGGCAGGCGGACTCTCAACCACCGCGCCACCAGGGAAGCCCCACATGTTCATTGTTTTACACAGCTGCAGATGCTGTTCAATGCCCCAATTTTATTTTGTATTTTATTTATAATCCACCAGTCATTATCCAAATGCCTTTTGCAAACCTAAAACTTCTTCAGAAAGACCCATGCCTCAAGGTGGGTGAAAATTAATTTAGAAACGAAATGGGGTGGGGAGCAGGGTGCATGGATGAAATGAACTTCCTTTATCCCCACTTAGCACAAATTCTTGAGTTTGCTCATATGCCTTAAACCCAATGAATTCAGTAACATCAGGTAAAGGATATGGAAAAGTGGTACAAACAGATGACAAGGGGTGTGTATGGACAACGTTTTGAATGAGTTTGCAAAGTTAAAGTGTCCTGTTAGTGGAGTTGATAGACTGTTGGAGGGCAAGAGGTCATTCAGGAGAGGCGTGTTGAATGTTTGATCCATTAAATGGTGCAAGACAGAGACAGCCATGCAGCTCAACACTGTTCGTGGTCTCTGAATGAGCACCGCAGGGGCGGGAACCCACTGGTTCCTGTCTTTCCCACCTCCTGCAGCTGCATCACACCTCACCATGATTATAATCCTGCAACAGCAGAGGAGGTTAAGAGGAAGTCAGTACTTTATTTATTTACTTATTTATTTTAAAATTCATTTATTTGTTTATTTTTGGCTGCTTTGGGTCTTTGTTGCTGCGTGCGGGCTTTCTCTAGCTGTGGCAAGCGAGGGCTACTCTTTGTCGCGGTGCGTGGGCTTCTCATTGCGGTGGCTTCTCTTGTTGCAGAGCACGGGTCCTAGGCACGCGGGCTTCAGTAGTTGTGGCACACAGGCTTCAGTAGTTGTGGCTCACAGGCTCTAGAGCGCAGGCTCAGTAGTTGCGGTGCACGGGCTTAGTTGCTCCACAACATGCGGGATCTTCCCAGACCAGGGCTCGAACCCGTGTCTCCTGCATTGGCAGGCGAATTCTTAACCACTGCGCCACCAGGGAAGTCATGAGGTCAGTACTTTAAAAAGAAAGGAAAAGCAATGGGCATCCTGGCATGGAACAGGTTAACCTTCAGCCAAATGGAACATTCCACCATGCAGTGTGGTCTATTGCTGGAATATTCCAGACAGCCTCAGCAGCAGGGAGTTAAGGGAGTGTTGGAGGGGAGGAAGGAACGAGGCGGGTTTGCTTGACCAGAAGTGGGAGGTGATTTCCTACTTGGTTTCTGGGAAGGAGGGAGGGGGAAGGTTTAGCTCTTGTAGTTATTAGATTACTAATTGATGACCTCAGCCAGTGATCTCTGAGCCTTGTTCCCTCATCTGTAAAATGGGGGGAATAATTTAAATAATTTGCATAATCCATTCCTTGAGCACATCACGTGCCAGGTATTGCTCTAGGCACTGGGGAGACAGCAGTGCTCACAACTATGTCTTTACTCACAGAGGGCTTGGGTTCTAGGGAGGGAAGTGGCAAATAGATTCGTGGGAAGTGTGTCGGATGGTGATGAACACCCTGGAGAAGGGTAAAGCAGAGGGAGGGGTGTTATTCCGTTGTAAGTGTGGGGTGGGTCAGGGCCTCTTTGATAGGATGGTGTTGGAGCAGAGAACCGGAAGTGTGGGGAAAGCCCAGCAGGGTGCTGGGGCAGGAGGGCTTCCAGGTGGTGGCTGTGGGAGCAGAGTGTGGGTAGGAGAGGTGGCGGGGCCAGCTGATACTGGCCTTTTATTTAGGTGGCAGCAACCCCTTGGCTTTCTCACGCTGAGCAAGGTGGGGACCCATAGGAGGCTTAAGCAGGGGAGTGAGTGGCAGGATTTGACTTGCCCCCCACCCCCAAATAAGGGCATCATCTCCATCTCTCCCATTCCCCAAGTGAGACAGCTTGGTCAGAGGTTAGAGAATCACAGTCTCTCGTGAACCCACAGCTTCTGGCCTCACTTCTCACTCCTTCCCGGACGTCTCCAACTGGATATCATCCTTGCTTCCCAAAGCTGATAGGCCCCAGTCCAAACTCATGCTCTGCCCTCACTCGATCACACTTCTTCCTTTTGTTCCTACGCAGACTCAAAGCTTTCATGTCTCCTTGAAGGCCTGGAGTGTCTCATTGCTTGTTCCCTAGACTGAGGGTTCCCCACCCCAAACTACATCCTGACCACCTTTCCCTCTCATGGTTCACTCCTATACCCCCATTAAGACAATTGCAATGGCCTCTGAATCTCGCCTCCCTGCCTCTAGCCTTTCCCCTTGAAATCCATCCTGGAGCCAGATTAGCCTTCCTGGAGCCCTTCTCTCCATCCCCATTGACACCTGCCGCAGTGCAGTCCCCACTGTCTCACCTGGCAATTGCAGAAGCCTCGCAACTGGTGTCTCTGACCTGCCCATACCCACTCCTAGTGCATTCTTCACACTGGACCCAAGTGATGTTTTTCAGCTGTATGTGTGGTCACATTCCCCCCAACTCTCCTTGGCACTTAAAGTGCAGGCTCACTGCCGTGACCTGTAAGGCCAGCATGGACGAGTGTCCATTCCCTCTATGCCATCTCTGGCCACCCGCCTCCCTTGCCCCTATCTTTCAACCACATCAGCCTTTTTTCCAGCCTCTTGAGCTAAGCAAAATCATTTTTTCTTTAGAGCCGTCACACAAGCATGGAAGGTTCATTTCCCGAAGCTTCACCTGGCCGTCACCCACCTCTCCTTCAGTTCTAAGGTCATTGTCTCAAAGGGCACGTCTCTGACCCCCAAACTCAGTGAAGTCCCCAGCCCTTCATTATTCTTTATAGGACCGTGTTCTTCATCTGCCTTATCATCACCTTTAATCAGGTATTGATATGTATGAATTCTTCTTTATCACCTCTCCCCTCTATAAGCTCTGTAAGAGCTGGGCCCGTGTGTGTTTTTCCCAATGCCGTGTACCAGGCACAGACAAGCACGCTGATAGCTGTTGAACAAGACTGTTGAGTAGATCAAGGAATAAACGAGCGTCCCTTCTCTGGCTCCACTGTATCACCCAGGGAAGTCCAGGTTTGTTGGACCTTAATTCCCATCCTTACTCTTCACACGTCCGTGCTCCAGGAATGCAAAACTCCTCGCTCTTCTTCCCACAGCTCCTGCACTTTTCTGCCTTGATGGTTTTATTATGCCACTACTTAAAATATTTCGTAAACGAAGGAATGAAGGACTGGTCCTAAATCATACCCAGTCTTCAAGGCCCGTATCAAATGGGCCGTACCTGCCGTGAAGCGTAAACGATAGCCCCAGCTGGAATTAATTTCACCTGCTCTCTGGCTTTCATAGCGTTTTCTCTGTAACCACTGAAGGCATTTGTCACGTTTTACCTCTTTTTTTCACGTTTCGTTCTGCGTGTCTGAGTTTCTCTACGAAACCACGAGTTTCTTGAGGGCACGATCCATGTTCTCATCACCTCTGTAAATGCCACCGCGCGATGCTTCAGCGTAAGTGAGGTAAAAAAAATTGTTACGGGTTATTGATTCAAAGTGATTACGATTCTTCAAAGCACTTAAATGGTAGTTCCCTCTAGAGACACATGGAGGCGCCCTAACCAAGCGAAACGACACGGACTGCTCTCGGTGGATTCGTTTCTAAACTATTTTATATTTATTCTTTAATATTTATTTTGAAATTGAAGTATTGTTGATTTACAAGGTTGTGTTAATTTCTGCTGTAGAGCAAAGTGATTCAGTTATACATATGTATATACATTCTTTTTTTAAAATATTCTTTTCCATTATGGTTTATCACAGGATATTGAATATAGTTCCCTGTGCTATACAGTAGGACCTTGTTTATCCATCCTGTATATAATAGTTTGCATCTGCTAATCCCAAACTCCCAATCCACCCCTCCCCCACCCCCTACCTCTTGATAACAAGTCTATTCTCTATATCCATGAGTCTGCATTTCTAAACTATTTTAAAGATGATGGGGTCCCTTCTGAATTCTGTCTCACTGATCATTATATTGACCAGCTGTGGATGACAGGAAAGAAATGTAAGAGACGATTTAGCGGGTAACACAAGAGAGTTAATAAATTAAAAACAAAGATTGCATCTGGTCAGAGAGACAAGGCGAAACACAACGCCTGCTTTCTCTGAATGAGGGGCCCTGTGATCGCAGACCGTGGATATAATATTGATATCGTGGGCCTCCAAATAAAGAAGGGCTGGGGGCCGTGTCATGGAACGAATTGTGCCCTCTCAAAATTCATACATTGGAGCCCTAACCCGCAATGGGGGTGGTATTTGGAAATGGGACTTTGGAGGTGCTTAGGTTTACTTGAGGTCATGAAGGAGGGGCCCCATGGTGGGATTAGTGTTCTTATAAGAAGAGAGACCAGAGCTCTCTCTCTGCCATGTCTGGACACAGTGAGAAGCCAGGGAGAGGGCCCTCCCCCAAAACCTGGCCATGCTGGCACCCTGATCTCCAACTTCCAGCCTCAAGAACTGTAAGAAAATAAGCCTCTGTTGTTTAAAGCACCCCGTCTCTAGACTTTTGTTGGGCACCCCGAGCTGATTCAGATGGGCTGTGTGAATGGAAGGGGCTGCCTTTCAAACCCTCTTTCCTGTCAAGGAAAGATCGATATTTAGATAAGAAAATGCTGAAACATAAATCAGGAATAAACAACGGGATTTCAATCCCCTATCAGATCTTCTGACTTTGTTTTCTTAAAGTATAGGTGGTGTTTTGAAGACCTATCATACGTGTAATAAAGGAGCACCGTTAGCTTTTTCTTTCATAATGGGCGTGGTGGTGGCAAATCTCTTTCATTAGTTTGTTTGGACCAGAATTTTATTTCTGTTTTTTTTTTTTATTTATTTTTTTTTTTATTTCTGTTTTTGAATGTTGCGGAGCACAGGCTCCAGACGCGCAGGCTCAGTAGTTGTGGCTCACAGGCCCAGTTGCTCCGTGGCATGTGGGATCTTCCCAGACCAGGGCTCGAACCTGTATCCCCTGCATTGGCAGGCAGACTCTCAACCACTGCGCCACCAGGGAAGCCCTCTTTCCATTCTTAATGTTGGGACATTATGTGGGAAATGGGCTCCGAGAGCTCTGTCACCTGGGCTCAATTTATTTTTTTTTCACTATTGGTCTAAATGTGCAAAGCATTAATTATAATTAATCCAGGGATGTCTATACAACAATAGCCATAGAACACTTTGGCATGCCTGGATTTACATGTGTCAAACCATCGCTTTCCCGATCCCTCCTCACTATGCTGTGCTACTGTAAGGCCTTTACAGTTTTTAATTTGCATGTTTATTTATTTGGATAAACTGAATTTGAATAAGCTGAATATATTGGCGGAATTCAAAGGTGCGATTTAAAATTAAGGTGGTTTATGGGCTTCCCTGGTGGTCCAGTGTTTAAGTAAGACTTCACGCTTCTAATGCAGGGGACACAGGTTCGAGCCCTGGTTGGGGAAGTTCTGCATGTTGCGAGGTGCGGCCAACAAACAGACAGACAAATAAGGTGGTTTACAAGCTGAAATAGAAACTCCTCCTTTCCATCCTCCAGCCCTCCTCCCAGCTCCGTCCACCTTCCCAAACGGGCTGTCCTGCCTCTCTATGTGTGGGTGTCTGTGTGTAACCGTACTCTGCATACAGATGGGGCTGAGTTTCACATCTGGGTCAACATAGTGTAGCTGTGATAACATAAGCGTCTTCTTCCTCATCCTTCTCCTTGGAAAAGGCAGGAACCTCAGGGAATGCTTTGAACTTCCGCACGCATGGAGTTGGTGAGGGGGTACTGAACGGATTATCACTAGATCTTAAGAAGTAAAGAGGGCCCAGTTTATACCTAAGTCACAGATCTTTTGTAAATGTAGGTATTTTATAACGTGTAATATAAACTTAGAATAATACAGTGTAATATTTTAAAACCTGCTTTTTCCCCTAATAAATACTTCCATGACACTGAATATTCTACAAGTGACTTGGATAGCAGCATGCTGTTATAATACCGCTTTACCGTAACTTATTTAACCAATCGCTCTTGACAGACATTTAAATTCTTCCTAATGTTTAGTATGAAAGGAATACCACAGTGAGCAACCTTTTGCATAAATCTCTCTGCACATCTCTGGTGTTTCTCAAGGATGAATTCCTAGAAGCAGAGTTGCTGGATCAAAGGATAAGAATGTATTTGATGGCCTCTGGTACTTGTTGCAAAATTGTCCTCCAGAAGTATGGTTCTTCTGGTCTCAAGTTTTTTAAAGAGAAAATGTATTTGACCTGTAGGATCAGACTTGGTAATCACCTATTGATATAGTTCATTTGCTCCGCAGAGATAAAAACACCCACTGGATGCCCTACCTTGTACATGTACATCCAGCCTCGTGGGTTGAACAGTTTCTTGGGTATTTTAAAGACCTCCTCTGCATTCATCACAGCGAAGGGAAATGTGGCCGAGATGGGGATAGGCAGGGTGTGCACAGGGAGATCTTAGAATCATTGTTACTTTACTATATCGTTCAATGATTCCAGACAGTTCACAGGTTGATTAGCAAAAACTTCAGAGAAAGACCCAAATGTTAAAACTTTGAGGTTAGATTATCTTTGATTTAAGAAACAAGTTTACAAAATGCTTATTTCAGTAAGTAGGCAATCTCAGTAAGTTACACCCCTTTGGAACACAGGCCGTGTGGTCCTCCTGGCCCACATAGCATCCTCTCCTCTGTCCTCAACTCATGGGAAAGGGATCTCTTTCCCTTTGTCTGCACTGTCTTTTTTTGTGTGTGTGTGGTACGTGGGCCTCTCACTGTTGGGGCCTCTCCCGTTGCGGAGCACAGGCTCCGGACGCACAGGCTCAGCGGCCATGGCTCACGGGCCCAGCCGCTCCGCGGCATGTCGGATCTTCCCGGACCGGGGCACGAACCCGCGTCCCGTGCATCGGCAGGCGGACTCTCAACCACTGCGCCACCAGGGAAGCCCATGCACTGTCTTTTATATACGAAGGAAATGCCTCTGACCTTCTGCAGTAAGACATGCCCCCTTGATTTTTTTCTTTTTTGTAAAAACGTTGCTCATATCCATCTGTTGCATTCTGTCCTCCTTCCCGCTTCCCCGTGGTGACTCTGCCATCACCACTTCCATCACCCCATTAGCAATGGCTCTCACCATTCTCAGCCCAGTGTATTGATAAAAGAAAACGAACTGAGTCTGGAATCAAGACACCCAGGTTCTAGTGATACTTGTCTATTCATCTATCAAACGGTAGCATGAAGCTAATTGGGGTCATTAGAGAAACTCCATTTCAGTCTGAATGTGGACTGAATGTGGTTAAAGCAGCAAAACCACATTTTACTGAGGACTATTGCAACAGGGGAAAAGACCTGAGTGCAGAACCAGGCTCAATTCCAAGTCCAGCGTGAGCAAGTGGGAATTTACAGCCCAGGAGTGGGTGTGGGTTGGTGGATGGAAGATTCCTAAGAAAAAACATCAGGGGTTGGCGGGGGGATTCTGGCTAACCCATCTTAATGGGATTCTTGCCAAGGGCAGGCCGGGGTGATCAGATATTGCCTGGGGGGTGGTGAAGGATGAGGATCCTGGTCAGATATTGAGGATGATCAGATATGGAGGGTGGGGGATTCTAGCTAAACCAAATTAGCAGGATTCTTGCTAAAACTGGACAATGCAGAGATGAAGATGGAAGTCCTAAAGTTGAAGCCTGGAAAAGCTCAGGGGAGCCTGGGTAGAGTTTAAGCAAGGAGGGATCTTTGTCCGGATGTTTTTTCAAACTGTCTTGAGAAGCCCCAGGGGTTCTGAGGAGAGGCCTTGGGACTGGGGGTTGTAAGAGAGTGGAGCCGAAGGCCAGAGCAGACAGCCCTAGCCTCTCGCCCAGTCCCGCAGTTCCACTCGTACCTGTGTGATATACTGGGCTCTAGCCACAATTCCTTAATTAAGTCAGTAGAACAAAGGGCATTAATCTAGATGTGTGAAGACCCTTGCAGACACGTAGGATTTGGAGTCAGCCTCCAGCAAGCTAAGTACTTACTTTTCTTCCTAACAGACATCCCAGGGAACTTTGCATGAAAGGGAGAGAGGCTTTTTATGAATTACAGAAACTCACAATGCTCAGTCTGCCCCTTCCTTCTGTCACACGCATCAAGGACAGACCCTTCTGAAGCACATTTACACAGCCAGCACCGAAACTCTCTCGCTTCCCAGGGATAAGTGTTCATCGCTGCTCCTGACTTGCATTTTAGGGCATCCGTCCTCTGTGGGAGGCCCTGATTATTCATCCATTTCCACAGCGCATGCTGTAGTATGATTTAGCGCCTGTTCTGCAGAAGAGGAAACTGGGACACAGAAGGGATGAACAACTGACCTCAAATAGCACGGATTGTTTCTCGGGGTGGAGGGTGAGTGAATCAGGGCTGGCGCTTCCCCAAACCAGTTCCCTTCCTGCTAAATGCCACCCTGCTGTGGAGAGACTCATTTCTCTTTTCTCTTGATGGAACCCGGAGTCTTCTCTCATTTTATTTTCTTCCACTGGGAAACCAGCCAATCACAGTTTGGCCACAGTGGCCAAGGAGGCAGCCTCTGGGCTTGAAAGGCGGGACTCAGTGCTGAAAGACGCACCTTCTAGAGCTCTGGGAGAGTGATGACACCTCTCCTGTGTGGCTGAGTAAAAGGAGGAGATGGTTAGTGAGGTTTGGCCACGTTGCCCCACCCTGACCTCATCTTTCATTGCCATGGGGATGGTCATGGGCTGCAACACAAGGACATCATGGAATAACCTGGACACAACCTAGCTGTTGACTGAGTCTCAAATAACATTTAAACTCATCATCATCATTCATGACTTGAAAGCCCGGGCCCATTTCATTTGCAAGAGCTGAGTTTTTGTTTTGTTTTTAAAGGGAAAGGATTCTAGACTTCCAAAAGTTTAACTTTTAGTGAAGAGGCAAAGCCCAAAGAACTCAAAGAACAAGGGTTATACCATAAGAGCTTCCTAAATGTTTCCATTTTGTGGCACACATAGAAAACTATATAATACCGTGTTTGTAGAGTATACTGGGCAATGCAACTGGCCACCAACTCAGGGTGACAGTCCACCTCGAGCTCCACCTGGCCACCGAGAGGCAGAAGGGATCAACATCCTGTCCCACCTGTAAAGAAAAGAATGTTGCCTGCCATTCCAGTTCTACAAGGATCAAGCCATTAGCCACTGCAGTGCGCCCTGGGAGGGTTTCAGGATGTAGAAACCCAGGAAGCATTCTGTGCTTTGATGACATGGCCCCTACATAGTTAAGATGCATATCTAAGGAAAATTTTTGATGCCCTTGGATTGTTGCGTCTTCCTGAATATAGAAAAGCACTAAAATCATTAACTTGAGGTATCTGGGGTTTTTGTGTGTGTGATTAGCAGGAATCTTTTACCAAGATGTATGTTCAACTATATGTATTTCCAGCCAAAAAAAATTTGTACATATCCTGACTCCTCCTCTACCTCTTCAAAGCAGTTCCTCAGAGCTGTCTGAGAGGCTGTCCCCAGGGCTATAGTCCTCAGTTTAAGGTCCCCAGGCAAAACTTAACTCACCACTTTGACATTGCGCGTTTCTCTCTCAGTCAACACACCCATCCTGGTAACAGCCCACCACCAGGAAGCCCTGCCAGATAAACAAGAGTTGGGGACAATCGCAGTGATGTGACCATGACATTTCCCATTAAAAAAAAAGACAAAAATAACATCTAGACAGCAAAGAATAGACTGAGACTCTGATGTGGATACCCTGGACAGGGCTTTCCCTGGAGGAGTCTTGAGGGGACTGGAAGTAAATTTTTTAAAATTCAGGATAGGACCACGGGGAGGCGGGGAGAGGGGGCACCACCTCACACCCATTAACGTGGTTGCTTAAAAAAAAAAACATAAAATAAAAAATGTTGGGCTTCCCTGGTGGCGCAGTGGTTGAGAGTCTGCCTGCCGATGCAGGGGACGTGGGTTCGTGCCCCGGTCTGGGAAGATCCCACATGCCGCGGAGCAGCTGGGCCCGTGAGCCACAGCCGCTGAGCCTGCATGTCCGGAGCCTGTGCTCCGCAATGGGAGAGGCCACAGCAGTGAGAGGCCCGCGTACCGCAAAAAAAAAAAAAAAGTGTTCCTGAGGATGTGGAGAAATTGGAACCCTTGTGGACTGTTGGTGGGAATGTAAACTGGTGCAGCCAGTGTGGAAAACAGTATGGCGGTTCCTCAAAAAGTTAAAAATAGAACTACCCTGTGATTCAGCAGTTGGACTTCTGGGAATACAGCCAAAAGAATTATAAGCAGAGTCTTGAAGAGATATTTGTACACCACGTTCATAGCAGCACTATTCACAATAGCCAAAAGGTGGTAACAAACCAAGTGTCCGTTGACAGATGAATGGATAAGCAAAATGTGATGTACACACATGGTGCAATATTATTCAGACTTAAAAAGGAAAAACAATCCTGACACATGGTACAATATGGATGAACTTTGAGGACATTATGCAAAGTGAAATAAGCCAGTCCCTAGAAGACAGATACTGCACAATTCCTCTTACATGAGGTACCAAGAGGAGTCAAATTCAGAGACAGAAAGTAGAATGAGGGCTGCCAAGGGCTGCGGGAAGAGGGGTGAGTGGCAAGTTGTTGTTTAAAGGGTGTCAAGTTTCAATTTTTCAAGACGAGAAGAGTTCTGGAGATGGATGGCGGTGACGGTGTCACAATATGATCGTACTTAAGGCCACTGGACTGCACACTTAGAAATGGTTTAAGATAGTCAATTTTATGTTACATGTATTTCAGCACAACTTAAGAAAAAATTCAACATATGGGATAAAAAAAACCAAGATAAGTTTGGGAGGATCTCAGACAGAAAGGGCTTGTGTCTTGATTTTCTATAAAAGCCCAAGGAGGCTACAAGCCTTGGAGAGAAGTCACTTTTACTAAAGCAAGTGACATCTCTGCAGAGGCTCATAGGACAGAAGGTGGCCCCTTCTCTATCCCCCTACATCTTCTGGCCTAAGGACCTCCCCTGTGGAGAGAAGCAGGAGCAGGAAAACCCCGATGTGACTGACCCAGAGCGACTGGGAAGTCATTGAATTGACTCAGGTCGCCTGGAATTGACTAGATCGGTTTCCGCCATGAAGACAGAAATGATGCTATAGAAACGTATAGAAAACACATCCTTCCACATTCGAGGTCATGATCCTAAAACACACAGAACAAAACAGAAGAACATATGCCAGGAAAAAATAGGACCGTGGCTGGATTTGCCCCGGAGCTCTCAGCCATCTGGCCTTGACTGTAATGGTATCTGTCACATCCTTTCCTTCGTGTGGTCTTACCCAGACGAACTTCCTCAGTAGAGGTGACTGGTAAAAAGGGGCCCAATGTGAGTTATCATTTGAGTCACCCATGGGTACAGAACCCTTTCCCATTTTACAGGGTCCAAGAGTGGTTGCTGTGTGTGATCGATCCTGATAGAAAGTTTTAGATTTTGTGAACTTTTGTCAGAGGGTAGCAAATTTTTTAAAGATTACGTTTGAATGTTTTATCGCAACCGGTATGCCCCAAACGTCACCAAAGGGTCAGCCTCATACACATTCATGCTTATACTGCAGTATGGCTGTGCTTTTTTTTTTTTTTTTTTTTTTTTTTTTGGTTCCGGGGGCTAAAAACGGCATGTGGGATCTTCCCGGACCGGGGCACGAACCCGTGTCCCCTGCATTGGCAGGCGGACTCTTAACCACTGCGCCACCAGGGAAGCCCTGGCTGTGCTTTTATCTTGCTTTTCTAGAAGAACTTCTTTCCTAGGTTTTCCCCCTGAGCATTTCTGGGCCTTTCCAAGGATCTGTGCTGGCTTGCCCACCTTCCCCCGGCCTCGTGCAGGACTCTGAGGTGGGTCCCAGCCACTGTCACCACGGTTGCCTCCTCGTCCTGTGCGGGTTTCTAGAACAAGGAATTCCCTCCGCCTTCTACCCAAGGTGCGCACAAACTCTTCCCTTGCCTCCTTCCGCCAAAGTGACAGCTCGAGTCAGGTTGTCACTTTGGCAAGACTCTATTTTTAAGAGAGTATAACACAGAGAGTAATATCGGGATGGTGACAGGCACAGGGCGTGGAGTAGATATTGGTGGAATAAATGAATTATGCTCACAGCCTGTGAGGCAGAATCCAACCTACCCTTGAACCAATCCCGACCCCCTGGTCTGGGCCCAGCTTTCTCCTTCAAGGGACCCGAAGGAGGAAGCTGTTTCTCCAGCTCTCCCTCGCTCCTTCTGGACTGCTTCCAGGGTGATGGGCAGTAAGTGTGCCCACCCCTTACTCATGGGGGGCCAGGGTCTTGCCCAGTGGCCACCAAGGGGATGCAGTGGCCCGAACCCAGCCCCTTCTGAGTCTTCAATCTTGGACAACCTGGTGGCTTTCACAGCCTCTCCTTTCCCCACATCCTACCCCACTAAGAATAAACAACTCACAAATACAACAGCAACAAAAACACCACACATTCCAACCAAAGAATAAGCAGTAGTTCCTGTAAAACAACCTCTCACCCTATTAGCATTGCTCTCCAGTCACCATTTGTTGGTTCCAACCACCCCTTTCCCAATCAGTGGGAGAAAATGAAAGTTCTTAGCATTCTTTCCCTTTTCTGGCCATCCTTTCCCACCTCCTTGCGCGCTCTTTCTGAGGTTGGGCTCGCTGTGTCAGGCGGAGGCCTTGATGCCTCTTTTGTGTCAAAAAGGAGAGAGGGCATGTCTGCTGTGGAGGTGCTTAGGTCAAGGCCCTGGGAAGCCTTTTCCTTTGGCCCCTACCGGTCCCTGGCGCTGGGCCAGTGCTGCTCTGAGGGGCAGGGGTGGGGACGCCGGGTAGAGAGGTGGCCCCTCAGACGGCTGGACGGGGGTGCCTGGAGCATAGACGTTCCCCCCTTGTTCCCAGCGCCAGCGGGGCCTCTGTCCCCTCACGTCCGGTCATGCCAGCTCCATTTATGAAAGGACTTCATTTGGGGCCAAGTAGCCTCCGCTCCACCCATCCTGGCTCCCCAGACCAGGCCATGACTGTAGGACCAGGTAATCACCCTGTGATCTGGGGTGAATTTTAAGGCAAGTTTGCTGGGGGAGGGGGGATGGAGCCTGGGTTTCTGGCTACGTTTGTTCCTTCAGTTGACATCCCTACTCGGACCTGGAGCTGGGTGTCAGGCTAAGGCCAGCCTTTTTGCCCCTCTCTTTGGGGGCCAAACAGAGATGCCAGAAGGCGTCCCAGATTTTCCAGGCCATACGTCATAATGTCCCAGGCCGTTCAGGTACTGGGACGCAGGCCACTGTGGTAGCAATGGTTTTGCCTCTTTACTTCCTAAAACTCCTCCTTCCTAAGTTCAAACCCCAGTAGGAATTTTTTCCAACCAAGATCTTAAAGTTTATCAAAAGCATCTATAAATTCTCCCTCCACTGCATCCAGCAGTCGATGTGTAATGGATTCTGTGACCTCACGCAAGTGCTGAATGAGGGTATATGGAAGATCCAGAAGGTAAAAGAGCAGCGTGGGGTGCCCTAGCCTCGGTCCACGGCAAACCGCCCGGATAGCATCCTCTCAGTTGAACTTTCCTAGGCTTCCTTTTCCTCAGGCGTGATCGCAGTTTGGCGGATTCTTCTCAGGGTGTGAGTGGACGTTGGTGTGTGTGAACGCCTGGGCAGCCTTTTGTCTGGATTGCCAGGCCCACTCAGGCCTTCCTCCCACTAGCATTTGAGTAGGAGGACAAACAGACTCACTCCTGGCCGAGACTTCATACAGATGTCTCGTTTGCTCCTTGAGATGTCACGCCAGCGCGGTGCCTCGTCTGGCTTTTGTATAATGCCCTGAGTTCCGGAAACACAGACACCTACACCACAGCAGGCTTCCCAGAGCAGCTGGGTGTCTGTGGATGCCCCAAATAGCAGCTATTTCTCAAACAAATAAAGCAAGGATGGAGTGATGTTTTAAAGGGGACTTTTCATCAGGAAAGAAAACACAAGTTGATGTTTCTACTGATTCGATGACAGAGATACTTCCATGCAAAGTGAAAAAATACAGGCATGGCGGGTCCTGCACGTCCTTGGAAGGATGCAAGGTGGGGAGGAAGTGATGGGCTGCTGAGGGAAGGCCAGCAGGTACTGAAGAGAGTTAATGCTTTCCCTTGAGGAGGGAGGACGCTCGTGTGCTTTTTATTCTGCTGGAGCAGCGCCGGGTACCTGGAAAGGGACAGGGGCCAAATGCAGAGAAGACAGTCGAGGCTGGATTCTAGTTGTTTCTGTTCAGAGATCTCCCTAAGATGTTCCCGAGGTCCTCTCTCCAGCTGTGGTTCAAAATGCAGCCAGGTGATCCAGAGTGGGTGTGAGGTTCCACAGCAGCCCCCTCTCCCTGCACCTGCCTTTCCTTTTTGGAGGTCAGAATGCCCCCTCGTTATCATTCCTCATCCCCACAGAAAAGCGGGTGGGAGAGAGGGTGTGACTGCAGAATTCCAGAGGGTCTCTGTTAGGAATCAGCCATACTCCCAACACTTTCTTACACAGTGAACAGTTTTCCTCCCAGCTGGCATGGCTTTGGGTGATCAAGGAGTCCTATTTCTAGAAGCTCCATATCTGTTCAGCAGGGCAAGGTTCTGCTGCTTCTTTTCCTCCCTCTAATGGCCTTTTCTCCCCCTATGAATAACAACAATGATCGTTAAGATTATTCACTCAATCAGTGAATGTTTACAAGCACCTGATTATACTGGGCACTGTTCTCTGGGGAGATGCCTGTCATAAAACCCGACTCGTGCATAACGCTTTACAGTTTACAGAGTGCGTTCAGTTCAGATTAGATCACCTAACCTTTTCTTTTCTTTATGCATTTTAAACATTGTGGTAAAGGACACATAACACAATTTACCATCTTCACCATTTTTAAGGGTACAATTCCGTAGGTGTTGTTGTGAAACTGATCTCCAGAACTTTTTCACTTTGCAAAACTGAAACTCTACCCATTAAACAAGAACTTTCCTTTGCCCCTCCCTCCAGCCCCTATCAACTGTCTGCTTTCTGTCCCTATGAATTCGATGACTCTTGGTTCGTCATATAAGTGGAATCATTCAGTATTTGTCCTTTTGTGTCTGGCTTGTTTCACTTTGCATAATGTCCTCAGCGTCGTTCATGTTGTAGCCTGTGCCCTGATCTTTTCTAAACCTCTATAGCAACCCTTCCAGTTGGGGTTCCATGCTTCAGAGGTGAGAAAATGGAGCCTCAAAGCAATTAAGCAATTGCTGGGGGCCACATAGCTAGTGTAGTGGGCTGAATAATGTCTCCCAAAAAGCTGTGTCCAAGCCCTAACCTGCAAATGTGACCTTACTTGGAAATAAAGACCCTTGTAGGGTCTTTGCAGATGTCATCAAGTTATGGATCTCGGGTTGAGATCATCTTGCATTTTGGGTTGGGCCCTGAGTCTAATGACTGATGTCCCTATAAGAGCAGGGAGAGGAGGACTGAGATACACAAAAATGGAAACACAGGGAAGAAGGCCAGGTAAGTGAGGGGCTGGTCACAGCTCTCCTGCAGCCCCGGCCTTCGCTACCCTGCTCTCTGCTGCAGGGGGCTGACCTGTATGAACGGATCCACAGGCTCTCCTGTCCCCTGGCTTCCAGGTGGGGGTGAGGCAGGTGAGGTCAGCAGGCTTGTGCCCCTGCTTGGCTCTCCTCCCACGAGGTCACTTGGCCAGAGGTCACTGCCCCTCCGAGCCTCTCTTCCTGGAGTCCGGCATGAAGTCCCTCCCTCCTCTGTCTGGTCGCCACTGTAACTCTTCTCCCTGGCCCCCAATCACACCTTTGAGCTAATCCTTTAGCGATCAAACCCTAATCACCCTTCTGGGCCACGTGACAGCTCTTTCCTCTTGGAACCCTAAGTAACACAAACCACTAGAATGTGAACTTCATAGGGGCACCTGTTTTTTACCTATTTTTGTGCTGTATCCCAGGAGCCTCGACTAGTTCCTGGTAAACCTTTCAGCAGGAAATCTTTGCTGAATGAACTGGATATGGAATACTCAGGTAGGTGCTAGGCCTATCTACATTGTCAGTTCCCAGCATTTATTTTCTCCTTTATAGAGAGAACACTTTTAGGCAACTTCAGATTTTAAATATGACTTAAGCAGTATTGTTAATAAAGCTTACACTCATTTTTGGGCCCCCTCGCCCACCATCCTGCATTTGGCTGGAAGAGCAGGGCCTACGGAGACCTGATGGGTCCGCGATCGTGTGGCTGGAGGACACTGATGTTCCTTCTGCTATTACAATAGTCTAAACCCGACCTGCCGCCCCACTGGCTTCCACACGTGTCTTATTTCCCTGCAGACTCTTAGATGGAGCGGCTGACACCAGCCATGTTGGTCTCCTCTCCATCCTCCCCTGCTAGGGCCTCCAATGTCCCTCCCTCGCTGGCACTAAGGCTTCTCTTCCTGATGGTCCCGGACGCCACCTTTATTTAAGGAGCCAAAGGTCTCTCTCCATGTCTCTCTCTCTGAGCTTTGTGTTACCCTTGACCTACTCTAGCTTGTCCTCTCTCTTCTGATGAGCTTTCTCCTCTCTCAGCTGTGGTCCTTTCAGTTTCCTTCTGCTCTTTCTGCATGTGACGTCATTGCCCTGAGGGCCAGGGTGCAGCCGCTGTTGCCCTGAACGCCCACAGCCCTCCAGCCAGGAGATGTTCATTTGTTCTGATTCTTCTCCCTCCGCCAGGTGTCTGCCCTTCTTTTTTTGTTTTTAAAGGGCATATCCTTTTTTAAAAAATATATATGTATTTATTCATTTATTTATTTGGCTGTGTCGGGTCTCAGTTGTGGCACGCGGTACCTTAGTAGCGGCATGCAGGGTCTTTCGTTGCGGCGCGTGGGCTTCTCTCTACTTGTGGCGCATGGGCTCAGTAGTTGCAGTGCATGGGCTCCAGAGCACGCGGGGCTCAGTAGTTACGGCACACGAGCTCTCAAGCACGTGGCTTAGTTGCCCCACGGCATGTGGGATCTTAGTTCCCCGACCAGGGATTAAACCCGCGTCCCCTGCATTGGAATGCAGATTCTTAAGCACTGGACCACCAGGGAAGTCCCATGGTGTCTGCCCTTCTTGCTCCTGGTTTCACGTGGATGTGGGCTGACCCCACCGCTGAGTCCTGTTCCCTCTGCTGTGTTCTAGATCTTGTGCAAAACTGAATCTTCCCAGGCAAGACGGTCTGTTACCCTTGATGTTGTCCCTTAGTGGGTACTTGGATTCCTCAAGCAATAGTTACCACTTGGTGTATCAGTCAGGGTTCTCCAGAGAAACAGAACCAATAGGATCTATCTATCTATCTATCTATCAAAAGATTTATTATGTGGGATTGACTTATGCAATTACAGAGGACGAGAAGTCCCACAATTTGCTCTCTTCAAGCTGGAGACCCAGGAAAGCCGATGGTTGTTCCTGTCCAAGTCTGGAGGCTCAGAGTTAGAACCGGGAGTGTTGATGTCCAAGGACAGGAGAAGACTGTTATCCCGGGCAGAGTGGGAATTTGCCCTTGCCTTTTTGTTCTATTCAGGACTTCAATGGATTGGATGAAGCCCACTGCATTGGGGAGGGGGGATCTTCTTTACTCAGGCCACCAATTCAAATGCTAATCTCTTCTGGAAATGCCCTCACAGACACACCCAGAAATAACCAGATATCTGAGCATCCCTTGGCCCAGTCAAGTTGATACATAAAAGTAAGCTTCAGACTGGAATATCTGCCTTTCTCCTCCACCTTGATTGAGAGTCAGGCCCTGCCCTGGACTAGAATTCACAGTGGATGCTGATTTCACTTTCTTCGGAAAAATTTTCTGCTTCCTGGGAAGAGGCACCTTCACTACTGCAGAAGCCAAATGATGGTGCTTCTGATTTCCAAGAGTCCTAGATTCTGAAGATCTATTTGACCTGAGAATGAAGGCTTGGGGATGATGACAATATATTTATTTCTCTGATGGCAGAAGGGACCGTGAGTCAGATTTCTTTTTATCTCTCATAAAGAAACCATGTTCTGTTCTCTCCGGGACAGGGCTGCAGGAGGCATCAGAACCTTTTAAACGTGGGGCAGTCTGTGTGCAGCAGCATGGCACAGTCGTCTCCGCAGGTGTGCCCTTGTTATCTGGACAGTCTAGCTCCTCAGAGGGCCATCTCTCAAGAAGAGGGTTCCAGGCTCCACTAGGTCTGGGAAATGCTAAGTGAAAGCAAAGTTATATAGGCTGCTTTACTGCAGAACTTCTCGGAGTCCTTAATTTGCTAAATCAGCCATTGAGTCAGTACATACCTCTCTACCACCCACTGTGTGTGTGATGTCGTAGGAGCTGCTGGAAACCTGGGGATGAGAAGGTTGATATGAAGCTTACATGCCAGTAGCAGCTGGACGGGAAATGACTACCTCTCCACTGAGAATGCGGCTGTGATGACCGATAAGCCCTATAAAGGAGAAAAGCCCGCTGTTGAGAGGGTGCTTATCTCTAGGTCCTAATCGAAGGAAAGGCTGTGGACCAGGAGGAAGCCGTCTGGGTGCAAAGACTTTTAGACAGGAGGGCGGTTTATGCAAATGTCTTGAGTAGGAAAGGGCTGGGCGTCTAGGCCTTGTTTTGAAAACAAATCAGATCTCAAATCAGGGAACTCCTCCCTCTACACTGCTTTCCACCCTCCCGTGTGTTGTGGGATCAGCACTTGGCTTTGGTTTTACAGAAGGATCCCTAGCAGGGGGTTCGGGAGGCTCGGGCTGCGGTCGCCACCAGTCAGTAATTGGCAGAGAGACGGTGCCCTAACTTCGCTGAGCCTTGTGTTTCTTGCCAATAAATTCAGGGGTGGACAACGTGATTCTGAAGATCCCTTCCAGCTGTGGTGTGCTGTGATATCTTGGGAATGCGCCTCATTTTCTTAGGGTAGAGAGAGAAGGGCAGTCGAGCTCATATTAAACAGGGGAACTTTGAGGCTAGGAGGGAAATCCTTCAGTACTGTGGAGGGTGAGATAGAAAAATGCAGCATGGTGACCGTCCTAAGGCCTGAGGTGACCCAGTCAGGAGTTCTGTAGTCACTGGGGCCTCACTGTGCTTTTATCATTCATCGAAGAGCTGCTACTTACCAAGTGCTCTGGGGCATGCAGGGCCTTGCTGTGAGTCCAGAGGGCAACCTGGAAGGGGTGTCCTCACCCCACGTGCTTTCTTGCTTCAAAGGCAGCATTGCCAGGGACATGAAGCCTCAAGGGCTCTACTGGGGACAAAGGACTCTGATGGACACTGGACAGGCCAGAGGGCTGCCCAGGAGAGACTGGCATCTTTTCCTGCCAGCCCAGCCCCCATTCTGGGAGACCCTGGGGTGGGAACAGTGACACAGAATCCGGGAGAACCCAGCAGGAGACTTTCAGAGGAGCATTTATTTTACAAAGTAAGAGACGTGCTCCGAATGCCAACCCAGTCCTATTTTTGAACTCCTGCAGGTCAGAAAAGAAGATGCCCTCCGTAGCACCAGCCTAGAAGTTAAGAACAAATAAGGAATGAAAACCATGATCTCCCAGGATCCCTGTTTCTCTCTTTTTCCACTTTCAATCTGTCTCTCCCCCCTCCCCCACCCCGCCCCTCCACATTTTTCTGCTTCTCGGAGTCAGATGCTTCGTTCCATCCTTCCTCCCTGTCCCAGAAAACAGCCCCTGGCTTTGCTGCTGCTCTCAGATTTCTTCACTGCAAGAACTTGGTGTGAAAAGCTTTCTCCCTGCTTGGAGGGAAGTAGAGCACTAGTCTTATCTTTGAGCTGTGGCTGGGAACGTTCTGGGTGCCCACACCCACCCTGCCTCAGGCCCACAGCAGATACACGTCCTGCAAAGGTCCCTTTCTCCGTGGAGCCGGTGTGTTCATTTACTAGGGCCTCTGTCACAAAGTACCACATACTCTGTGGCTTACACACCAGATAGCTATGGTTTCATGGTTCTGGAGCCTGCAAGTCTGAGCTCAAGGTACCAGCAGGGTTGGTTCCTTTTGGGGGCGGTGAAGGAAGTGTCTTTTCCAGGCTCTCTTCTTAGCTTGTCCACGGCCGTCTTCTCTGTGTCTCTTCATATCATTTTCCATGTGCGTGTCTGTGTCCACATTTCCCTTTCTTATAAGGCCACCAGTCACATAGGACTAGGGCCCACCCTAATGACCTCGTTTTGACTTGATTACCTCTTTGAAGACCTTATCTCCAAGAAAGGTCCCATTCTGAGGTACTGGGAGTTGGGACTCCAACATATGAATTTGCAGGAGATACAATTCAACCCATAACAGCCAGTACGTTTATTTTTTTAATTAATTAACTTATTTATTTATTTTTGGCTGCGTTGGGTCTTTGTTGCTGTGCATGGGCTTTCTCTAGTTGTGGCGAACGGTGGCTACTCTTCGTGGCGGTGCGCGGGCTTCTCGCTGTGGTGCCTTCTCTTGTTGCAGAGCACGGGCTGTAGGCGTGCGGGCTCAGTAGTTGTGGCTCGCTCTAGAGCACAGGCTCAGTAGTTGTGGCGCATGGGCTTCGATGCTCCGCGGCATGTGGGATCTTCCCGGACCCGGGGCTCGAACCTGTGTCCCCTGCATTGGCAGGCGGATTCTTAACCACTGCGCCACCAGGGAAGCCCAACAGCCAGTAAGTCTTAAACTTCAGTGTACCTATGGCTTCCCTGGGGGCTTATTAAAAATTGGATTGCCAGGACTTCCCTGGTGGTCCAGTGTTTAAGATTCTGTGCTTCCAATGCAGCTTCCAATGAGGCGAATGCAGGTTCGATCCTCGGTCTGGGGACTGAGATCCTGCATGCTGCGTGGTGTGGCCAAAGAGAAAAGAAAAGAAAACAAAACAAAACAAAAAAATGGAAGTGCTAGTGACAGCCCCACAGATTCTAATTTGATAGAACTGGGGTGGAGTTCAGGACTCTGTGTTTTCACAGCCCCCTGGGATAAGTGTGATGTGCCCCCTCTTCCCATAAACCCTCCCAGATTTCATACCATGAACTCAGCACTTCGCTTACTGAGGGCTTATGATGGTGTTGTACCCACCACCTCAAGCTGCAAAGAAATGACTTTCTTTTCTATCTAGCTTTTCCTAAGTCTCTACTGCAGGGCCAGGCACCACTCACATGTCACCACACACCCTCTTTAATTTTCCACCCTTGTCACATCTGGAGGCTGCCAAGCCCACTTTGATGGCCATCATCCTCTCCTACTGGTGGGTGGATGGTGTGACTTGGGTTTGGGACTTTGGGGCCCAGCTCTCCTGCTTATTGACTGGTTGATCCCTGGGCCTCTCTGAGGCTGAGTTTACACACATCTGCATCGAGAAACTTCCCTGTCCATCCCAGAGGGCCCCTGACTGGATCGAAGGAAACAATGTTTGCAAAAGGCAGGGTACCTGGTATGTAGAGAGGGCAGAATGGTTACTGGTTACTATTATAATCCTCTTCCTGCTTCAGATGGCAAAATCCGATTTAACTCGTTTCTGCAAGTCACATGTGCTATAAGGCAACAAGGAGAAAGTCTATCCCAGAGACCTCAGAGGCTGTCAGTTCTGGAAATGAAGATGGAGCCTCTCCTTCAAATGTAGCACCCAGTGTTGGCACGTGAGATCCGCAAGGTGTGCTCTGAAAACCTGTTTTAGAAATCCACTGCCTGATGACTTCTCGCCTCAAAGAAACCTGCCCCTCATCTCCAAAATTGGAGGTATAATGGTTACACCAGGATGGCATAATGGTTACAAGCACAGGGTCTGGAGCCTGCCTGGTTTCAAGGGGCCAGTACCATCATCTCCTAGTCGTGCCACCTTTTGCAAGTCCCTTAACTTCTCTGTGCCTTGCTTTCTTCATTTGTAAAACAGAGAAATAATAATCCTGTGATGGTTAATTTTATGTGTCAATTTGACTGGGCCAACGGTTGACCAGAGAGCTGGTAAAACTTTGTTTCTGGTGTGTATGTAAGGGTGTTTGGGGAAAAGATTAGCACTTGAATAGGTAGACTGAGTAGAGAAGATCGCCTTCACCCATGCAGGGGGGCCTCACTCAAGCTGCTGAAGTCTGAACGGAGTAAGCAGGCAGAGGACGGGCGAGTTCACTCTCCCTCCTTGAGCTAGGCTGTCCATCTGCTCCTGCCCTGGGACATTGGGGCTTCTGGTTCTTGGGCCTTTGGACTTGGACTAGGACTTACACCATCTGTCCCCTGATTCTCGGGTCTTCAGGGTTGAACTGGAACCACACCATGGGTGTTCCTGGGTCTCCAGCTTGCAGAGAGCAGGTTGTAGGACTTCTCAGCCTCCATCATCAAGTGAGCCAGTCCCTCATAATATCTGTCTATCTATCTATCTATCACCTATTGGTTGTGTTTTCTTGCTGTATGACAAACGACCACAAAGGTAGTGACACCCAGTCATAATCCTGCAGGTCAGAAGTCAGGCAGGCTCAGTGGGACCCTCTGCTTAGGGGCTCATAGGCTGGAATCAAGACCGTTATCTGGAGGCTCTGGGGGTGAATCCACTTCCAGGCTTACTCAGATTGTTGGCAGAATTTGGTTCCCTGCAACTGTAGGACGGAAGTCCCTGTTCTGGGTTTACTGTCAGTCCAGGGCCTCTCTGGAGCGGGTTGAGTCAATGAGTGCATTGACTCTCGTTCTTGTGCTTTGCAATTCTGAGACTTCCTCTTCTGCCCCTCATCTTAAGGGCTTATGTGGTTATATCGGGCCCACCCAGATCATCCAGGATAATCTATTTTAAGGTCAACTGATCACATCTGCAAAGTCCCTTTGTCATGTACGGTAACACATTCATGGACAAGATAGCATATTCATAATCTCAGGAATTAGTGCGTGGAATCTCTTGGGGTGCCATAATTCTGCCTACAACAAGGGTATTCCTTAAAGACTTCCCCCTGGATCAGAGGTCAAGGTGTGTTTTACATACATACAATTTCACCTGCAACACATGCTGTAATATGTTTTGTTTTCTCTGCTCTTCAGCACAATCCACATCCAACTTGTGGATGCAGTGGATGGTAAAGCTGATCCCAAATCATCTATGTCAGCCTGCCTCTGTGGCTCAATTCTTGCAAAGCAGTGCATGGTTTGGGTGGAGTGGCTATTCTACCACCCCCCTCCAGCTCCAGAAATGGGTCCTTGTTTTCTAAGGTAGTCCCACCCTACCCCCAGGCACACTGATTAGTTCAGAGATGGGCATGTGGTCCATATCAGAAGGATGCTTAGGATCTCTGATCCAGTTGGGGGAAGGTATTCTCTTCTTGCTCTATGGGATGGAGGCAGTTTATCCCAGGAGCTGCTCGTGACCATCTTGTAACCAAAGAGGACAGAGCCCTTGGTTGAAACCAATACCAGGAAGACAAACAGGGACAAGAAATGGAAAGAAATATGGGTTTTTGGTGGCATTGTTGAACTGCTGGATCAACCCCTGCCTGAAGCCCACTCCACGTTTGGGCTTTTCATTTATGCGAACCAATAAGTTCTTATTGTTAAAACCACTTTGAGTTAGATTGGCTCTTACTTGTCACCAAAAGTACCCCAACAGACAGAACTTTTTTAACAATATGGTGATTTTACAGATTGGAGTAACGGATGGGGCCACCAAGAGAGGTGGGGTCTCCTGGGTTTTTCCTCCCCCCACCACA
Organism: Neophocaena asiaeorientalis asiaeorientalis; assembly: GCF_003031525.2. Lineage (NCBI taxonomy): Eukaryota > Metazoa > Chordata > Mammalia > Artiodactyla > Phocoenidae > Neophocaena > Neophocaena asiaeorientalis. The sequence goes on from NW_020185322.1 coordinate 1,399,598, forward strand.
CCGCAGGGACTGCAGCCACGGGTCCCTCTGAGTTGTGGTCGACAGTGGGGTGAGGAGTGGCCCTGGCAGAGCAGGAGGAATGCCCAGCTGGGGAGGCAGTGGTCAGACAGGGGGCTCTGGACCCCGCGCGGGCAACCCACCTCCTTCTGCTGTCACGCCTGCCCAGATGCACCAGAGGGGGTGACACTGAAGAGGGAAGGAAAGGCTGGTACCTGGTTAATGTGAGTGACGTGCTGGGCAGGGCCTGGCACGTGTAGCCCTGGGACAGAGCCACATGCCCTGTGTCCTCTGAGGTGGACGGGGCACCAGAGAATAGACGTTTGCTTTTTCTCTCCCTCAGCAAGGTCTGTGTCTAAAAACCACCTCCTTGTAATGGGCTGAATTGTGCCCCCTCAGAATTCCTATGTTGAAGCCCTAACCCCCCGAACCTCAGAAGGTGACTGCGTTTGGAGATAAGGCCTTTACAGAGGGGACTAAGGTTAAATGAGGTCAGCGGATGGGCCTCTCATCCAACATGACAGGTGACCGTATAAGAAGAGGCGATGTGGACACACAGAGACACACCAGAAATATGCCCACAGAGGAAGGACCACGCAAAGACACTGTGAGAAGTTGGCCGTCTGCAAGCCAAGGAGAGAGGCCTCTGGAGAAACCAACCTTGCTGACACCTTGATCTTGGACTTCCAGCCTCCAGAACTGTGAGAACATAAATGTCTGTTGTTTCAGCCACCAAGTCCTTGGGATTTGTTACGGCAACCTGAGCTGACTAATACACCTGGATTGAATGGCGCTCCCCTAAAAGATATGTCCAGCAGAACCTGTGAATATCACCTTATTCAGAAAACGTATCTTTGCAGATGTAATTAGGTTAAGGATTTCGAGGTGAAAACATTCCAGATTAACCAAGTGGACCATAAATCCAATGACAGAAGACAGAAAAGCAGAGGCGAAACACAGAGATGGCCGCGTGAAGGAGGTGGAGGTCGGAATCACGCAGCTGCCAGCCAAGGATTGCTGGCGGCCCCCAGAAGCTAGGAGAGAGGCATGGAAAGGGTTCACCCTCAGAACCCCAGAAAGACCAACCTGCCAACACCTTGATTTCACACTTCCGTCCTCCAAAACTGTGAGAGAGTAATTTCCATTGTTTTAAGCCACCCAGTTTGTGGTCATTTGTTATGGCAGCGCTAGGAAACCAATACACAGGGGGACTCACGTTTGGGGCCCTCCGGGCTAGATTTAGTCCCGAGGAAGTGGCTGACCCCACCTCTAAGAGCCCAAGCCTCTTGTGCACAACTCTTGCCAGGTGGTGGACAGAGATGGCTGGTGGAATCAAGCAGGAACGGTTTCCAGCAGCGGTGCTCGGTGGCCTTCAGAAGCAAAGACATTTTAGACTTGATGTTTTTCTCTGCTCAGATGGTGTGGACCTCTTGGGGTGAGGAGGGAGAGGGAGAGCCCCATGAAGGAGATAAATGGATTTCCTGATAATTAGACAAGGTCTGAGTATTAATGGTAAAAGTAGAAGGGATGTGACCATATGGGCACACTGATTGGAGCGCTTTTTACTGGTCACCCAGGGCTGGACCTGCCCCCGTAGGTCTGCTCTGGGCTGTGCTTTTGAACGCGGAGATTCCTTACATCTCTATTTCTGCGATCCCTTCTCAAAAAAATGTAATTACAATTCAGGAATTCTGATGTTTGAAAGAAAACAACTATTATTGGTTAAGCCAGAGACGGGGTGCTGGAAAACAGTGGGCACCCTTCCCCTCCCCCTTCTCCCTCTGTGCCAAACCCTAGACCCCACAAACCACACAGGCAGAGCCAGATAGCTCCATGGTACTGCCAGGTAGGGGAATCACCGCTTGTTACAGGAGCATCTGTGGCCAGGAATCAGGTTAGGAATTCCTAACATCTCTGGCAGACATGTGGGTGGGTTTACCAAATAGTGGCTCTCCTTCTTGCCAGATGTCTCCTCCGGCTGCAGGATGCTGGCAGCTCTCAGCTCTGGGTGCCCTCATCTTCTCCCTGTTTGGCAAATTCTTCCTTGGTTTTCTCTGTGCCCAGTTCCACTTCACACACTGTGTGGGTGTAAGTTAAGGAAATACATGATCACGGCCCATGGGGGTGGGGGAACCTGGTGCCGGGAGAGGCTGGAACGACCTAAGGGCTTGGAGTCAACCAGGAGCCTTCCTGGGATAAGGTGAAGCCCAGATTGGGGCAGGGTGTCTGGGCTTTGCCACTGGATGCCAAATGTTGGTGCAGATTTTTGAAATAATGGTTTTAAAAGACTGTAAAGTTGAAAGCTGGTGACATTTTAAAAACATTAAAAATTTTTTTTGGCTCCGTGGCAAGTGGGATCTTAGTTCCCCTACCAGGGATTGAACCGGTGTCCCCTGCGTGGGAAGCATGGAGTCTTAACCACTGGACCACCAGGGAAGTCCCTTAAGCTGGTAACTCTTGAGGAAGTGCCCTACCATACTCCTTGCCTCTCCCATCCCCACCTGAGGGCAGCTCTCTGGCTGGGGTGGCCAGGTGACCCCTGTCCCTGTGTCAGCTACGGTGGACACCGGGGTGCAGAGAGGAGGCTTTGTCTATGTAGGGAGCGCTCTCCCCTTGCCATCGGGCATATGGTTGTTCCATTGACCTGAGGGCACTTTTCACACTTTGATCTTCTGCTGCCAAAATGGCTACTAGAGCTAGCTATAAACTTGGGGAGAGATTCTCTTTGGAGGAAGACGGACTCCTGTGCACCTGGAGAAGGACCAGGCAGAGGGATTGGAGAATGTGGATCCTTGACAAGGTCCTGCTGAGGTACCAGCCACAGAGGCCATCTCTTAGCTTTGAGGGTGGAGGCTCCTAACAGAAACGAAAGGCTTTCTTTTTCTCAGATGTCAGCTCAGTTGAAAGCAGGTCCCTGTTTTCTTGGCTCTGGTTGTGGCCAAGAGGACGTCCATCTCCAGGTGGGCACTAAGGGCTGTCAGAGGTATTGTGGGGAGGACGCCGGGGCCACCGTCCCAGAGCCACCACAGCCTGGGGGCCTGTTCTGTTCTCTGCTGCCCACACCCTGCTCGGTGGAACGCTGGTCTGTAATTTCATGGACCTGCATTTCCCAAGAATAAAGTCAGACCACAACTCTGTCACTCCCGAGAGCTTAATGAGATCAACAGAACATGGTCGTGTCCAGCCGCAAACCCCACTGTCGGTGCTCAGACACAGAAAAGAATACAATCCCATACTGTAAACTTTGAAAAGTGGTCCCTGAGGAAAGAAACATGATATACTAAGCAGCTCCTAACTCCAGCTTCACCCCCTGCAAACATCCCCCGAAAGCAAAATATAAAAAGGAAGATTAATCAACAAAATCAGGAACATTCTCTAGTGAATGAAACAGTTTGACAATATTGATAGGGAAACTGCATGAGAACAAAAACTCTTACCCCGCCCCTCCACCCCCAGGCTCTCAGGATCTTAGCCCCTTTCCAGAGCTCCACAAAATTTGGAGGAATGACCCTAAGACGTGAGGGATCCACACAGCAGTTAGAAATACTCATAATGAGGTAGTGTGAAATCTAGGACATTTCACACCATCTCAGAAGAGAAAGCTAGGTGCAGCTTTGCCAGCAAAAGCTGCTCGGAACCCCACAGAAACTCTCCTCTGTCTCTTCCCTGTTAAGTGACCAGATACAGAAAATGGCTATGACTGCAAACCCCCCATCAAAACTATAGCTCAGAAGGGGAGACATAAGCGATCCGATAAGGAATGAAGTATGTCACAGGGAATTCAACCACACTCTAAGAGAGAGAAACGGAAGCCTGGAACAGCAGATGTGCAAAAATAATCAAGAAAGCAAAGGCAGGAATAAATAAACAGCCGTAAAGATGACGGACGAAGAAACCAGTCTGGAAAAAAACCTCATCAAAGGAACACAAGTAGATTGGAATCCATGTTTCCGGCTGTAATAGACACAGGTGGATCCCCAGACCGCCTCTAATAGGCCGTGTTGGCTGCTGACAGCCAGCCCTTAGCTGCCGTTCTGCCCAGGATGCTATGCAACCGCCCCAGCCCCAGGGCAGCTGGAAGCCAAGGCTGCCTGATGAGGAAAGGCTGGCCTCCTCACCTTAAGGTGGACCAACCTCGTGTTCAGGCTCCAGGGTGCTGACTTGTGGGGCCCACAGCTTTACCCACGACTGTGTGGGTGGTGCTCGAGAAACATGTGAAGGAGACAGTTCACACCAGTTGGGACTCATGGCTCATCTATTTCTCAATGAGCACAGAAAGCCTTATTCTTTCCCCACCCAAGAAGAAACAGTTCTAAGCCCTTGATGTGGCTGTAAAGGGAGGATTTTCTGCCCAGAAACTGGGTTTCACTGAGGCTTTTCCTGGGCCTGGCATCCGAGCCCAGCGTCAGCAGGCTGTGGGCTGTGAGCAGGTGTAACTGGTTCTCTGGGCAATGACGGTAATGAGGTCACCAACGAGCCATCCCTCCTGTGTGTTTAAATGGCACAAGCCCAGAATACCTGAGTTTCTCCTGGGGTGAAAAGGAAGGGACATACCTGGGGCCAGTCAGACTGCTGATGCCATTTTCTGTATCCAGATACTTCCCTCAACCCTGTGTATGAAGCCCCTTTGTAGAGATCTTCTCCTCTGGGAGACAGAGCCCCCATCCCCCAGCATGGAGCACTACTGAGGCCACACCAGATAGAGCTGGCAGCACCTGGGTCACCCTTGTCCCGTGGTTAAGTAGCCTATCAAAGGTGGTTTCTCCTGAACAACTGGTCTACCCCGTAGTACCTGGCCTCGTCCTGTGTGTGGCTCGCGTCGGTGACACCTCCTCAGTGTGACTTCAGAGCCTCTCTGTGATGTTCCTCCCTACCCCTCATCTTCCCCCATACCTCCTGTTCCTTCTGACACCTGAAATTCCAGTTAGACCATATTCCTCTTTGTATTAAGTCAGGCTTCTCCAGAGAAACAGGACAAATAGGATATATATAGATAGACAGATATACAAAGGAGATTTATTGTGAGGGATTGGCTCATGCAATTTTGGAGCCGGAGACGTCCCACAATCTGCCCTCTGTAAGCTGGAGGCCCAGGAAAGCCAGTAGTGTAGTTCCAGTCCAAACCTGAAGGCCTGAGAACCAGGGGGCTAGTGGGTAAGTCCTGGTCCAGGTCTGAGGGAGTGCTAATGTCTAAAGTCAGGAGAAGGTGGACATCCCACCTCAAGTAGACAGAGCGAGTTCCTCTTTCCTCTGCCTTTTTGTTCTATTCAGGCTCTCCATGGATTGGATGATGCCCACACACATCAGAGAGGGAAATCTTTACTCACTCTACCAATTCAAATGCTTCTGAAACGTCCTCATAGGCATGCCCAGAAATAATATTTTACCAGCTACTTGGGCATCCCTTGGCCGAGTCATATTAACAATTAAATTACCCAGCAAGAACACAGATGCTGCTCAGAGAGGCAATAGCTCAGCTGCCAGAGGTCAGCCATTGACATCTTGATGAAAGACCATCACATTTTCCCTTAAAACCTAAGGTTTAGGAGAACATAGGGCTGGGCTGGGACCTGCAAGAAGAAGGAAAGGAGTGAGGTGGACACTAGGGTGGGCAGGTGGAGGAAGCTGAAGATTCCTTTGTCTACTTTTACAGTTTGCCTGTGGGAGGGTCCAGCTTTGGGCCAGGTGTGGGAGAGAGGGCCACGGGGTATAGAAGTCCACCAGGACCCTACGTACTTCTTCCCAGACCTGTGCCAAAGCTAACCTTGCTTGAAAAATAAGATCAATGCACTGGTGAACCATGGTGAGCTCTGGGGACTGTGGAGGAACCCAGCCTTGCCTCCCCAACCTGTCCAGTTACAAACGAGGAGGAACCTGGGAGCACAGCCACCATTGGCTTCATGCTCTACGGAGCTGCCTGACGACTAAGGACTTCTCCTCTGAGTCGGGTTTGTTACCACGTTTCGCTCCTGGAATGCATTGTTTTCTCTCCTTTTTAAGACATTTGAAGTCGTTTGATGAGCTGATGTTTATATTTCATGTTCTCTCATGCCAAATGGGCACTTATTATTATCTAGAATTACAAAAGCATTTGGTGTTTTCCAAGCTTAGCTACCTTCAGATTCCAAGAATATCTTGCTTTTTATACAATATAGGGGGTCTGAAACAGTTGTATGTAAATCAGATTTCTGACAATTTAGTAATGTTGAAAATTCACTAGTGACCAAAAGGAAACTTCTGATGGATCTGGGGGGGTGGTGCAAAATAAAATAATTATCATTCTGTAATGATTACTGTTGTCTCTGTGCTAGGCAATTGAAGTATCATAAGTTGAGATTCTGGGTTGGCGTTTTTTACAGGAAGGCATCCTGTAATATAAATGCTTACTTGTCTTATATCCTCTATGTAGTTATCCTGTCTTTTCCTTCATTTTTTTTTCCTCCTCCACTTTTACTTTAATTGGGCTGTGACTCACATAACAAGTCAAGCGCATTAGAAGCCAGACCAAGACATTCAGGGATAGTCCCAAGAACCCTGGGGCTGGCAGGCACCCCAGCTCCAGGGGAAGCCATCCGTTTCCTCAACTGGTCCACCTGGCAAAGGGTAATTACCGTTTGTGATGCTTGTTAAAGCAGCTGGTGGAGTGAGAGCAGGTTGGGCTGCCCCTTCGCGCCCCAAACAAATGAAACACCTACTGTTCACAGCCCCATCCTAGGTGCTGGTGCAATCGCCTTCCCTGGATTCCCAAGAGGTCAGCCTTGAACGTGAGTCATTGCTGCCTTGAAGGCTCGTAGGCGGGTCCTGCCTGGAAGTAGGGGGGCACAGAGAGGGGTCTCCTCCAGACCTGGCCCCAGGGTCCCCCTCAGCCTGGAGTTCTCTGATGGCAGCAGGAGCCCCAGAGTTCTGGTGACTTGGCAGGGAGGAAGCGTGACTCGCCAGGCTAGTTGTGATTCTAAGGTGTGAGGCAGCGGCTCACTTAAAGGAAATGCAGCCTTCTCCTCTCCCTTCCGAGAGGGAGCCGCCAGAGCCCTGGTTTAACACGAGTTAAACAGGTGCCAGAAAGAACAAAGAACTCTCGGCCTGCTGATCTGGTTTGAAAGCTGCTTGTGCAAGCGGCCAGGGCAGGGCTGTCCCAGTGTCTCTCAGCCCAGCCCTCCCGGCTGCCCTGAGGTGGCCGTGCGTTCTGGGGTGAAGCCAGTGGCCAGCAAGGGTACGCTTATCTCCGTGTTCAAGCAGGCCTGGGATCTAAAAGGCAGACTCTTTCCCTTCTTGTTCCAAACCTGTGTGTGTGTGTGTGTGTGTGTGTGTGTGTGTGTGTGTGTGAAATTGCAGGGGGAGGGGGGAGCCTGCAGGGCATAGAACAGCATCTCTCATGCCAGGTGCCCTGTCTGTTCCCCTCACGCTGGAGCTGGGCAGAGCAAGAGGCTGAAGTCGATGTTACTCCACTAACAAAGACAGAAGCTTTGAAACAGACCAGCTCAGGCCTCCATGATGGGAGGCAGAGGTTCTGAAAGGAGCCTGATGGGAAAGTTGCTGTTTCACTTGGCTCAGTGGTGTGGGACAGAGAGGAGGGGAGATGTACCCTCGGGAGCCGGCTCTGCAAAGTGGAGATAGGACGAGGGCAGGTGGGCTTTTGCAGCTCTGTGCCTTTTTAGGAGGTCGCGCTATAACTGCTCAGTGCGTTCTCCAAGAAGCAGGCTGGGGAGAGCATCTCAGTTGCCTGGGTTGGGCACGGGACAGGGCATGGAGTGCCGGCAGCCGTTTGGGGGGAAGTCAGAGCACAAGGCAAGGCCGGGCCAGGCCAGGATGGCGGGCTGGTTTCACCTTGTGAGCCAACTCTGACCCCAGGGTGCTGTGTTGAGAAGGATCCTAGGTCTCTATCTCAACGGTCTTTCATGTTCCACCAAGGCTGTCAGGGGCGCAGGAGGTCCTTAACCAGCAGACTGCCCAGCTCGTGGAGCTGTGCACCTTTCCTCATCTCTGACATGCATGTGACCCAGGTCACACAGAACTCTGATTCCTGGGATGTGGGACCCCTTTCTTTATGAGGCCAGACGTATCTGGGCTGGGAGGCAGGGGCAGGCCAGGGCCTGGGAGGCTGAGCCCAGATCTCTTCCTGGTCAGTGGACAAAAGAGCTGGTAGCTAAATGAGGGACCCCTTCTCCTGAAACTCTGGCAGGTTGGGGCAGTTTTTCGACCATTGCCCTGGGGACAGGGGCTTACACATTGTGGGTGCACTCCTCCCAGAAAGGCCCGAAGTCCAGAATAGAGGGCGGTCTCTGGACACCTGACCGGCTGGCTGCCTTGCACAGAGCCTGGAGGGGTTTTGTGTGGGATTAAATAAATCAATTAGGCCGGTGCTGATATACACTAGGTGCTCCATGAATATAAATTCACTTTTCCTTTCTCTCTTTTACAAAAAATGTGGTAAAAATGTGCATAATGTGAAATTTACCATTTTAACCTTTCTTTTTAAAAATTAATTAATTTATTTATTTTTGGCTGCGTTGGGTCTTTGTTGCTGTGCGGGGGCTTTCTCTAGTTGCGGCGAGTTGGGGCTACTCTTCATTGCGGTGCTCCGTCTTCTCACTGTGGTGGCTTCTCTCGTTGCAGAGCACGGCCTCTAGTCTTGCGGGCTTCAATAGTTGTGGCTCGCGGGCTCTAGAGCACAGGCTCGGTAGTTGTGGCGCACGGGCTTAGTTGCTCCACGGCATGTGGGATCTTCCCAGACCAGGACACGAACCTGTGTCCCTTGCATTGGCAGGCAGATTCTTAACCACTGCGCCACCAGGGAAGTCCTGATATGTCCTTTTATGACTGGTTTATTTCACTTAGCATAGTGTCCTCAAGGTTCATCCATGTTGTAGCAAGTGTCCGAATTTCCTTCCTTTTAGAGGCTGAATAATATTTCATTGAATGTATATGTACCACATTGCTTTTATCCTTTCACCCGTCAGTGGACACCTGGGTTGTTCCCACCCTAGGCTATAGTGACTAATGCTGCTATGAACATGGTATACGTGTGTCCATTTGAGTCCCTTTCATTGAGTCCATTTCAGTGCTGTTCTGGGCACACACAGAGGTGGATCCTTTCTCCTTTGAAACACCTTTAGCAAATTTGATTTTCAAAAACTTGAATAGATATCATGGAGATTGGAGTGGGCCAGCTGTTTTCTGTAGCACTGTCAGATGGCTTTTCACCCTGTGTTCGTCTTGGGGCCCAGAGATGAGGCCATCAACCCACCTGGCTCCCGGCTCTGTATGGGTCCTCTCTCACCCCCAAAGAGCCTTTTAATCTCTCTAGGCCACTGTCCTTCCAGTCTATAGCATTGATGGATCAGCCTAAAACCTGCAAGTCCTCCCTGGAGCATGAGCTGTAGCAACTGCCTTCCACCTGTCCCGATCCTGCAAGTCCATCTTTTCCATTGGCCCTAGTGTCATCCACTTGCTGTGCACATCTCACCCTAACACCTTCCACTGCCTGCAGGATACAGGTGAGGTCTTCCCTGACCACGCCTCCCCACTTTTTGCAATTTATACCATAGTTGCTCATAGTTTTGCACCTTCTATGCCTTTGCTCGTGTGGTCCCCTCTGAATGCCATCCACCTATTACGCCCAACCCATCCTTCGAATATCTACCTGATCCAATTTATCTTTGAAGACTCAGCTCAAGGATTTGCTCTTCCAGAAGGCCTTCCTTGTGTGGCCTGGTAGAGTAGGAATTCAGAAATGTCTGGTGAATTGACGAGGGAATGGCATCCCCAGCGATCTCCCTCCAGGTGAAATGCGAGCGTCCTTTTAATTTTTGCTTTAGAGGTGGGGTCACGCCTATAAAGGGTGTGGGCTCAAGTAAGTCCCACTGGGCTTCCATCCCTTCCCTGGTTGGACAGTTCTATAAAGTTGAAGGTTAACAGAAACACCAAGGGCTCTTTGAAATGAAGAAGCCGCTAAAGGACACGGTATAATTGGAAGTTGTACATGGAGCATAGTTGGGTGATGGCGGCTCTTTAAGGATTCATTGTACAAACTTACATGCATAGATCTATGTGTGAGTCTAGATGTGTAGACCTAGCTCTACAGGAGTCTTAGCGCTTTGTCAGTAGCCATGAAGACCACTGCCTCTCTGATTTGTCCCCTGGCCCCCGGGGTCCCCTAGAGTCGGGGAGGCAGAGCAGGGCTAAGCTTTGCTCTGTCCTGGGAACATTGCTTGTTCCATCTAGGTTGTGACTTAGATATTAATAACTCTGTTTCTTGCTGTCCTCAATCTGGTAGGTTAGCCCTCCCCCATGGGATGCTTGCCCTACATGTAAGCACATTCTTCCTTGTTCTCTGCAATAGTTCAGGCTTAAATATCACCCTTTGCAGAAAATGTAAATGCTAGGGCAAGAAAGTACAGAGTTCAACCAGTTGTAGGTTATAAGTAGTGATTATACCATTTTCTCAGTAATGCCTGCACGGTGATTAGCACCGTGTATGTATTATACCCTATATATTGGGGCTGCTGAAATCTCCTTGGTAGAGACAGACTTCAAATGCAGCTGCACTGGTTTTAAAACAACATCAGTTTAATGTGTGACAGCCCATTCTGTCACCAGGAAGCCAAAGTCATTGCGACATGGATTGAACCACTTAACCTTGGAGTCATTGCAACAGGGGTTGAACCACTGAACGTTGCGGTGGCAGCAGCCTGTGTCTGATGGATATATTCCTGTCTTTGGGATGTTAAAAAAAAAAAAAAGTCACACAAAGCCCTGTGGGAGGAGGATAGAACTTCCCTTCAATTTATACCCTCTCTCTGAGGCTGGGAAGAGACCAGGGAGAGCTCTCCAAAAATGGCTTCCATGCGTGCGCCAACCCTGCTGTGGTCCTTGCCTTGTTCTCATTTTGTTGAAAGTCCCATCCTAGCTGGGATTCCACTCCCGACATGGGTCACCCCTCAACCTGTGGGATGTGCCTAGAGAATCCCTTCCAAGTTATACACAACAACTGTTCCCACAATATTTCTTCTCTCCACTCTTTATTCTACCTGGTCTCTGCCCTCAGGAAGTTTGCAGACACATAATAGATCGTATGGCATTGGGAGAGATGAATGCTGGGATGCTGGGGTTCCAGGAGAGCCAGATGAAGGCCCTCAGCCCAGCCCAGGGGAGGGGAGCAGAGCGGGCATTTAAAGGAGGTGACTTTGGGGGTGGGGGGCACAGTCGGGAATGCTTCTTTTCAACTCCTGGTGTTTCCTTCCATGTAGAGGAAGCTTTGTTAGTGTAATGCTTCTGGTCTCCTTCTGCCCTGTTGCTTCCTAGAGGAAGAGGAATTCCTTACATTTGGAAAGAGAAACTGGGTTTGCAGAGTCCAGATATGTCCTCTCCTTTTCTTGGCGAGCCAGCCTACCTGCACGGAGTGCAGGTCTGCTCTGCCTTCTACCCCGCCCCTGGCCCCACAGTAAATATTCCAGGGGCAAGGCATGGAGGTGTGCTCTGACACAGCACAGCCTGTTGCTGGGTGGGCAGCTTTATTTGAAGCTGGGGTTAGTGTCCAGAAGCCCCTTGTTTGCAGATAACATAAGCAACGTTCTCCAAGGTCTATTTTGTCAGTCATGAAGATGATGTTTTGGTTTCCAACTGCCTGGCTCCTTTCACTTATTTCTCAAGGACTCAGAACTTGGATAGAGAAGAAGGCTGCCATTTGGGGGACCATGCTGCATTCCAGTAGTGACAGTCAGCTCAGCCCCAAACCCTGATCATTTAAAGAAAAAGGAGGTTGGGAACATGCTCTATCTCCAAAGTGGCTGCCTTTGAAGTATGTGGAGGTGAACTGTACAGACACAGAGAAGAGAAAACACAGAGCTCAGAGTGGGAAGGATTAGCGTCCAAAGACTGAAACACACCAGTGTGGATGGAACATTGTGACTGAGGAAGGAGTGATTGAGAAAAGCCTCGAGAAATCACCAGACCAGACCATGCAGGCTTTGCAGGCTAAGGAAGAAGAGTTTGAATTTTATTTTAAGAGTGATGGTAAGTCAGTGAAGGTCTTAACAGGACAGTGATATGGTCTCATTTACGCTTCAAGAAGTCATTCTTTTGACCCTGGTAGAGAATGGTCTGTGGGCTGGGTGATGACAATAGGAGAATTGGGAATGAATCCTAAATCTGGCTTGATGCGTGGATGGAAGTGCCATTTACAGAGTTGGTGAAGACCAGGAGGAGGATGGGGAAGGTAATTAAATTTCAGATGCTCCAAGACTTCCCAGTGGCAATGTTAGGTAAGCAGTTGGATATGGGTTCTGGGACTCAGAGGATCTGGAGGAATCCCAACATTTACAGGGGTGTGTATGTGCGTGTGTATGTGTGTGAGTGACCACGCAAAGGAGACAAATGAACACATCCCTGGCCAGTCCATATCATCCTGCCTGGACAGTCACTGACTAGAGAACACTAGCAAAACATCTTTTTTTTTTTTAATTTAAATTTTCATTTAGCAAAGTTTGGGGCTGAATGATACAAACAATTTCCTTTGGAAAATTCCGTATAGAATACCTAGCCTTATAAAGAACTATCATATGATCTTATTTGGGGGAAATTTTCATAACTTCCAGGATATTCTTCTCTACACAATAACTAGTTGTCAATCATTTTCCTGTTGAGGGCAAAGAATGCAGGAGACTTTTCATTCATTACAATTGATGTCTTTCGCAAAAGGACCCCTTAATTAATGTTTATACGGGGCACATAGCTTTTTCAAAGACATCCGGCCCTTCCTAATGCACACAGCTGTGTTTGAGAGCCTGATTTTTCACCCAGCCAAAGGACTCCGCAGGGATCCAGTCTTCATCTCGACCTCTGCCTTTCCACCTTTTTCATAGCGGAGCCACTTTCCTGCAATGCTCCTGCTGGCTGAACTGCATTCATCGCCATGAAAGGGGCTGCCAATATTTAAAGTTCATTTCAGGAAGGTTTCATAATAAGAACTGGGGAAAATAACATAATCTCATTTTAAAACATTTCCTTCCTCTGTTCTGCTGATAGAATCAAACAATTCAGAGTTCCATCTGTCCTGTAACAGGTCCAGGTTGCATGATGTGGTTTTTGAAGTTATTTGTTTGCTTTGTTTCAGGGCACCTCTGGTGGGATTCCCTCCCCTCCTGGCTGCATTCAGCCTGTGCCATTTGATCCTTGGATTTGCAATTCCAGGAGCAAAAATAATGAGCTAGCATTGTAGGAAAATGTCACTCAGCCCCAACACAATCAGAACCTAGGTCTGGGGAGGGATGTCAAGCTCTAAAAGGCAGAGTGGATTTTTGCTTAAAGGAACATTTTTAAAGTCAGTATAAAAACACACAAGCATGGAATCAGACAACAGCAATAATAATCCAAATGTGAGTCTATATGTAATGTGCTGACAGGCTCCGTGGTATGTTAATCTTTTTTCCCCTCCCTGGGCCTCTGAACAACCAAGGCATTTTATGGTGCTAAGTGCTACACTGAGAGACCCTTTCCTGATGTGATCTCAGTCCCAGATGAAGGTGGGAGGGGACCACCTTCTACAGCTTTGCCTGACTTTTCCTTTCCTGGGTTTCCAACCTGCCCATCCCATTCCCTGTGGCTTCTAGTTTGAGGGCCGGCAAACCTTTTCTGTAAAGGGCCATGTCTTACTGGTTTAGGCAACTATAACAAAATACCACAGACTGGTGTCTTGTAAACAGAAATTTGCCTCTTACGGTTCTGGATACTGGGATATTCAAGATCAGGTGTCTGGTGAAGGCCCACTTCTCAGACTGTGCCTTCTAGCTGTAACTTAGTGTAACAGAGGGGTGAGAGCTCTCTGGGGTCTCTTTCATAAGGGCACTGATCCCATTCATGAAGGCTCCACATCCTAATACCATCACAGTGGGTGTTAGGTTTCAACATATGAATTTTGGAGAGATGTAAACATTTAGACCAATGCAGGCCAGATGGTAAATATTTTAGGCCTTGTGGATCACACATCTCTTCCACAACGACTCAATTCTGTCACATAGCATGGGAGCAGCCACAGACAACATGTAAACAACAAGAGTGACTGTGATCCAACAAAACTATTTATGGACATTGAAATTCGAATTTCAAATAAATTTCACATGTCATAAAATAGTATTCTTTTGATTTTTTTTTAAACCATTTAAAAATGTAGAAGGCATTTTTGGCCATGTGTTGTTCAAAAAAAGGCCGTGGGCAGGACACATTTGGCCCATGGGCTATAGTTTGCAGCTCTTGTTCTAGGTTATTGCTTTTGTGCTAATGTTCCTCCTGGCCACTAGGGGCACATGACTTCCTCTTGACCACACATCAAAATTCTTTCTCTACAAAACAAGGATGAGAGTAAAAGTTTCTATCAGATTGCAGTTGAAAAGTGAAAGGATCCTTCTTATTTTCATTTTTTAAATTCTTTTTTACTCACTTTCCCCTCACTGCTCTCTCTGCTCACCTCTTCAACTAAGTGTTGATCTCCTAAGCTTTCATTCTCTTCCATTCCTCCTTCTCCATTATGTGCTCAATTCTCTTCCAGGACTTTCTCATTAAATTTCACAGTTTGGGTTACCCTTGTGTCTTAAGCCCATGCTGGGCAAATGCAAACCAGACGGTCCGTGACACAAATTTCACAGGTGTGCAGCCAAACGAGACAAATGGGGATGATGGAGGGAGGTTTTCATATAAATTGATTTGATTTGAAGGAGTCTCCTTTATTCTGATGGCTTTCATACTTTTTTTTGGAATTACAGTGTCTGGTCTTTTTTGAAGTGGTGGTACAGTAGATGATAATATATAACAAACAAAAAAATTAGCTATGTGAACTGCCCCTTTTTTTTTTTCTGAGAAATTTTACCAAAATTTGAAATTCAAAGATTGACAACAAATATAAATATGATTCCTACCCCAACCTCTCTCCTGCGTTCCCGACCCATAAATCCGAACTGCTCACTGGACATCTTACCTTGAAATACTGTAGGCACCTCCAATTCAACATGTCTAACTTGAAATGTTTTACCTTCCCTCTCCTCCTTCTTCCATCCCTCTTTACCACCCTTCCCTGAAATGAACTCAGATTTTCCTTCTTCCTGAATCCTCTATCATGGTCAGGGCATCACTCTCCCCTTAATAACTCGGGTTAGAAATGTGCAGTTATATCTTACTCCTCCCCCTTCCTCCCCCTCCACGGCTGATCAGTTGCTAAATTCTGTTGATGTCACCTGAGATAAGTTTCCTGAATTGGTTCCCTCCAGCATCTCCAATGCCTCTTCCCCTTTCAGCCCTTAATGGTTTCTTGGTTTCCTACCAATTGGCCCCTGCTCCATGAGTCTTCTCTCCAGCTACCAAAATACTGTCATTAACAATCATCTTTCTAAAACAGATCTGATTGTGTGATTCACCTGCTCAAAGAAACCACCAAGTTCTTCTTATTAGGTACAAAATAAAGTCTTGGATTTCCTACAGCTGTTACTCAAGACAGGTTTGCCCGCAGCCACCTTGCTAGCTTCATTATATATTTACCTTATAAATGTATTTATTTATTTAAATTTTCTATTCTCTGGTCAAAATGACTTAGTCACTTGACTTCCCATCTTTATTCCTTTGCTGACAGCATTCCTTCCATTTGGAATGCCCTTTACTCTTCTCCAAATAACTAAATCCTGCTCAATCTTCAAGACCTAACTAAAATGTCACTTTTTCTATGGAGCTTTTCCTTGTCTTTTTTTTTTCTAATTAATTAATTTATTTTTGGCTGTGTTGAGTCTTCGTCGCTGTGCGTGGGCTTTCTCTAGTTGTAGCAAGCGGGGGCTACTCTTCATTGCGGTGTGTGGACTTCTCATGGCGGTGGCTTCTCTTGTTGCGGAGCACGGGCTCTAGGCACGCAGGCTTCAGTGGTTGTGGCACGCAGGCTTCAGTAGTTGTGGCTCATGGACTCTAGAGCACAGGCTTAGTAGTTGTGGTGCATGGGCCTAGTTGCTCCATGGCATGTGGGATCTTCCCGGACTGGGGCTCGAACCTGTGTCCCCTGCATTGGCAGGCAGATTCTTAACCACTGTGCCACTGGGGAAGTCCCAGCTTTTCCTTGTCTTTGTTCCTGCTTATCTCTTCCCTACATAGCAATCAAAGCAACCTCTTCCCAATACTAATCAGAATATTTCTTTCCCTTTTTTGAAGCCCTTCAGTAGCTACCCATTGCTCTTAGAATAAAGATCAAACTCTTAGCATTGCTGACAAGGCCCCTGAACATCTGCCCCACATCTGGCATTCCAGCTTCATTCCTCACCATCCCTGTGATGGTTAATTTTATGTGTCAGCTTGACTGGGCCATGGGGTGCCCAGATATTTGGCCAAACATTATTCTGGGTGTTTCTGTGAGGGTGTTTTGGATGAGATTAACATTTAAATGGGTAGGTTGAGTAAAGCAGATTGTCCTTCATAGTGTGGTGAGCTTTGTCTGATCAGTTCAAGGCCTGAAGAGAACAAAAAGCTGATCTCCCCTGGGCACGGAGATTTCCTCCTGCCTGACAGCCTTTGGACTGGGACATTGGGTTTTTTCCTCCCTTTGGACTCAAACTAAATCTTTGACTCTTCCTGGGTCTCGAGTCTAATGGACTTGAGACTGGATGACACCATCCACTCCCTTGGGTCTCAGGCCTTCAGTCTTGGACTGGAATTACCCTCTTGGCTCTCCTGGGTCTTCAGCTTGCTGACTCACCCTGAAGATACTAGGACAGGCCTGCTTCCATAAACACAGGGACCTATCCCTTATAATAAATCGCTCTCTGTATATATCAATGCATCCTATTAGTTCTGTTTCTCTGGAGAACCATGACTAATACAATCCCTTCCCACCCTAATTATCTGCAGCAACCTGATCTTTCAGTTCCTTGAAAGCACTAAGTCCCTTCCTGCTATGGGGACCCTCCATCCTTCCTTCATGTCCTGGCTAAAGCCAAATCCACCTCAAGCCTCAGCTTAAGCATCGCTTCCTTAAGAAAGCCTGACCCCTCTGCATCCCCTCCCCCATGGCTAGGCCAACTCCTTCTAAACTTCTTTCCTAATACTCACCATAACTGTAATTTAAATGTTTATTTGTGAATTTACTTGTTTAATGTCTGTGTTCCTCCCAGGACAGGGCGCTTCCTGAGGGCAGGGACCACACCTGTCTTGTTCAACACTGTGGTCCCAGCACGTGGCACAGGGCCATGCACGAATGGATGAATGATTGCGTGGACCCTTGTGCCCGTGGCTGGTATTATACCAGAAGTGATTACGTTCTGCAGAAGACAACAAAAGTGTTAGGGCAAGATAAAGTAATAAACAACCTGCCTGCTTTCATCTGTGTCAAGAAGTGTAAATCCCAAAGAGAAAGACTGTTTTTCTTGTAGTGAGTAATATCACTATTGCTCTGTCATAGCTAAGATAAAAATCAATCTAATTAAAGCAACAAGGTGTTTTCTGGTTGGGTAATTTTGCTTGTTGTGGTTTTTAAAGTGTGTGTAGAGCTGGATGATAATAAATGACTAAGAGTCAGGACAGATGAAATTTTAATTTTTGTTTCTTCACTTTTATCCTTCTCCCACTTTCCATAATGACTTCCGTATGGGGATAAACATGACTCATAACTTGTGTTTTTAAGTTAAAAATGTATAAATTGTAGCTCCCCGGTCTGCCTTATTATTTTCACTTTGCAGAGACTTCCTATTAAGCCAGGTTGTCCTTGATCACTGAGCCGTCCCTGGACGCTGGGCAAAATGAAGCTGAACTCCCTGACGCTGGGTTTCCCACAGGCAGGCCCACCTTTGCTTCTGAAAGACCTTGCAATTCCCTTCTTCCATCTCTTCTGCCTCTTGTTTCCCTTCTTCCTCCCCCACACAGACTTGGCCAGTTTCCATCAGAGGTTTGGAGTGGGGTATTTCTTTTATTCCCCTATCGTGTGCTAAATTCTATTTACAATTCTCCGAAGGACACAACATGCAATCAATGGAAGAAAAAGTTTCCAAAATAATGGTGAAGATTTTGAGACGTGGGAGGCCATCAATGAACAAATCAGGTGACAGAGATATTTTTTAAAAATTTTATTGAAGTAGAGTTGATTTACAAGGTTGTATTAATTTCTGCTGTACAGCAAAGTGATTCAGTTATATACATATATTCTTTTTCATATTCTTTTCCATTATGGTTTATCCCAGGATATTGAATATAATTCCCTGTGCTATGCAATAGGACCTTGTTGTTCGTCCATCCTATATATAATAGTTTGCATCCACTAATCCCAAACTCCCAATCCTTCCCTCCTCTACCCTCCTCCCCCTTGGCAACCACAAGTCTGTTCTCTATGAACAGACATGTTTTGAGAGTCTTCTTTGAGATCCGTGCTGTAGTAAATGATTGAGAACTACAAAAGTATACCACTATCTATTTGTTCCCTACCTAATTAGTATTTATTGAATATTTGTCTTATGCAACTTGGAAGATAGTGTTGGAGCTGGAAAGCCCCATGTGCTACAGTGGGGCATGTCCAGAGGAAAGGAAAGGAGGAAGTCAGTTAGGAAATGTGTCCTCTGGTGTGAGGTGTTGAGTGCCCACACCTGAGAGGTGATAAAGCCTCATGAGGCTCATACCTGATTGGTTCCCTCTGCATGGCTGCCCTGAATGCTCTTTCTCTAAGTATCTTCATGGCCAACTCCCTCACCTTCTTCAACTGTTTCTGCAAATGTCACTGTCTCAATGAAACTTCCTTATCTGTTATGTTCTGATTTTTGTATTTGGTGTCTCCCCCAGAATTTATATGTTGAATCCCTAACCAGTAATGTGATGGTATTAGGAGGTGGGGCCTTTGGGAGGTGATGAGGTCATGAGGGTGGGACCCTCATGAGTGGGATTAGTGCCCTTATGAAAGAGACCCTGCAGTGCTCCCTCATCCCTTCCTCCAGGTGAGGACACAGCAAGGAGACAGCCATCTGTCTATGAACTTGGAAGTATGTGCTCACCAGACACTGAATCTGCTGGTGCATTGAACTTGGCCTTCCAGCCTCCAGAACCATGAGAAATACGTTTCTGTTTATAAGCTCCCCCAGTCTGTGGTATTCTGTTCTAGCAGCCTGAGGAGACTAAGACACTCACCGTGCTATTTAAAATTGCACATCCCGTTCCCTCTGCAACATTCCCTGCCTTGTACTCTCAAATTCCCTTTAACCTTTCCAACTTTTTCTTCTTTTCGTAGCATTTGCCATCTTCCAATATACTATATAACACCCATATTTATTTTGTACATTAGTTATGTTTGCACACCGCCCGCGCCCCCCCGCCCCCAGCCGACTATCCATTCCATGAGGGCTTATCTGTTTTATTCATTGGTGTATCTTAAGTACCTAGAAAAGTGCCTGCATATGGCAGATGCTCAATCAGTATGTTTTGAACAAATGACAGGGTCACATATTCTTAGCGAGTTTGCTTTTGTGTTCCTCTAGAACATCACTGCATTGAAATTGATAAATAATTTACCTTCCAACACCTGTTAGTTGATGTTTATTGCTTTTGTTTCCTGGTTTTTAAGTAGCTGAGAGGGAATCACGGAGGTGGTAATTTTATTGAGAATGGAGATGCTAAATTTGCATCCAAGGTGCAGGTGAGTACTCTTTCTGGATGTTTACGGTTCAGACTACAGGCACTAAAGACAAGGAATGAGTGGGGACAGCAAGACTTAGGCTGGGACTAGAATAGCTTGAACTTAGATCAGTGAAGGTCATAGGAAGCACCTTCCTGGCATGATGCCCCAGGGGCACAGATGCAGGAGAAAACAGAGCGTTGGTGAGAAGACCAGCCTGTGGGATGATGGGGACTAAGGTAAAACAGGAAGGGAGGGGCCGGATGCTGAGAACCAGAAAAGCTGGGCAGAGGAGTTTTGACGTTTTGTGATGAGCCACGAGGAGATAGGAGGTGGCCCGATGAGAGCTTGTTTTAGCAGAGTCTTGTAGCTGCTCTACACAGGCTGGCCTGCAAAGTGGAGCCGGAGAAGGTCAGAGCAACCTGCCTTGATGTTGTTACCCACAAGCAAGCCAAGGTCTGAACAAGGTGTAGTAATGGGTCATCTCAGAGATTTTGAAAGAAGCAACTGAAGTTCTTCTGATTTTTATTATGAAAAATTTCAAACATACAGAAACATTTGTAATATATTACTCTACATATATATGTACACACACACACACACACACACACACACACACACACACACAAACATTGCCTGGATCCAACAACAGAATTTTAAGTGGGTTTTATTTCATTTACCAAGAGTCTACAGATGGGTTACAGTACGGACATTATATACACGGAAGAATATTTTTCCAATTATTGCAGTAAGACCTCAGATTCAACATATGATCATGTTTTCTCATTATAATTTCCATGGAGTCAAGACTGTAATGCCAGTTTTAGGATACTTAGTTCTCGAATGCAAACCTCCACGTGAAGTCACAATTCATTAAATGAATGAGGAAGGCAACGTGATGCTGTTTGGCTGAGCGCATCTGTGATTGTAATCTCTGCCAGCAAAGTATTTTTTAAATGTTCCTGTTAGCTGGGTTGAGATGGAAAATACTGTTTTGTTCCCGTCTAAAGAAAATAAAAGCTCGTGCGGTTACTTTTTGTTGTTGTTGTTTTGCCAAGCATTCTCTGAGGATAAAGAACTCATTCATGCTTCACCATCTTCACCTCTCGTGTGGGGGGAAAAAAAGTAAAAAAGTGAAGTTTGAAGGTGAAAATACTGACGAAAATAAGACTTAGCAGCTTGACATATACTGTTTTTTTTCTTTTTCTTTTTCCAGGTTTCTTCCTTTCCCCAGTCTTCTGTTTTAGGTTGTTTTCGTTGCTGTGTGTTTTCTTCAGCCTTTTTGGTCTGACCCAGTGTTACTTTCTGTGTCCATCAATTTATAGGTCACCGTTGTCACTTGCCAGTTCTTTCGTGGGTGACTTGTTAAAATGCCAGTTCAGTACCTTCAAACTGGTCCGCTGTATCTGTTTTAAAACCACAGATACTGCAGACTCACTGAGGTTGAGTAGTGCGATAGTGAGGGACTTTGAATTCTCTGTGTAATAAAGAAAACCCCCCTGGATGGGGGTCAAGGGAAATGGTCTGACGGTGAGTTTTGGAACTGTAGGTTATCGCGTTCCAGCGAGGTTCCTAACTGTTAAGTTCCTACAACGATGGTTCTCAGGCCTGTGTCTTCCTCATTCTGTGGGGGATGAGGTAGTGGTTTGGGTACCACACTGCCTCAGAATAGAGTGCTGGGGCCACCCAGCCAGTAGAGATGGATGGGACCGTGTGCCAAACGTCCAGTCAACTCTGGAGGGAACGGGGGAGGGAGAGAAGGAGGTGGGTACTTTTGCTTTGTTCCCTGGGAAGAAGTTCCACCCTTCTCAGTGGTCGACTCTATTTACTTGCCTGGCTTATGAAGACAGACGCTTTTGTTCCTTCCCCTCATTCTTTTTTTGCTTTTGTGTAAAAAATTTTTTTCTATTGAAATATAGTTTGATTTTACAATGTTGTGTTAGTTTCAGGTGTACAGCAAAGTGATTCAGATATATATATATACACACATATATATATACATATGTATATGTATTCTTTTTTTTAAGATTCTTTTCTCTTCTTGGTTATTACAAGATATAGAGTATAGTTCTCTGTGCTATACAGTAGGTGCTTATTGGTTATCTATTTTATATATAGTAGTATGAATATTTTAATCCCAAACTCCTAATTTATCCCTCCCTGCCCTCTTTCCCCTTTGGTAACCATAAGTTTGTTTTCTATATCTGAGTCTATTTCTGTGTTGTAAATAAGTTCGTTTGTGTCCCTCATTCTTTTAAAATCCATTTGGACTTTCACAAGTAACACATGAATACATTCTCTTTGTAAAATACAGATAAAGACAAAAATCTCCCTGAATTCCTCAATACCCAACCTCCTTCCTCCCCCAGACGTAATTGCTAGTATCATTTTGGTATAAATGTGTCCAGAGTTTCTTGTTTGCATTTGAGTGGCCGTGTTTACATAGAGAAATATATAGTTTTGTGTGTGTATTTACATGAACAAAAAACAAACAAAGCTGCAACTTCAGCTTTCAGTGAACAATATGCTTTGACATCTTCCCATAGATCACTGATGTGGTCTTTTCCATCTGAATTTACTTCATTCCTTCTTTTGCTGCTACATTGTATTCCACGGATGTGCCAACATTTAACCAGTCTCTCTAATGATGGTTTTTAAGTTGTTTCCTTTTTTTTTTTTTAAACACTGCTGTAATAAACATTCCTTGCTTCTTTGTACATACACTTGAGTAATTCTCTAAGACAGATGGAAACCGGGACAGACATCCAGAAGTGATTGGCTAGCTGAAAGGCACAGGCATTTCATAAAGATAGATGCTGACAAAATCCCACCCCGCAAAAGTGTTATCAGAGTACTGCCGGTGAATAGAAGGCAATCTATTTCTCCACCTTGTCTATGGACAATCTTGAATCTTTAACGCTCTGCTTTGCAAAAACATAGTATCTCACTGTCATAATTATAAATGGTATTTTATGAGAATTAGTGGCCATTGAGCGCATTTATTAGCTACATGCCCTTTTTTCCTCATTAAGATGCCTTAGATGTTTCTTTTAACAAATGTGCGTAATGACAGAAAGATGTGCGTTATTTGAGGGGGTTGAAATGGAAATGCTTCGATCTAGGACCTGGCCCCCCTCACCGGGTACAATATCTGTGTTTGGGGTCTGGACTGTGGTGGCTCTTGTCTAAAATGCCTCTTGTCTAAAATGACTTGGAAAGCTTACAGTTATTAGCTTACAGTTAACTATCTCTAGTTACAGCGAGCGGGGGCTGCTCTTCGTTGCAGTGTGCGGACTTCTCATTGCAGTGGCTTCTCTTGTTGCAGAGCACAGGCTCTAGGTGTGCGGGCTTCAGTAGTTGTAGCACATGGGCTCAGTAGTTGTGGCTCGTGGGCCCTAGAGGGCAGACTCAGTAGTTGTGGCACACGGGCTTAGTTGCTCTGCGGCATGTGGGATCTTCCTGGACCAGGGCTTGAACCCGTGCCCCCTGCATTGGCAGGCAGATTCTTAACCACTGTGCCAGCAGTGAAGCCCAATCTGGCAGCTTTTAAAGAAAGAATTCTCTTTTACTTTGGAGGCTTAGTGACGCCGAGTCAGGTTTTACTGCTCACCCATATCCTTTGACAAGGCTTGATTCTAAACTACAGTCAGCTAGTCAACTGAAACGCTCTGGCCCCTGTTCATCCCCTTCTGAGTGGTTTTCATTCATCCACAGAAATACCAAGGATTTTCTGGGATCTCATCCCCAAGAGCAGATCTGAAGACATCATTCTCCTAGTACGTTCAATCTTGTCACTTATCAGGACAGGGTCCCTCTGAGCAGGACATTTTCATGCCCTTCACTGCTTGACTCCAATCTACCTTTTTTTTTTTTTTTTTGTGGTACGCGGGCCTCCCACTGTTGGGGCCCCTCCCGTTGCGGAGCACAGGCTCCGGACGCGCAGGCTCAGCGGCCATGGCTCACGGGCCCAGCCGCTCCGCGGCATGTGGGATCCTCCCGGACCGGGGCACGAACCCGCATCCCCTGCATGGGCAGGCGGACTCTCAACCACTGCACCACCAGGGAAGCCCCAATCTACCTTTTTAACCTCACCTAGACCCTCTTCTTTCCCACTCCCACCAATCACAAGCATTCTAGAATCCACCTGAGGTTTCTGAGCCCAGTGAAAGTCGTGAGAAACGCCTTGGACCCGAAGGCAGGGGTGGGGCTGCCAGCGGCTGCTGTTCTGTTGTGCTCCCTTCGCCTGTCCCCTCAGAAGAGCTGTCTCTGCTTCACTGTTCTCGGCTGGCCACACCCTCGCTGCTTGCCCTCTGCCCCTCCTCCTCCAGCCCGGCTGTTTACCCCCAACTTCTTCCCTCCTGCAGCCTTCTCTGATTACCAGGAGGACTTGGCCTCTTCCAAGAGGTGTGGGCGGTGTCTGCAATTGAACCTAAGGTCCCTGGGAAACTCAACAGCTACTCACTGCCATGTCCTGGCTCCCCACCCAAGCAATGCACTGACAGGGACCGGATGAATGCTTCGGTTGGCAGCCACCGGTATGGTTTCAAGTTCCCACCTGCTGTCATTTTGTCCTACCTGTTTGTCCAGGTGAATGCTGTCTACCTTAGAAGGTAAGATCTTGAAAACAAGAGAGCAGTTCTATGCAATTCCTTCTGTACAGTGCTTAGCCCAGAAACACAAGCAATTAGGTACTTAATAAATGCTTCCTGGTGGTAGAACACTACAGGAAATCATTTCTTTAATTATGTATTTCTTAGACTTTCTTGGACTTATCTCTTGAACTAGGTGGAAAGTGGGCGGAGTGGGGTTAGAATGGTGGTGATTATTTTTTAAAACTTTCCAGGGGTTGAACTTCTAATTTGCATATGTGTGATTCCCTAGAGGGTCTGATTTGATGCATAATTCTGGAAATATAAAGCATATTTACAAAGCCAGGTCCCCAAATGAGCTGCCATACGCAGATCTGAACAAACGTGAGTGAGATCATCCCATTCTTGGCCTCGAGTTATTGCAGTTCTGCTTTGGAGGCTTGTCCCAAACCAAATAAAACACGAAGGGCAAAGAGTGTTTCCCCATTGCCGTGCCCTGCCCCAGACGCTCTTGAGTCTTTATGCAGCCAGGGCACCTTGCTTTATGTCCGATTTTTCATTTTTAAATAGAACATTTCTACAATTTAAAGAAGTGTTTAAACTTACCCAATTTAAATTTTAACTGTAACTTGCTTGTTGGGGAGGGATGTGGGTGTATCATTTTATTTGAAGACTAGATAAATTAAAAGAGGTATATAGGATTGGAATCAGAAAAAGCTACCGATTTTTATTTTTTGTTGTCTGTTTTAGTTTAGCCAACTTGACGTTTCTAAGCTTCAGATCTCTTACAATAAGACAGGTGTAATAACATTTTAAAAAACATGTGAGTAGACTATTATACTATCTCTTATAGCTTTAAGTTCTTCCTCACGAGGCATTATCGGAATACCACCCCAAAGATTGTCCTGGGCCTCTTTGGTAAGACTTAGGTCTGGGGACTGAGGCCTTCTAATCCTGGCTGGACCCAGTGACTCACTTTGTGATAGGGAGACGGTCGGTTTCCCTGTACAAGTTTCAGAGTAGTGAGATGGGAGCCCTAACAGCAGCTAGGATGCTGTCTGCCACTGTCTGCCACCCAGAGCTACTAAGAAGCAAAAGTTGCTACGTGGATGCAGAATAGAAAGTAACCCCCGTGTTGAAAGGACTTGCCCCCAGACTGCATGTCACGGCTAAAAACAAGAGCTCTGGACTTCCTGCCTCATGGTCTAGTGCCTGGGCCAGATGTTTGGTGAGAGAGGAAGTAGAAGGGACCAGCCCCAAAACTCTGTCTGCTTTCGCCAGCTCCCAGTTGGCCTGGCATCAAGGGACTTTCCCAGCTACTGTGTGAAGATGGTTTCTACCTGGCTCCATCCATGAATAACCTTCTGGTGAGGACCAGGGACACTGCTGCCCAGAAGTTGGATGTTGGTGGAAGCTCGTGCCATCCCCCTGCTCACACCCCTGTGTGTGTCCCCGAGGCCTGCAACTTCCTGGGCTTGTCCATCAGAGCCAGGCACAGGGTTTGCTGGGAAGGACCCCTTTGAGGGATGGGAAGGGGCAGGGCCCTGCTTGAGCCTGTTGTGAACAGAGCTGGGATAGGAAATCCAACTGGCAGAGAAGGAGAGAGAGAAGGAGAGCAAGAGGGAGAGGTGTGTGCGTAGTAGAGGGGATGAAAAAGAGAAAAAAGAGGCCAGAAGACAGAAAGTGGGCTCTCTTGTCTCATTCAACTTAATTTTCATTTCAAAATTCTTTTCCTGTTTCTCTGCTCTGGGCTGTCTTGTCCACTCTGCTTCCTGATGTTCTGACTCTCAGCTTTGCTGTGTCTCATCTGCGGTCAGCCTGGCCCTCTGTTTGTTTCCCACTTGATCCAGGCATTTTTTCATTGTTTTTGCCTTCTGCAGTTTCCGGAACACACTTTAGAGACAGCACACTTCTCAGGAATTGGGTGAAAAGCTCTATTTTTATAAGAACATACTTTTTTCTTCCTCCTAAAAACCCTCTCTTTTTTTTTTTTTTTTATAGTTTTTTGTTTTTTTTGGCTGCGTTGGCTTTTTGTTGCTACGCACTGGCTTTCTCTAGTTGCGGCGAGCAGGGGGCTACTCTTCGTTGCGGTGCGTGGCCTTCTCATTGTAGTGGCTTCTCTTGTTGCGGAGCATGGGCTCTACGTGCTCAGGCTTCAGTAGTTGTGGCACGGGGGCTCAGTAGCTGTGGCTCGCGGGCTCTAGAGCACAGGCTCACTAGTTGTGGCGCATGGGCTTAGTGGCTCCGTGGCATGTGGGATCTTCCCGGACCAGGGCTTGAACCCGTGTCCCCTGTATTGGCAGGCAGATTCTTAACCACTGCACCACCAGGGATGCCTCTAAAAACCCTCTTGATCCCCCTCTGATTTCTCTCAGCCTCACAGTTCACTTCCTCCTACACTGACTTCTTCTTCTTCCTCCTTTCTCCTCACTGTGGGTTGTGTTTTGATAACAGCTTTATTGAGATACAATTCACACATCTTACAATTCGCCCACTTAAAACGTACAACTCAGTGGTTTTTAGCATAGTCACAGAATTGCGCATACAACACCGCAAGCCACTGCAGATCATTTCCATCACTCCCCCAAAGAAACCCTGCACCCACCAGCAGTCACTCCCCACCCCCCTCCCCACCCAGCCCCTGGCAACCAGTATTCTATTTTCTGTCTCTATGAATTTGCCTATTCTGGACATGCCGTATAAATAGAATCACCATAGAGTATTGTCCTTTGTGACTGGCTTCTTGCACTCAGCCCAGTGTTTCCAAGGTTCATCCATGTCATAGCATGTGTCAATTCCTTGTTCTTCTTTATTGCTGATACCCAGAGATTTTGTGTGTCCATGTGGCATGGACAAGGCTGGGGCAAGAGTCAGATG
The DNA here is from genome assembly GCF_003031525.2 of Neophocaena asiaeorientalis asiaeorientalis. Lineage (NCBI taxonomy): Eukaryota > Metazoa > Chordata > Mammalia > Artiodactyla > Phocoenidae > Neophocaena > Neophocaena asiaeorientalis. The sequence continues at coordinate 1,426,676 of NW_020185322.1, forward strand.
TGACGATATGAACATGCGTTGCGAGGAAAAGAATGCAAAGTGATAGATTATTGAAATACAGTGTGGAGCTTTTGCCAGAAATAGTGCTGAAATTATATTAAGGACCATCAAATAACCCTGGCAGAAGATACGACAAACCCTCCAGAATTCAGGAGGGGTCCAGTCTAGAAAATCCTTTCCATGTACATCTCAATGCTCCCAAACTCCCTCCTCTTGTCCCTTTCTCCCTTTTTCCCTCTAGTCTTTTTGTTCAGAGGAGCAGTATTCCCCCGCTTGGAATTGTGTGCCCATGAGGTTGTACCCATACCTGGGAATTTCAGTTCCAGTCTTGGTCAAGAAGGAGGGAAATGATTTCTTTCTTGGGAATTTGGTTGGGCTCAAATGAGAAAGATCAATAGATAGGTTGAGTTGGCTTTTTAAAGGAGGAGATAAAAACGGCCCAGGATACTGATAGACAAGAGCTTGGAGACTAATTATCATTGAAGTCTGATGTCATAACAAGACCACGTGAGAGCCAGCAGCACAGGAGCAGGGAGTACATTTTGGTAGGTGTGGGTAGAGGGAATCAAGGAAATGGTGTCTTGAATTTCCTTCATTCTCCTGGCAGAGGTTGGAAAGCTTCCTGCAGCCTCCAGCAGGAAGGCTGTTCTCATACACAGCGACAGCTGGCCACGTTTAAAGTCAAGGAGTTAACAGGAACCGTAAGCTAAGAAAGGAATATAGGGGCAGGACGGGAAAGCTCTCCCCTTGCAAAAATATCTCAAAAATTATATTAATAGTTACAAAATCCATTAAATGTAAATATCACGAACTTGATTCATGTGGCTCCAAAACATTAATGCACAAAAAGAGAAAGATCATTTTAAAGCTCTGGAATGGCTGGCATTAGGATATTTTGAGGTTGGGTTGGAAAGAAAGCAGAGAAGTCAGGGTATGATTTACCATGTTCCACTGTCGGGTGATACGCTGCTGTGCACTCTGAAATTCTGAGACTCAAGACCATCCCAGACAGCCTTCATCCATCTGCCATGTTCTCTAAAGGGCCCAAGTGGTGCTGCTTATGCCCCTGGAGCTTTACAGAGTTCACAGAGACAGTTATTCTATTTATAATCTTCTGTGACCCCAGGACCCAGACATGCATCCCCAGAGCTGGGCAGGAACAGATGTGCTAACCACCACCACACAGTATTCCGAATTCAGTCCCTCACTCAAGTAGGGAACTAACAGGTATTAGTACTACTGCCAGCGTAGTAAGCTGGGTGCTGGGGACAGAGCCATGAATAAAATAATCATGGTCCTGGTTATGAACTGAATGTGCTCACCCTCGGTGTGGTGGTGGGGTCTCTGGGAGGTGATGAGGTCATGAGGGTGGAGCCCTCATGATAGGATTAGTGCCCTTATCAAAGGGACCCCAGAAAGCTCCCTCACCCCTTCCACCATGTGAGGACAACTGTCTATGAAGCGAGAAGACAACTGTCTTTGAAGAAGAAAGTGGGTCCTTACTTGCCACTGAATCTGCATGTGCCTTTAAATTAAAAAAAATTTTTTATACAGTTTTAAAGGTTACTTTCCGTTTACAGTTATTACAAAATATTGGTTACATTCCCCACGTTGTACAACACATCCTTGTGCCTTCCTTACACCCAATAGTTTGTACCTTCCAATCCCTCACCCCCTCCCCACCGGTAACCACTAATTTGCTCTCTATCTGTGAGTCTGCTTCTTTTATGTTATATTCACTAGTTTGTTGTATTTTTTAGATTCCACATGTAAGTGATATCATACAGCATTTGTCTTTCTCTGTCTGACTCATTTCACTTAGCATAATATCCTTCAAGTCCATTCATGTCACTGCAAATGGCAAAACTTCATTCTTCTTTTATGGCTGAGTAGTGTTCTATTGTATGTATACCACATCTTCTTTATCCATTCATTTGTTTATGGACACTTAGGTTGCCTGGCAATTGTAAATAATGCTGCTATGAACATTGGGGTGCATGTATCTTTTTGAATTAGAGTTTTTGTGTTTTTTGGATAGATACCCAGGATTGGCATTTCTGGGTCAGATGGTAGTTCTATTTTTAGTTTTTTGAGAAACTTCCATACTGTTTTCCACAGTGGCTGCTCCAATTTACATTCCCACCAACATAGTACAAGGGTTCCCTTTTCTCCACATCCTCGCCAACATTTGTTATTTGTGTTCTTTTTGATGATAGCCATCCTGACAGGTGTGAGGTAATATCTTGTGGTTTTGATTTGCATTTCCCTGATGATTAGAGATGTTGAGCATCTTTTCATGTGTCTGTTGGCCATCTGTATTTCCTGTTTGGAAAAATATCTGTTCAGTTCTTCTGCCCATTTTTTAATCAAGTTTTTTGTTTTTTTGATGTTGAGTTGCATGAGCTGTTTATAGATGTTGGTATTAATTCCTTATTGATCATATCATTTGCAAATATTTTCTCCCACTCAATAGGTTGTCTTTTCATTTTGTTGACGGTTTCCTTTGCTGTGCAGAAACTTTAAAGTCTAATTAGGTCCCATTTGTTTATTTTTGCTTTTATTTCCTTTAGGAGATAGATCCAAAAAAACATTGCCTTGATTTATGTCAAAGAGTGTTCTGCCTATGTTTTCCTCTAGGAGTTTGATAGTATCTGGCCTTACACTTATGTCTTTTATCCACTCTGAGTTTATTTTTGTATATGGTGTTATAACATGATCTAATTTATTCTTTTAGATGTAGCTGTCCAGTTTTCCCAGCACCACTTATTGAAGAGACTATCTTTTCTCCATTGTATATTCTTGCTTCCTTTGTTGTAGATTAATTGACCATAAGTGTGTGAGTTTATTTCTGGCCTCTCTACTCTGTCACCCTGATCTATGTGTCTGTGTTTGTGCCAGCACCATATTGTTTTTATTACTGTAGCTTTATAGTATAGTCTGATGTCAGGGAGTGTGTGAATCTGCAAATGCCTTGATCTTGGATTTCCCAGCCTCCAGAACTGTGAGAAATAAATGTCTGTTGTTTATAAGACCCCCAGTTTATGGTGGTCTGTTACAGCAGCCCGCATGAACTAAGACAGGTGTACTCATGCAGCTTTGAGTGAGTGGAAGCAACAGGCATTAAACATGTCTTAGCTATAACTGCAGGAAGGGCTATGAAGACGCTAAAAGTGAGGGTGTATTGCAGGGGACACTCCCTGAATTGGAAAATTGCTTTTCCCCTGTGCTGAGCCAGACTGTGTTTCTGGGTCAGCTTCCTGCTGCCTGGGTCTTTCTTCCTTTACAGTGAGTTCCCAGCCCTCTTGCAAATGAACTTCTCTCAGGCCACCCCAACATTTTCCGAGATTTGCCTAGGTATATCCCACCACAGGACATGGTTACAGTCTGAACTCAAGCTGAGGTCCCTATTGTGTATGTGAACTTTAAAAGTTTTCTGTTTCTTTTTTTAAAATGGTGGTTAAAAAAAACACATGACATGAAAGTTACCATCTTAACCATTTTTACATGTAGGTTCAGTAGCATTAAGTACCTTCATATCGTTGTTCAACTATCACCACCATCCATCTCCAGAACTTTTCCATCTTTCTGAGTGGAAACTCTGTGCCCATTAAACAAAACTCCATACTTCTCTTTCCCCCAGCCTCTGGCAACACCATTCTACTGTCTGTCTCTATGCATTTGACTATGCTAAGAACCTCATATAGTGAAATCATATAATATTTGTCTTTTCATGTCTGGCTTATTTCACTTAGCATAATGTTTTCAAGGTTCATCCATGTTGTAGCATGTGTCAGAAGTGTGTGTGTGTGTGTGTGTGTTTAATTCTAAGTATTGTTGATGCCCCATTCCCACTATGTTGTCAGGGTCCCCTGACATGGTTTTGGATATGGACATGGATACTGAGCAAAATTTAATAAAGGAGCTATTTATAAGGGTGTGGGTTTAAGGAAACCAACAAGGTGTGGTGAAGCACCCCCCTCCCCAACAGAGCTAACAACCACTGGGGGCTGTTACCACTCCAAGGCCTGAAGGACAATGGGGGTAATGATTACCAGAACCTGGAGAGACTATTGTAGCTGGAGACAGGGCCACCAGTCAGGAGCTGAAGACTTGGGGAGAAGGGAGAAGAGACCCCCACTTCCCTCATCCCCCACCCCCCAATCTTCTTCCTGTGCTTTACACTACCCAACCCAACCAGGAGCCAGAGGGTAAGACTGGCCTTCCCAGGCACAGAGCATGGGGGGCAAGGATAGAGACTGGACCTAGAGGAGCAAACAGTATATCCAGCCTACCACCTTCTGCAAGGAGTTAAGTGTGGGGTGAAAGGGGAGGCAAGATGAGAAGCTAGCAACACGAGTGGGCTGAGTTCCTCTAAAAGAGAAAGGGTATGGGAGATACTCAGAGGGGAAAACAGTCTGAAAGGAGAGAGGAAGAGCCAGAGAGAGAAAATGAAGAGAAAGTAGAGAGATTTGACAGTTCCAGTGAGAGACACTGGGAAGAAACCTTAGGAAGAAGAGAGGTCCAAAGGGGATTTACTGTGTGAAGACCTAAAACTCCCCTTTCAGTGTTTCAAGGGACCTTTAGTAAAGATCACTTTATTTTCAAGGCTTTTGTAGAATTTTGAATGTGACACTAAGTTGGACCAGAATTAGGAACAGGGAAGACCAGTTATACTTGGCATGGAAGGCAGAATAATGGGCCCCAAAAATGTCTGCCTCCCAATCCCCAGAGCCCATGAATATGTTAGGTCATGGAAATGGGAATTGTTTGCAGATAGAATTAAGGTTGCTAATCAGCTGACTTTGAAATAAGAAGCTTATCCTGGGTGGGGCCAGTGTAATCATGAGATCTTAACTGGGGAAGAGGGAGGCAGAGGAGTCAGTGTCAGAGTGACATGATGTGAGAAGGAATTGATTGGCCATCACTGGCTTTGAAGATAGAAGGAAGCCACAAGCCAGGGAAGTGGCAGCCTCTGGCAGCTGGAAAAGCCCTTCCAACAACCTGACCTCCAGAACTTAAGATAGTATATTTGAGCCACTGTGTTTGTGGTAATTTGTTACAGCAGCAATAGGAAACTAATACACTTGGGTTTTATGGGTGTGGCGTATAGGTAGCTAAATTTTGGATTGAAAATGTGAAGCTGCATATAATTACCGTAAATACTGTATGTAAATCTATAGCTATGAATTTTACTGATAAGAGCTTTGATTAAACTCCTTAACTTCCTCACACTAGGTGAAAACACACTAGCTAAAGTAGGACTTGTCCTTTATACTTGCTTTCAGTGCTGTAGTAGCTGTATGGTTCTTTTAATCTTGGTTCTTGTGTAGCTGCTCTCATCCTGATCCCTTGATCAGTGGAGTGTCTGGATTCTCACTTTGTGGCTTCCTTGGTCTCCTTTGAGAGACCAGTGCTGTGCCCACTTCTGAGCCCCCACAGTCTGTTTTTAGGGTTCTCCATACAGGTGGTTTAATGTCCAATCCGTCATGAAAAGGTTTTGCTCTTCTTTGTAGCCTCCTTGTTGCTGGCATGAGCTTTCACTTCAATCTTGTTGGACACACAAACACAGCAGACTTGTGGTGGGAAGGTTTAAAAGACCAGCTTTCTGGTAATGACAATACCCACAGAATAAACCCTCCACTCTCAGGCACCTGCAACAGATAAGCTTCTCTATGTCAGCATTTCCACAGCTGAAAGAGGTACTTTCAGGCATTGCTGGCAAGAGTTCAAAGCAGCTTAACGACTAAGGAGGAGGACTTAGCAATATTTAATAAACCAACATCAATGGATCTCACCGAATTGAAATCAGGGTGTCAGCAGGGCTGCATTCTCTTTGATCCAGCAATTCAGCTTAGATTAATTTATTCTGAAGAAACAACCCCCAAAATGAAAAACAACATATGAAAAAGGTTATTGATTGTGGAATTTCTTATAATAGCAAAACATTGAAAGCACAACCAAAGTTCTTGTCCATAAGAGACTGGTTGAATCCATCAAGGAGCAGTCAAGTCATGGAATATTATACAGCCATAAAAAAGAACGACTGAATCACTACGAACTGATGTGTGAGGATTTCCAAGCTATATTATTAAGTGAAAAAAGCAATGTGGAAAAGAATATATAAAGCACATTACCATTTGTGTAAAAAAAGGTTGCAGGGGGATGAGAATGTGTGTGTGTGCATGCATGCTTGTTTTCACAAGAATCACAGAAAAGGTAAACCAGAAATAAATGAAAATGATTACCTATAGGGTGTAGGTGTGAATGGAGTGGAAGGAATACGGATGAGAGTGATAGTTTTCACTTCTCTGAGTGTTCCTTTTAGGCAGTTTTGAATTCTGAATCATGTAAAGGTTTTAAGTATTAAAAAATTACATTAAATCTAATAGAAGTTAAAAAAAAGAAACCTTGAAGTTGAATGCAAACAGAAACAAAGGAATGTATGTGGTTAGCAAATTGATGGCATAACAACACAGAGATAAGAACTACATGTAGTTTTTTTTTTTTTTTGCTGTACGCGCGGGTCTCTCACCGCTATGGCCTCTCCCGTTGCGGAGCACAGGCTCCGGACGCGCAGGCTCAGCGGCCATGGCTCACGGGCCCAGCCGCTCCGCGGCACGTGGGATCCTCCCGGACCGTGGCACGAACCTGTGTCCCCTGCATCGTCAGGCGGACTCTCAACCACTGCACCACCAGGGAAGCCCTACATGTAGCTTTTAAACCCTGTGCTTTTGACTAGTGGGATATATTCTAAGGGGAAAAAATCGGCAGGAGGCTTATGAATTAGGCTAGTAATTGAGACTAATATTAGGGTCATCGTGCGAACCTCTCTTGTGTATGTTGTAGGATACAGCAAATGAGTCAATATATTAATTGTGTGTGGGTGACCTAAGGCCCTCACTGTAGCAGGGGGGAGGTAATATAGAATGGAGGTAAATATGGAATGGTGATATGATCCTGCAATGGGAAGCGGGGTATCAGAATGAATTCATGATGTTCCAGTTCTATCCACTGTTAAAGACAAAGTGGGACATTAGTTAAAGCTGTGAAAACATATTTTATTCAGTAACTAGTGACAGCAGGGAAGAGAACTGAGCTCTGTTCTGATTTGCACAGAGTGACTGGGTGTTTTAACGGGAGAAGGAAGGAGTCAGGAGCGGGACAGAGCAGGGCTCAAGTAAGTGATTACCCTGGGTCAGTCAGTGTAGATGTGATTAGGTCAGCTGTGTCTGTTAGCTGGCAATCACGGAAGTGAGAATTCTTCACCCCACAGAGATTAGGAAACAGACGTACCTATACTTCTTGATGATTACATTTCAAAGGAATGGCTTTTAGGACCTTGAAGATGACACTCTTGGGTTGTAGGAGATACATACACATCTCAAAGGGACAGAGTAAAGATTCACAACTGTAGGCAATTTTTAGTGAATGCACTAAGAAAGGCTGGTGAGGGGCCTGTCCTCAGGTGTTGGCTGGAACAAACAGTAAATTCTCCTGGCACTGTTGAGTTTTCCAGGCAGGTGTTGAAGGGAGGGGCTGGGGTCATCCTACGGACATGGCCTTATGCTGTTTGAAGCCGTGCTAGAGTTTAGTTGTCTCTTGGTGCAGAGGTTTGGATGGAGTTGTTACACGCAGTTCTCACCATTGAACGTGCCTTGAAGCAGTGACACCCCAGGACCAATAGACACAGTAGTACTCAGATCTTGGTTTCTAAATACCATTTCCCTCTAAAAGGAACAAGCCTCCTTGAATAAATTGTCTGACTATGAATCAGGGACAGGGAAGCTATAATGTGTTTGGAATGTCTTCTTGTGCCAGAAATCAATGGGTGGGACCAGCTACATAATTTGCAGGGCCCAGTACAAAATGAAAATGCAGGGCCTCTTGTTGAAAAACTACTAAGAATGTCAAGAGAGAACCACATAGAAGGCTTTGTAAGAGCAGGGTCACAGGCCCATGAAGCCGGCCCTATTAATGGAAGATGTGTTAAAAGTTCAGAAGAGCCAGCTTGAAGGGGCTCTTGCTGGTGAATTTTGGGACAATTTGAGCACACACAAAAAAAGAATAGTAATAAGAATGGATTATAAAACACAGAATTGAAAAAGAACCGATTGAGACTTCCCTGGTGGCGCAGTGGTTAAGAATCCACCTGCCAATGCAGGGGACACCGGTTCAAGACGCGGTTCGGGAAGATCCCACATGCCACGGAGCAACTAAGCCCATGTGCCACAACTACTGAAGCCTGCACTCTAGAGCCCATGCTCCACAACAAGAGAAGCCACCACAATGAGAAGCCCGCGCACTGCAAGGAAGAGTAGCTCCCGCTTACCGCAACGAGAGAAAGCCCACGTGCAGCAACGACCCAACAAAGCCAAATAAATGAAAGAAAGAAAGAAAGAAAGAAATTTATTAAAAAAAAGCACCATGAATTTATAGTGATACAGAAAATGAGTATCACTATACTCCCTTGCACAGAAGGGAAAACTTTATGAGGAATGCCAGCCAATAAATGTAGACAGAATAATATAATTAGAAAATTTACCATTTTTACCACCACCAATGTAATAATGATACTAAAACATTGGGTTAAAGATTGTTGGGAAACAAGATATTCACACAATTCATAAAGTCTCCCCTTATCACCCGATAGATGACTTATTAATTACAAATGGGAAAAGATGCCTCTGTGATAGAGAGATCTGACAGAAACTATCTTACCCGAGTGATCAGCTTCGCATGAGCGATAATGAGACAATGTTATCATGCATCTCTCAACGTGATGCAATGAAAAGTACATGGGTAGTATTTTGCTCAAAATGTTTAACCTGAATCTAAGCACGAAGAAACAAACAAACGTGGACTGTGGGACATTCTACAAGGCAACTGGCCTAAGCCCTTAAGAAAAAATGTCATGAAATAAAAAAGTCAGGGAGAGCTGTTGTAGATAAAAGGAGGGTAAAGAGTCATGAGAACCAAGTGAACTGTATGACCATTGATTGTCCTAGATTGAAAAAGAGCTATGGGAGACATTTAGGGGACAACTCTGGAAATTGGGATTTTGGACTGTAGATAATACTATTGTATCAATGTGAAATTTCTTGAGTGTGATGATGGTGTTGGTTATGGAGGAGAATGTCTTTATTTTTAGAAGATACATGCAAAAGACTTAATGCCCCAGTGTCTGCAACTTATTTGCAAACAAAAGGGAGAGAGAAAGGGAAAGGGAAAGAGGAAGGGGGAGTGGGAGGGGGAAGAGGGAGAGAGAGGGCAAAGGTGACAAAATGTTAACGACTGTTTGAATCTGGGTGATGAGTATACAGCTATTCTTATACTATTCTTTCACTTTGCTATAGGAGAGATATTTTTAAAATAAAAACTTGGGGGAAAAAGTTTTCCTAGCTAAAGTCATCTCTCAAGGAGGAACACAGTAGCACATCAAGGGCAGAAAGCCTCTCTAGGTTGGTTGGCAGGACCCCTGAAGCAGCAGACATGCCACCTGGCACTTCAGCATCATTCACGTGTCTGCCAATCTGTGTGCCCAGCATAGTTATGGTGAGCAGAGCAGAGCTGACAGCAGACAGTGGTGTGAGATGGGCACCTGTTCCCAGTGCGGGCTAACAAGAGCCAGGACCGGACTGGTAGACCAGCTAGTCAAGGGCTGAGGTTTCTTCTGTGTCGTGAGAAAGCAGGAAGTCTAGTGCCAGTTCAGGCCGGACAACTTCTTTGGGTCTTATTTGAAAATTGGGGAGAATATACCCTCTTACTTATGCAACAGAGATCAAATAAGATCTTGTACGAGGCAAAACAGTCTTCATAGATTTTCTTATTATCTTATTTTGTAGATTATCTCATTTTATTTTATAGATTTTAATTCTGGAAATATAGATAGCTTTTTTTCACATATGAGCTGTTACAGATGTACTTGCTGTTTGTAGTTCTATTACAGTTTGTGTCCTATATGTACAGAATTTATGATCTTTCTATTTTATACGATTCCCACCAAAAAAAGAAAAAAAGAAGCGGTGCATCTAGAAGGGTCTCTGCTGCGTTACTGAGTCCTCCTAACTATTCAGGAGTCAGAAGCAGAGGACTTCTTTTCTGACTGGGGTTCATTGAGAACAGATTGCATATTTCAAACTTGTTTTTCTTTCACTACCAGTATCCTTTCAGGACTGAGTGCAGTAGGACACGTGTCACATCATGACGTGCTTTCTAGGTGAATCAGCCTAATGGACAGTAAGGAATATTCCTGAAAGCCATTCCTGCACCAGGGTGGCTAGCAACAAGCGTACACCCAAGTGACTGTGAACCACATGGATATATCCCACCAAACCCAATAAAATGCATCCCTAACTCAACTTCCCTTTGGCTAGAATCCAAAATGCCATAGCCATTCCAGGGGTATCTGTGCAAGGGGAAGGAGGATGGAGAGAAAATCCAAGAGGAAAGAGACAATGGTTTTAATTGATTATAGTTAAAATATCTTACTTTAGGGCTTCCCTGGTGGCGCAGTAGTTGAGGGTCCGCCTGCCGATGCAGGGGACACGGGTTCATGCCCCGGTTCGGGAAGATCCCACATGCCGCGGAGCGGCTGGGCCCCTGAGCCATGGCTGCTGAGCCTGTGCGTCTGGAGCCTGTGCTCCGCAACGGGAGAGGCCACAACAGTGAGGGGCCCGCGTACAGAAAAAAAAAAAAAAAAATCTTACTTTAAAAAAAAAAGGAGAGAAAAGGAGAGGCAGAGACAGGGAGAGGGACAGACAGGGAGAATCTCTTAGTGTTACATTAAACAGGAAATAGACTGCCACTGGGCAGTCAGAAGTGTGGGTTTGAAGAGATGATGGATGGTAATGTAGAGATTAGGGATGTCATTTCACAATCATAGCTGCATGAGTGGATGAATCCCCCCAAATGAAAGAAAAGAGGACAGAGGACAGAATCTTGGGTAATGCCTATATTTCATTGTGAGGTAGGAGAGATGGCTATAAAATGAGATGGCTATAAAATCTTAGACCAAGACACTGATTACAGCCCGGATATGAAGAATGAACACAGTCAGGTCGATTTGGGGTTTTGTCATTCATAACAGAAAGATTTTTGATAATACATACATTTAAATATTTAAAACCAGCTATAAACCTATGTTTATAGCTCTTCTACAATTATAAAATCAAAACATATTAAGTACTAACAAGACTACAAAACTCATAAAAACAGAAATTGACATTCAGTATGACACATGGTACTGTTTTGCTGAAATAAAATCACTGCTATTGACGTTAATAGTAGAACATCTATTTATGTGGTTGAGATTTCACTTGCTGGTTTGGTTATTTTGATTTTGAGCGTATTTCCCATCATTTGAGTAATTGTCATGATCTCTGGTGATATTTTTCCTTGTGGACAGAATTTATTTTATATCCCCTATCCATTATTTAGAAGAGACCGTCTAATGGTGCATCTCATATATGATGGCAAAAATACCAGTTAACACAGTTTATTCACAGATTGTTCACTGTCCCCACTAATGATCTGTTGTAAGCTGGTGTGTGTTTTCATCATGGACTTCTTACTCTAAATCACTTACAATGTGAGCATGGAGCTGAGCTCTGGGACACACTCTTTTGAGTTCTGTATGCTTACACCACCGTGTGTATTTTGATGACTTAATTCTCCCACCATTTTTCCCCAATCAAACTACTACAATACTTTCATCTCTATAGCATGGCTTCCGATGGCCTACAAATACTTCACCATATAAAGAAAAGAACTAAAGAATATATAATCAACTAAAATTGGGTGGTGGAGGGAAGCAAGGGAGGGGGGAGAAAGGAGAGAGATACTAATTCACCATTGCTCAAAATAAGGTGTTAATACTGTCAAAAGAATGTTCACACCAACCTTTCCACGTCAAAGCCTTTATGGGAGTCAGTGTACCAGAAGCATGGGAGTGGGAGTTAGACAACTCTGAATCTGGTGATGGTCTTACCAGCTTTGACATTGGTAAGTTACTCAATCACTTGGTTTTCTCATCTGTAGAGATGATTAAATGAGGTCATGTAGCTAAAATGCCTAAAACTGCCTGATCCACAGTTGGTGTTCAGTAATAGTAGTTATTATCAGTTTTTGACACTTAGCAGGGTTAGGATAAATGTGGAACTTAAAATGCTGGTAGATTAGGTAAGTAAGGCTCAGAGGTCTGATAGGTCTGGACCTACCAAGCTAAGGGCAGGCGTTGGCTCTTAGGACTATTTAGAGTCTGTATCCAGGTTATTGCTGGTTCTAAATGTTTACAGTGTGATGTCTTGCTGTGTTTGTGTCAGGTTAGTGCATCTGTCCCCCAACTGTCCAAAAACCCAGTGTCACTTACTCATCACATCTTTTTGTAAATTTCATTATCAATCTGGGGAAAGGCTTTGGTACACAGTCCATTCCTGGGGGTTAAAGTGATTATTTCCTTCATCTTTGAGGATGATAATTCTTTTGGTTTTCTTCGGAGCTTCTCCTTTTAGTCTTTCTTAAAGAACTAATTTCTGTTCTTTTTCATTGCTGTTGTTAGTAGGAAGAATTCAGTCCTAATCACTGCAGGAGCAGAGGTTAAGTTCAAGCAGACCTGGTTCCGTCCTGGCTGTCACTTAGCTATTGCCTGATCTTTTTGAGCATGAGTTTCTTCTGCTGGCAGATGAGGAAAAATAATGCTCACCTCCTGGATTATTAGGAGGATTAAATGAGAAATGGCTCTGAAACCCTGGACATATCTTCACTGTTCACATCTTCCCAGCTTCTCCCACCCCAGTTAAAGAGCTCTTTGCAAGATTAGCAGTTCTTTGGCATACAAAAAAAGTATTTAGTTCCTGTTTGGAAAATATTAAAAACTATAGCACCAGGCTGAGTCTTAACCACACTTGAGAAAAATTGGAGAGGAGTTTTAAATTGGAAGCTTACTTTATTCAGGATGAAGAAATACTGAAATCAAGGGGGGAAAAATCTGCTGTTAACTTAAATACATGATTATTATCATAATTTCTTTTTTTTTAACTGAGAAGTACAGCTAAAACACAAATGATTTCCAAAGATTATCTGCCAATGCATTTAGTGAGAGGCAGTGTGGTGTAGAGGTGGTGCTAATGAGCTCTGCTAATGAGCTCTACAGTATCCGCAAGTCACCCCCTCTCTCTCGCCTCAGTTTCCTCACCATCAAATGGGGTGATTGTGCTTAACTGGGGGAGGGGAGGGAGGTTGAGGGGATGTGTGAGATGCTTCTGCTCTCACAGTAGTGATAGATATATGGTAGCCATCTTCCCAGAGGGTCCCCAATGACCCCTAATTCTGCAGTTCCCACCGCTGTAGACCCCTCCTCCCCAATATTGCATCAAGGTTGGTCTGTGTGACCCATAGAAGGCTTCAAAAGTGAGGGCCAGCCATTCGAGATAAGGTTAGAAAAGGCACCTTCCGTCCTGGGCTCCTTCTCCCACACCTCCCCCTCCCTTTCTCTCTGTTTCTCTCTCTCTCCCTCTCCCCCTCCTTTTCTCTGTCTCTCTCTCTCTCTCCTTCTCCCTCTCCTTTTCTCTGTCTGTCTCTCTCTCACCATTTGCTCTGTGGAAAGCCCTGCTGTGAGCAGCCCTGGGGAGAGGCCACGTGATGAGGAACTGAAGCCTTCTGCAAACCAGCCAGATGCGTGAAGTTAGAAGCCAGCCCTCCAGACCCAGTCAGGTCTCAGAGGACTGCAGCCCCAGCTCATACCTTGACGGCAGGCTCGTGAGAGACCCTGAGCCTGGACCATCCAGCTAAGCTGCTCCCAGATTCTTGACCTACAGAAACTGCGAGATAATAAATGGTTATTGTTTTAGGATGCTAAGTTGGGAATAATTTGTTTTGCAGCAATTGATAACTAATACAGGATGCTACTGGCTTTTAATTAGCAGAGTCAGGATGCTAAGCATCCTGCAGTCTGTGGGACAGTCCTGCTCCCAAAATTCATGTATTGGAACCTAATCCCCAATGTGATGGTATTTGGAGGTGGGGCCTTTGGAAGGTGATTAGCTCATGAGGGTGGAGCCCTCCATAAGTGGAATTAGTGCCCTTAAAAAGGGACCCCAGGGGCTTCCCTGGTGGCGCAGTGGTTGAGAGTCCGCCTGCCGATGCAGGGGATGCAGG